>NW_006922019.1:382952-393811 GCF_000298275.1 Orycteropus afer afer
AGTCGGCCCCGACTCATAGCGACCCCTCCTTGGGTTTCCAAGGCAGTATCACTACGGAAGTAGGAATGCCCAACCTTCCTTCCGGGGAGTGGCTGGTGAATTTGAACCGCCAGCCTCCTGATTAGCAATCAAGTGCCTTAAGCACTATGCTGTAACAAAACAAAAATCCCACTGCCATTGAGTGCCACTGGATTTCCAAGGCTGTACATTTTTATGGAAGTAGATTGCCTCATCTTCCTCCTACAGAATGCTGGAGGGTTGTTAACCCCGAGATCCGCTGAATGCCTTACCCACTATGCCACCAGAGCTCTATATATAGTCTGTGTATTTGGATGCTTATTGTTTTTGAAAGATACTAATGTGTTTTCTAGTTTGCTTTCTCAAAGGAAACATTTTTATTTTCCCTAAAAGATAGACTATACTGTTGCTTTCTCTATGAAAAGGTAAGGTTATCTTATATTATTTTTTAAATAAACTTTTAGTATTACAGAAGCAATGCATGTTCCTTGTTAAAAACCGGAAGACTATCAAAGTAAAATCATTATATTATATTTCCACTGCTCAGAGATTATCATTGTTAAATCTTCAGCATGTACCTTTCTGGATCTTTTTTTGTGCGTATGTATGTAAACATATATATGTAAGTAAATACATATACATTAAGTACACGCTTATATTGATGTATAGGCAGGGTTTATATTTTTAATTAAAATGATATATGGTCATTAAAAATCCTTACTGGTGATAATCTGCTTTTTTTAGTCAGTAATACTCATCTTTCTGTTTTAGTAAATTTTTTCTTTTTCTGGTGATTCTTTTATTTTTTACTTTTTAAATTTTGATACTGTGATCTGAGTGGAAGTTTACTGAGCAAATTCATTTTCCATACAGCAGTTCATACACATCTGTATCATGACATTGATTGCAATCCCATAATATAAAAACTCTCGTCAGTAAATTTTCATTTTAAATAAGACCCAGACCATATTCAAATATCCCCAATGACTCAAAATATTATTTACAGCTGTTTTATTCTAAACCTAACCCTAACCCTAAGGATGTCAGTTTCAACCATTATTCACCTAAAGCTTTTAACACACTTGATAATCTTTTCCTGAATCAGTATTTTAATTCACATATGCAAAATGAAGTTTCTCTTTTTTTTTTTTTTCATTCCTTCTACATTTATTCTTTCTAGCATATTTCCGTGAGATAGAACTTTCTCTCAGGAACTGAAGCTATATGGTTACTCTGAAATACAGCTCCTACTAGAAAAAAAGAATTAATGTTTAATTTGTTCTCTTTATTAGAAAGATAGGTATCTTCAATTCCAACTTTCCTGGTTAGACACATATGTTTCCTCTGTATATTGAATGTTCATTTCATAAAACACATGCATACTCAAATGTCTCTTTTCCCAGTTATTTTCAGAGAACTTTATTTCAACTTCACTTTTCTCTATTAAAGGAGCTCTGGTGGTGTAGTAGTTAAAGCATTTAGCTGCTAACCAAAAGGTTGGTGGTTCAAACCCACCAGCCACTCCGTGGGAGAAAAATGAGGCAACCTACCTCCCTAAAGATTTATAGCCTTGGAAACCCTTTGGGGCAGTTCTACTCTGTGTCAAAGGGTCACTATAAATAAACTCAGAGACAGTGTGTTTGGTTTGCTTTTTCTTCTGTTATCCTTGGTTGTAACAAAAGTTACCACCAGGACTCTTCCCCTGGTTTTTTAGAAATAATTTTTCCCCCTTTTTAATATACATACAAAACCATTTACTGACCCCTAATAATATAACTAGGAGCCCTGGTGGTGCAGTGGTTAAGCATTTGGCTGCTAACAGAAAGGTCAGAGGTTGGAACCAACCAGCTGCTCCATGAGAGAAAGATGTGGCAGTCTGCTCCTGTAAAATTTACAGACTTGGAAGCCCTATGGGGCAGTTCTACTCTGTCCAATAGGGGCACTATGAGTTATAATCGACTCGACAGCAATGTTTGTTTAGTTTAATAATATACCTAAGGAGGCCTGGTGGCACAAAAGGAGGCCTGGTGGCACAATTCGGCTCCTAACCAAAAAGCCAGCAATTCAAACCCATTAGCCACTTCCTGGGAGAAAAGCTCTGATGATCTGTTCCCATAAAGATGAAAGCCTAGGAACCCGCCCCCCCCCCACCCCAATAGGCCAGTTGTAGTCTATCATAGAGGGCTGCTATGAGTTGGAATGGACTTGATGGCACTCAACAACAAGAAGAATGTAACTAGGTTTGGGGGCAGCACAAACAGTTCGTGCTCAACTACTAACCTAAAGGATGGCTGGTGGAACCCACCCAGGGGCATCACAGAAGAAAAACTTGGCAATCTGCTTCCATAAAGACTAAAACCAAAAACCAAACTCACTGCCATCGAGTCAGATCCGACTCCTTGGGTTTCTGAGGTGGTATCACTACGGAAGTAAATTGCCCAACCTTCCTTCTGAGGAGCGGCTGGTGAGTTTGAACCACCACACCAGCCTTCTGGTTAGCAGTTAAATGCCTTAGGCTCTAGGCCACCAGAGCTCCCTTCATTAAGACTATAGCCAAAAAAGCCCTATGGAGCACAGCTGTGTTCTGCGACACACACGGTCATCATGAGTCATAATTGACTCAATGGCAATGAGTTTGATTTGTTTTTCCTAAAATAATATAATTAATGCTTCAATTTTACCTAACAATTTCCATTAACAGGGACTTTCAGTTTTTAGAAAGTGCTTATTCCTTAATGATAGGGCATAAGCAGAGTACAAACTCAAACTGGTTCCTCCCAAGTTATGTCAGCATTGCTTCAGGAAGAGAATCAAGGACTCCTGACAGGTCTGTGGACTAATTAAACCACATTCCAACCATCCCATTTATTTCTTATGCTCCACAGGCGCTTTCCTTCAGATGCACTGAGCTTTAGGAAGTAAGACACTGTGTTTTTATATTTACAAATGTGAGCTCCATTTTGATAAACTTTGAAACACTCAGAAACATATTCTAAAACACAAAGGCAAGGAGAGGAAGATTAAGATGTGAGGACAGACAAAAAATAATTCTTTCAATTTTAAAATAAGCCCCCTACCAAAAAAATAAAATTGAGTTCTAATTATGCTGTTATTTGTTATCTATTGCATACAGTCAGATGAACACCTCAGAATGCCTAAAGTTATTCTGGACAAGTTGCCAAATATCCTACACACTGAAATGAAGAGTGGGAAGGAAGCCAGATTGCTTAATTGTTACTTGGGAATCCGAGGAGGTGGACAAGCCAAAATCTTCACATGCAGCCAAAGAACACAACTCCCTCCTTAGGCAGAAGAAAACAATGGCCTAGATTCTCATTCAGGGTAATGTATAGGATTATTCCATTGTATAGTCCATTGTTTCTTTCATGTACTGCCTGAAGGGGAAGTGTATTGTTATCTATGGGAGCTAGTCCATAAGAGAGTTACACAGGATGAGAACATGGCCTCTGGCAGATTAGTGAATGATGTGGCATTCAGTTTTAGATAAACATTTTGGGAGCTATGTACTTGAAAGACCTGTGTATTAAGGCCAAGAACGTTTGGTGACCAAGAGCTAAAGAAACAAGCAAATACCACTCTGATTAAAGGGGTTTTGAAGAGTAATGGAAGAAGAGCCAACAGGAGACTGGGTGAGGGTATGGTTTTCAAAGATATAAAAAATCAGAATATGTGATTGCTATATATGCAAGAAATCTTACAGAACATTTAACAACATAACCCTTATTGATAGATTGGGAAACCCCAGGCACAAAAGGTTAAATGACTTGTCCAAAATCTTCCTCAAAATAATACAGGATCAGTAACAAAGTTAAAACTAGAATCCATTACTAATTACTAATTACTAATTATTGGACCCACTCTCTGATTCCACTAAAGTAGTGTTTTTTTTTCAACTAGAGTTTCCTTTCACTGGGGGTAGGTGTCTACAGATACATCTACTTTGGAGGTCCTACAGCTCTTTATGAAAATTTTTACAACCTTTTGAGGTATATTTAAATATTATGAAATTAACTTATTTCAAGAATACAACTCAATGGATTTTAGCAAATTTACTGAGTTGTGCAACTACCACCATAAATTAGTTTTAGAATATTTCATCACCCAATAAGCTCTCTCATGGTGATTTACAACTAATCCCCACTCCGATCTCAGTCCTAGGCTGGGGCTAATCTACTTTCTGCCTCTATAGATTTGCTTTTTCTCAGTACTTAATGGGAACTGTGGTAGTGTAGTGCCTAAGGCATTTGACTGCTAACCAAAACCAAAAGGCTAGCAGTTCAAACCCACCAGCCACTCTTTGTAAGGAAGATTGGGCAATCTACTTCCATAAAGATACCACCTAGGGAACTCAAGGAGGGGTCACTATGAGTCAGATTCGACTCAATGGCAGTGAGTTTGTTGTTTTTTTTTTTTGGTTTTGTAAGCATTTCATACAAAAGGGATCATAAAATATATTGCTTCTAGCTTCTTTCACTAAGTATAATACATTTTGGGGGTTCATCCATTGTTGTGCCATGTGTTAGTAGTTCGTTTCTTTTTATTGTTCATTCTATTGCATGGATAGACCACATTTTGTCTATCTATTCACTAGCTGATGGACATTTTGTTTCCAATTTTTGATGAAAAGTTTGTTTTATTTTACGTTTTCAATCTTGGTTTCATTTCAGTGATATAACATCAGCAAAAATTCATCTTTTGGATTATCTGGGTCTCTGGATGTATTTATAACTTAGTACTGACAAGCAGTTTCAGTGCTACAGTTTGTATTGTGATTTCACTGGTGCCCAGTGTTACTGTTTCAGTTGTCAAGGATTAATGAGAGAAGGACAAAGGTAGAATTTTAATATGCAAATGATTCATTTGTGTTTAAGTGATGACCAAAAGAAATCCAGTAGTGCTATAGAAAGGAATCGTTCACAGAAGAGTTCTGAAAGAAAAAAGGCACGAGATAGTTGAATCATATGTATAGCTTGGAGGAGCAGAGGGCAGTGAAACCATGTGATACAGCACTTACTTCCATATTTATACTGTTAATTTGAATTTTAAGGGTTTTGTAACTTGTTATTTTTTAATTTGTTTTGGTTGTTAGATAAGTGCTATAAGTGTAAGTTTATAGTTAGTTTTGCGCATATTTAAGTTACATTATAATAAAAATTATGTCAACACTGAGACTTATAAGAAATCTTTTCCTTTAAAAGAAGTCTGTGCTTTACTCAAGTAAGAGGAAGCTCTAGTAATTAGAATAGCTGAAACACATTTTAAAGGCTTCCCAGCTCTCTCATTTTATAAATAGAAAGAGGTGATGACTTTTATAGAACCACACAGCTAATAGAGCTGGGTCAGGAACATGTACTCTTCACTGCCATGACTACAAAACATTTATTCCAAGTTATATGTTGTTAATCTAATTGAGCCTTTAGTCGTGTATAAATAAGACAATACACTGACATTGAGACAGGGCATGGGCCATTTTCTAAATCATATTTTTTAACTGATGTCTGAATGATTAAACCAAACCTTTGATTTAGGATCTAAGATCGTCATATAGTTGGTGCAGAAGGAAAAGGTCTAGCTAAATTCAAGACTGAAGAAGCAGAATGGTATGACTGGAAAGAATCAAACATTATTAAGTGAGAACCTTCAGTTCTGCCACTAAATTAGTTTATGA
The DNA here is from genome assembly GCF_000298275.1 of Orycteropus afer afer. Lineage (NCBI taxonomy): Eukaryota > Metazoa > Chordata > Mammalia > Tubulidentata > Orycteropodidae > Orycteropus > Orycteropus afer. Next base: position 388,660 of record NW_006922019.1, read on the forward strand.
ACTCAGGCAAGTCACAGCAACTCTGGTCTTAATTTCCCATTTTTTAAGTGGAGATAGGGAAAGGAGAGTAGATCAGATGATTTTTAAGATTTGCTTTTAGCTCTTCCATACTAAACAAATTTTAAGTATTAAGGGCTCATGGGTATAAACTCTTGTCCCTAGTTAGAATCATGCCTAATCTCTGCATACGTTAATATTATTGCTATAATCTGTCCTCCATCCACCCACTCCGTTTATTATTTGATAGTTTCTAGGAGCTCTGGTAGCATAGTGCCTAAGGCACTTGACTGCTAACCAGAAGGCTGGCGGTTCAAACCCACCAGCCACTCCTCGAAAGGAAGGCTGGGCAACCCTACTTCCATAGTGATACTGCCTCGGAAACCCAAGGAGGGGTTGCTATGAGTCGGGGCCGACTCGACGGCAAATAACAACAACAACAACAACATGAAACTTCAGTTCTATTCACCAGGATATGTCTATTGACTCTTATGTGCCTATCATAATGCTTGGCATATAGTAGGTGCTCAATCAATGTTGAGTGGATACATTCATGTATAAATGAATGAATATATTCCTTTTTGCTCTCCACCAGGATTTGTTTCTGGCTTCATGATCTTATTTATGCTCTAACAACTAATGATGTTTTTTTGTTTTTAAATTGGCACAAAGTACATGCTCCTTGAATGTCAATTCATTATACCCCTAAATATCTCATTGTCTATAGAGTCAATACCACATAATTTGGACCTAATTTTTTCATATATTTTTGTTTTACTTCTCCCAGTATATTGTTAAGTCCTTTGAAAGCACGAGAGAGTGTGTCTTTTCTTCAATTATACTTCTTGGTTCAGTAGTAGGTGTTCAAAATTTGATTGATTTGATTTGTAAGGTCCGAACAGTTAAGATACTATATTTTTTTCGAAGTTTTTTTTTCCTTTTAATAGAATTTATTTGTTGTTGTTGTTGAGAATATCCACAGCAAAACATGCCCCAGTTCAACAGTTTGTACATACACAGCTCAGTGACACTGAATTCATTCTTAGAGTTTGTAACCGTTCTCCCCCTCCTTTTCGGAGTTGTTCCTCCTATACTGACATAAACTCATTGCTCTCTTAAATTTCCTATCTAATCTTTCAAGTTGCTGTTGTCAATTTGTTTCCATATAGATAGATCTTAAGAGAGCACAATGCTCAAGGCAGATATTTGTTACTCATTAAGCTAAACTACTTTTGGTTTTAAGAAAACTTCAGGAGATATTTTTAGTTTAAGGTTTAAACATTATGTCAGGGCAATAGTTTCAGGGATTCATCCACCCTCCACAGCTCCAGACAGTCTGGAGACCATAAGAATTTGAATGTCTGTTTTCCACTCACCCCCCCCCCCCTTTGGATCATAGATTCTTCTATAAATTTATGATCAAAATGTTCAGCAATAGTAGCAGCACCATCTAATTCTTCCAGTCTCATGGCCAAGGAAGCAGTTGTTCATGGAGGCAATTAGCCACACATTCCATATACTTCTTCTATTCCTGACTCTCCCTCTTCTTCTGTTGCTCCAGGTGAAGAGACAATTGTTATGCCTTGTATGGCTGCCTATAAGCTTTTAAGATCCCAAGACACCAATTGAACTAGGAGGTAGAACAGAAGCACTGAACACCTTGTTAGGCCAATTAACTGGGATGTCCCATGAAACCATGACCCTGAATCTCCAAATCAAGGAACCAGATCCCATGAGGTATTTGGTGTACATAAGCAGCTTCAGTTCCTTCTTTTTTTTTTCCTGGTAGTTGTTGTAAATTTATATATCACATAACTTTTTACATGTGTAGAACTTACTGACAGCAATTACATTAATTGGCTAGCTACCCTACCCTTAGCCAATGTGATTTTTCCATCACCATAAATTGTATTGTTAAAGTCTTCAGGAAAGTACCTACACCAAACTTAAATATCCAAAAGAAGCTCAGCCCACTTGCTGTACTTTCAAAAAGAGGTTATAAGAAAGATGGTTATCATTCTTTGAATAATAATCTTGTAAAAACCCAAAGGCCATTATTAAAATACAATGTTCTTCTTCCCTACCTTCTTTTCCCAGTTAAATAACCAGTTTCTCACAGTTTCTTTAGACCCGATTCAATTTTTGGTACTTGGAAGTTCTAGTATAATTAACTCCTTAAGCCATACATTGAAAGAGTCTTGTGCTATGATGGAGCAGAGGGGTCTAGTCTAGGCTCTGGTACTTACTGACCAGATAGATGTCTTTGGCAAGTCACTGAGCAGTCTGGGCTTCAGCGTCCCCACATGTGAAATGGGAAGCAATATCTGCCCTGCCTTACAGAGATATTATTAGGATTAATTATCATGACACAGGAGAGAACTTAAAAATTTTAAAACTCCACACAAATATGTTGTTGTTTTGGGTCATCAAGTCAACTCTGACTCACAGCGATCCAAAAGGCCAGAGTAGAACTGTCCCATAGTGTTTGCTGGGCTGTAATCTCCACAGGAGCTGACTGATCTCCAGGTCTTTTCTCCCACGGACAGCTGGTGGATTTGAGCCCCCAACCTTTCTGGTTAGCAACTGAGTGCTTCAACCACTGCACAAATATAAGATACCACAGGTTCCCCAGCTGGTGGATTCGAATCCCAACCTTTGTAATTAGCATCTGAGTACTTTAACCACTGTGGAAATATAAGATATTACAGGTTTCCCCAACTGTCTGAAAGTAGAGCATTCCTATCTATGATCTTTTCAAAAGCTGAAGGGATATACATACATCAAGTGAAGAAGCAATTACCATTCATTTATATGGAGAATTTTTTTGAGCATTCCTAGACCCAAAAAATAACCTGCCAAAGTATATCCAATAACCCACAAAACCTAAAATAATACTAACTGATAGAGTTCACAAACACTTCAAAGCTGCAGCAGCTTAATTCTGAGCATAGTTCTCAGAGAAGGAGTTTGGTGATGCCATGCAGGGGTGGTGCACCCTGCCTCTTTAAAAGCTTGCTGCAAAATAAATGCTGAAAGCTTGCTTTGCTTTTCACTTCACTCATAAAAGTGAAAATCCTCTTCGGATTTCTTTCAGTTAGTGAAAACAGGTACTAACGTAAGTCTTTCCACAAAAGCAAAATGGTTTAAAGCGAACTTTAAAAAACTGGGGGATGTTTATATTATTTCCTAATTGTTACCAAACAATAAGAGCATTTTTCTAAAGTTACAACTTAAGCGTGTCACTGAATAAGAATGCAAGTATTTATAAGCAAGAAAGTTGAAAGGAAATATACTAAATTATAAATAATTAATTATTTAAAAAATTAAACCAAATTAATTTAAAAAGTAATTATTTCTGGGTAGTGGGATTATGAGTGATTATTCTCTGTGGTGCCTAAGGCATTGGACTGCTAACCAGAAGATTGGTGGCTCAAACCTACCAGCCACTCTTCAGAAGGAAGATGGACAATCTACTTCCATAAAGATTTACTGCCTCTAAAACCCAATGGGGATTGCTATGAGTTGGAATTGACTCGATGGTAGTGAATTTGGGATTTGGGTTTTTTTTTTTGTTTTATGTTGTTTAGTTTTTTTTCCCCCCCAAAAGTACCTGTTACTCCTATAATTAGAGAGTGTATTTTAAATAAAACAAAGAATCTGTGGAATAACTGTGTTTGTGCAATAATAATTGTACAATAATTGAAAAATAACTATCATTATCTGAAGTACTCTTTAAAGGAGAATATATCAATAGCAAGCCTTCTGCTGTTGATAAACTAAGTTTCTGAGTAGATTATTAAAGTAAATGGCAGAGATATTTAGCTAAGCTTTTTCAAGGAAGAAGAGAGAAGTTATCAAGAATAATGTGTTTCCATTTTTCTAAAGAACTATTATCTTCCATCTTTTTTTTTCCTCTGAAGTATTTCTATTAGATGTATCACTAGTCCTCAAAAAGTATCAAAAGGTGAAAGACTCGCAACATGAAAACCTCAGACAGGAAGCAAAGCGTTGGTTAATGTTGCATAAAAGACACCACAAACTCCTGACCTGGTTATTATCCTTCCTCTACCGCACTCCCCAAAAGCAACCAACATTCATACTGGTTCTTGTGGTGTTCAGGATGTGTTCTTAAACCACTTTACAGCTCAGCTTTCATTTTATTTATTGAGAACTCTAGTTCCAGCATTATCTCCATTATCATTTTCCCTTATTAAAGTCTCCTCATTCCCACTCCTTACCCCTCCTGATAACCAGCCCCAACCAAAAAGTCACTCCACTAGGTTAGAACACACCAGCTGCTCTGCAGGTAAAAAAGACCTGGAGATCTGTTTTAGTAAAAACTACAGGTTCAGGAACGTTATGGGGCAGTTCTACTCTGTCCTATAGGCTCACTGTGAGTTGGAATCCACCTGACAGCACCCAGACCACCACCACCACCACCAGCAGCTCTCCTGATTAGTACCTCTGAGGTACAGGGATTAAATAAGGTGACCACAGACTTTATTGCCCGAAGTGGGATATGTTTCAGAGTGAAAGAGGGCACTATTAAAAATTACTCTAGAACAATAGCAATAAACTAGGACTGTCACAGGAAAACCAGGACATATAATCACTTTAAGATTAAGCAAGATAAGGAGATTTAGAGAAGAGGCAAGAGTCATGGTGTCTTTGGTACTGGTAACTAGAAACTAGGTCAATGCTACCATAGCTTTTTTTTTTTTTTCCCCTTCACATTGCCTTGTAATGGTGGGTCCATTAACCTAGGACTCATATTTAACATGTTTATTGGAAAGCTATCATTTCAACATGGTGGAGTGAATGCTCTTTGTTTTCTTTTCCTTTTTTTAATGTTCAGGGTTCACACAGGACAGTTCTTTTGCAAAGGAGGGTGGGAATTGCAAAGTTTTTGCCTTAGGCACTCTTGCACTGAGAATTGTTGTATCTGGCCACTTTTCAAGCAACCAGATGTGAAGTAAGTAATGCCCATTTGGATTACAAATCACATTTTTATATCTTTCAACATAAATAATAATAACAATAGTCAATTTATGCATAGTGCCTAAGGCACCTGACTGCTAACCAGAAGGCTGGCGGTTCAAACCCACCAGCCACTCCTTGGAAGGAAGGTTGGGCAATCTACTTCCGTAGTGATACC
>NW_006922019.1:394841-409298 GCF_000298275.1 Orycteropus afer afer
GTGAGTGTACTAAGCTACCTTGAGAGAAAATTAAGAATAATTTCTATTTCTTCTATTACTTCAAAAATTATAGTGTGACGGATGCATTATTAATCTATGAGATTGTTGTTGCTAGTTACCAGAGTTGGCACCAACACAAGACAACCCTATGAATAACAGAACTAAAATATTGCCCAGTCCTGTTAAATGAGACTAAGATTTGGGAATATACAGTCTAAAGAGCAAACAATTAAAAATGAATTTAGAGGAAATATAGATGTTTAACTCTAGTTATATGGTAGGATAACGGGGGTAAATTTACAGTCTATGACAGGGCAGTATTACCCAATAAGCAAGTTAAGTGAGGGCTTATAAGGTTTATTTATTAATCTGTGGTGAACAATTTCACGAGTTTCCCCATATCTATGTTGAAAAACATGTGAAACTATTCACTACAGATCAGTAAGTAAGCACAAGTAAGCTCATGCTTACCTGGCTTACTGGGTACTCTGTCCCTGTCAGGTACTGCACATTTGAAAAGAGACTTTGATTCTATAGAAAGGTGTTGTGGGGTTGGGACAGAGACAGGTATCAGCCACACCTAGAAACAGAATCTCTGATGTGCTAAAAAAAAAAAAAAAAAAAAAAGTGCAACTGCTCACTACAGATTAGTAAGTAAGCACACATAAGCCCGTGCTTACCTTGCTTATTGGGTAATCAGACACTGCTGGGACATGAATGGCCCATGGTATAATTCAGGATAGGGCAACTTTTGCTACAAAATAGAAATAATCAGTAACACTTGTATAGTCTTTTAGACTTTACAAAGCACTTTCACATAGATTATTAATTTTGAGAGATAGGAAGTATTTTCATTTTATTGAAAACTGAGACTCAGAGAAGTTATGTGACTTGACCAAGATCATTCAACCAGGAAATAAAATTTGAAATTAAAAAATTAATCCAAATCTTGAAATGGCAAATGTTTTATAAATATATTTCACGACCCTTTTTAAAGTGACTGGATTGCTGAGTGAATCCAGTAAAACACAAACAATGTTATTTACAAGACACTGTGGGAAATACAGAGAAGTATAAGCCTGCCCTTAAGGAATTTATAATCTTGGAGAAACAAGCTGCCAGGAGGTGAAAAGTTAAGTAACGATTGATGATGTGAATAAGAATTCCAGCCAGTAATAGAAGAGATGTCAAAAGGTAGCACCTAGTTAATTGCCAAATAAGTGGAAAAATGACTAAGCTTCACAGGGAATCCAAAAAAGGTGTCAAAATAGGGTGTTCATGAAAAAGGTTTCACGGAAGAAAGGGGATTTCAGCTTGTGCTTGTAGAGTGAGTAGCATATAGACACTACAAGAATATGGCCTCCTCAGAGAGTCCATATATCTTTGTCACCGTCACAGACCTAATAGAATCTCAATAATTGTCTATTGTATAAATAAAGGCAACTCCTGACTGACTGACAAACTGATGGAGATAAATACATGATAATAAGCATAAACATATAAAAACAATGAGGGCAACTCCTGCCTGACTGACAAACTGATTAACACATGGAGAGAAGTATGGAACATCTGAGGCAAGAGTAAAACAGCAAAAGTATGTCTGGGGGATAATCAATGCCAATCCATTATTGTGCTTTAAAATAGTCTGTTAAGAGGCCTATCCAAGGTTTTATAGTTAAAAGACATAGCAGGAGCTGTAATAGAGGTCTCCTGACTTCCAGGTAGGTATTGAGGCATAGGGAATCTCTGGGTAGTGCAAATGTTAATGCACTCACTGCTAACTGAAGGGTTTGAGGTTCAAATCCACCTAGAGATGTGTTGGAAGAAAGGCCTGGTGATCTCCTAAAAAACCAGCCATTGAAAATCCAATGGAGCACAGTTCTACTCTGACCTGGATGTGGCTACCATGAGTCACAATCAACTGGAAAGCAACTGGATAGAAGTGTCAGTGGAAAGAACGTTGGCTTTAAAATTAGGTAAACCTAATGGAAAAATGAGTAAGCTTCACAGGGACTCAAAAAGGTGTCAAAATGTAATGTTTCATGGAAGAAAGGGAATCCCCACATCACCATGTACCAGCTGTGTAACTATGAGCAAGTTATTTAACCTCTTTAAGTGTCAGTTTTCTTACCTATAAAAAAGGATTGTTGTGAGTTTTCAAAGAACTAATGTATTGTAAAGCACCTAGAAGTTCCAGGTGTAAGTGTTTAAGTAAATAGTAAGTATTTAAGAAATCCTAGTATAGCCTCAGAAACCCAGTGGGGGTTGCTTTGAGTCAGAATCAATGGCAGTGGGTTTGGTTTTTGGTTTTTAGTGTCCTCTACACCACATTTCAAAGGGCATTTTACTTTATTAAAAGTTTCACTTTAGCATGGAACTGTGTATGTAAAAATGATTGAACTGGCAAGGGGTTTGTTTTATGTGTGTGTTTGTGTGTGTGTGTATTTTACAATAAAAATAAAAGATGCACTCTGAGATTACTACAGTGGAAAGATCCCCTGTATAGGTGGCTAATGACTTGATATGCTCAAACCTAATTTAGACATAACTTCTCAAATGGCTCTTTACTACATTCAGATGTACATCTGTACTATTAGTAGAATAATTTTTAAGCAACTGCATTATATATACGGTCATTGGTCAAAGACTACATATTTTGATAAAATTAATAATGTTGAGGAATGTACCAACATACGGTAGCTAGTTGTACTACGCAGAATTACATAAAAAACCCACATATTAAAACAAGTGTAGAGTAATTCTTATAAGCTATTAAAAATTCAAATGAACTGCAAGTTTTTCTTACACCATTAGAGGAAACGGACAATTACTACTAAAAAAAAAAAAGCAGTTAAAAGTGATTATTTTTAAAAGCAACTCCCAAGAGCACATCCTGAGATAATCTTCAACATCTTTTAAATAGACAGTGAATGTTGTCTGCTACTCAAAATGAAACTGAGATATTGTAAGCCCCTGGATCATTATTCAGGATTATTTAAATTCAATTTTAATTCTATCACCACACTATACTTAACAAGATAGAAATATGATTTAATATGTTGAAGAAAGATTTTACACAACCAGAAATCAAAAGGGCTTCTAGTTCCCTGAGTTAAGCAGAAATTCAATTTTCCTGAGAACAAAGCATACATTGTACATTCCAGTTAATCAACATTTCACATGACTAGATTCTGGCAAAAGAGCCGGACAAATGTTTAATTTGACAATCACTGGCATAAAGCTATCTTCTCAGCTTGTAAGGCATTTTTATGGAAAAGACCATCTAATTTCTCCATCAGAGAACAGATCCCTGGATCCTGGCCTTTCTTCTACTGCCTGGCCATCTTTCTGCCTCCAGAGACATCTATCATCCTACCTCTCTGGCTGAGGCTTCCTCAAGGTGCTGTTTTCAAGGCTCTCCACTCTTCCAGTTCTAAATGCTCTCACTACGCCATCTCATGACAAAAGACAGACTTCAAGCATCATGGCTATATCGAGACCAAATTTCTATCTCTTGCCCAATCTGACTTATGCATCTCAGTCCTATGTACAAATATTTACTTGATATTTCTCTCCATTTATGAGCCCAGGTGGTGTCACAGTTAAGTGCTCAGTTGCAAACTGAAAGGTTAGTGGTTTGAATCCACTCAATGGTCCTGTGAGTGAAAGACCCTATGAGGTAATTCTTCTCTGTCACATGGGGTCACTCTGAGTCAAAAATCGTCTGCAGGCACAGAACAACAACAACATCTCCATTTAAATATCTGACAGGTAATTTGAACCCAACAGGTCAAAAACTAAATTCATTATCTAGGCCCCAAAAACTGGTCTTCCTTCAGTGAGCCTTATTTTAGTAAATAGCACCACCAATCTCCCAGAAAACAACAACAAAAAACCCCAACCTACTGCCATTGTGTCGTTCCCAACTCATGGCGACCCACATTGCATTTCTGAGCTGGTAAATCTTTATGGAAGTAGATTAACCCATCTTCCTTCTGTGAAGTGGCTGGTGAGTTTGAACTGCCAACCTTCTGGCTAGGAATCAAATGCCTTAGGCACTGTGTTCCTAAATCATGCCCCCCAAAACACAGTCATAATTGACTGCCCCAATCCTCACATCTAATCAATTGCCATGTCTTTTTTACTCTACCACTTCTCTCAATCTCCTCTGCTATCAACCCTAGTTCAAGCCCCTTGTCACCTTTCATTCACATCTCTCTACTAGCCTCTTGGGGGCATTGCTGATGCAATGGGAGAATTCTCACTCTCCAGATCTGGTGGTGTCATGGGTAAGACACTTGGCTGCTAACCAGAAGGTCGGTGGTTCAAACCTACCAGCCGCTCTATGGGAGGAAGATGAGGCAATCTCCTTCTGTAAAGATTTACAGTCTTGGAAACCCAATGGGGGTTGCTATGAGTCAAAATCAACTCGATGGCAATGGGTTTGCTTTTGGTTTGGCTACGCTCCCACCACAGCGTGAGTTTGTTTTTTGGTTGTTCCCTCCAGTGTAGCTCATGTGCAGCCACCACCCTTCTGTCAGTGGGAGCCTGCATGTTGCTATGATGCTCATTAGGTTTCAGTGGATCTTGCAGATTAAGGGGACTAGGAAGAAAAGCCTGGTGATCTACTTTAGAAAAAATAAGCCATTGAAAACCTTAGGGATCACGATGGTCTGATCCCATCATGCACAGAGTCTCCATGAGCTAAAACATAGCTTGCTACCTGGTCTCCTTGCCTCTGCTCTTATGTCCTTTCCAATCTTTTAAAGATACAAATCCAATTATACCATTCTCCTGTTTAAATTCTGTATCTACTTCTGGTTGTTTTAAACTCAAACTGCCTAGAATAATCTGGTCTATTTTCTCCATTTAAATCAGTAAGCTATGCTTTTTCTTACCTCGGAGTCTTCCCACGTGGTATTTCTTCTGTAACACTGTTCTTTTTATAATCCCCTTAAGGTAATTTCTTTCCTCTCTTCAAATATCAGCAGAAAATCATTTTCCAAATCCCTCAGACTAGGTTAAATCACTCTTATCATGCTGTACAACTCACATCACCCCTTTTCCTCCTTTATGCTGCTGCTGTTGGTTATCACTGATTTGGCCCCTGACTCATTAGAGACCCTGTGTACAACAGAATGACACACTGCCTGGACCTGTGCCATCCCCATGACTGGTTGGAGATTGAATCCATAGGGACTTGATTGGCTAATTATCAAAGCAGATAGCCAGGCTTTCTTCCTAGCCTGAGTCTAGAAGCTCTGCTAAGACTGGATCAACATCATAGGAATGCACAAATCTCCACTAACGGACAGGACAGATGGTAGCTGTGCATGAGGTACATCCTTTATACAACTTACCATTTTGCTATTACTCGTTTGTTTTCTGCTTCCCCCGCTAGGTCATAACTCAATGAAAACATACACGACCATACAGAATCCCAGTATCAGCAGAAAGAATAATGAATAAAGTCTTACCCATACAGAATCCCAGTATCAGCAGAAAGAATAATGAATAAAGTCTTAGAAGACTTCAGTTTTAGTGTTAGTTGGCTTTCTTAACTTGATGGGTTACACTGGGCAGGTCACTTAATTTCTCATTTGTAAAAGTTGAGAAGTTAGATTTGATCAGTGTTTCTTAACCTTACCTAATGTACACGAGCCTTTAAAAGAAAAAAAAAAAATTGTATAGAACTGCCAAAGTTGTGTCCTCAAGACTCCTCAGAGATCCTATAACCCCAAGTTGAGAAAAATGTAAGAAACTAATCGGGAGCTCTGGTAGCATAGTGCCTAAGGCACTTGACTGCTAACCAGAAGGCTGGCAGTTCAAACCCATCAGCCACTCCTTGGAAGGAAGGTTGGGCAATCCTACTTCCGTAGTGATACTGCCTCGGAAACCCAAGGAGGGGTCGCTATGAGTCGGGCCGACTCGAGGGCATATAACAACAACTCGAGGGCATATAACAACAACAACAACAATGTCTCATTGCATGAAAATGCCCTTTAATTGTGAAATTTAGGTTTTATAATGAGCAAAATAAACAAAAGGCTATAGTTGATGTAAAAAAAAACCAGTATTTTAAAATTCTTCTAAAAGAGTTAAATGTATCCCAAGAACGCTTTTTTTTTTTTTTTTTTTATAATCCACAAGGGTATTTATTTTTGCACTGTATATAACAAAACTTAGAAATGAAACAAATGTCCAACTATCAGGACTTAGTTAAATTACGGAACAGCCGAATTATATTCTATAAATCAGCCAATAAAAAGAACAGGGGAAATTAAGTTATTCATATGAAAACATGTGCATAATATATTAAGTTAAAACCAGTATGTACACTTTCATGAAAAAAATATTTAGACACAGAAAAATGTTTGGCACTATTAAGTAAAAAGTTGTATCTAGGTGTTGGATTAAGGGATATTTTTCATGGTTTCCTTACTTTTCACCAACAAGTATGTATTACTTGCAACATTTTAATCTTTAGTTGAAAAGAGAAGGAGACAGGGTAGGACAGCACAAAATGATCTGGTCTACCCACTGGTGGCCACTGGGTATGGCTGGGAAGTGTATACCACATGTAGTGTATCAGACAGTGACATTCATTCTGGGGCAGACATCAGTTATCACTGGTGGGATCCCAGCCTCCTGGATGTAGAGTCCAGATACACTTCCACACTCTCCATGTGTGGACATTTGAGCAAACAGCAAGTCCATAGAGGCCCACAGTACCAAACTGTGAAGAGTTTCTAGACCTCTCATGAATCTCATCACTGCCTTACACTTTTTCTATCCTTTTGCTCATATAGTACCTTTCCTTTTTCTTCACCTGGACAGTATCTGTTCATTACTAAGGCTCAGCTCAGCAGACACCTCCTCTAGGAAGCCTTCCCTGATCCACCAGGCTGTATGTGGAACCCCTTCTTTGGCCTTCTACAGTCTCTTGAGTTCTCTCTGTGTAGCATATATCATATGGTTGTAGTGGTCTGGGAGCTCTGGTGGCTTAGTGGTTCAAGTATTAGGTGGCTAATCAAAAGGTTAGCAGTTCAAACCTACCAGTAGCTCCACAGGAGAAAGATGAGGTAGTCTGCTTCTGTAAAGATTTACATACAGCTTTGGAAACCCCATGGAGCAGTTCTTCTCTGTCCTAAAGGGTCACTATGAGTCAGAATCCACTCCATGGCAGTGGGTTTGGTTTTTTGGGTAGTGGTCTGGTTTCTTGTCTGTTTTCTCCTAAGACTGGGAGCTCCTTGAGAGTAGTGCCATGCTGTGAACAGCTTTGCTTATTGATGCCCAGCCTAATAAAGGCCTGAGAGGCTTGAGTTGGTTGAGATATAGAACACATCCCCCACCCGAGATGTAGCCTTTTTTTTCTTTTTTAATGCATTTTATTGAAATATAACTTATGTACAGTGAAATACACAAAACTAAAGTGACATGGATCAATGAATTTTTTTTTTTTTTTTTTGCAGTGCCAAGAACGCATTCTTATGGATCTCAGTTTGAGAAACAGATAGTCCTTTCCAGGTCTAAAATTTCATCATTCTATGAAGATGGCTGTATGCTTCCCAAAGCATTCCTCAGTTAAGTCATTAATTAAGTATTAAGTACTAATTAAGTATTAAGTAATTAAGTATTTCTCAGTTAAGTCATTTAATCTCATTAAACTGAGATTTGAAAGTGAATACAAAGAATTCCATAGATCAAGGCGTCCAGGGAAATACTTTTAGATTCTCAGGTATTGATTTTGACAAGATGAAGAGCATTTGCCCTTAATTCAAAGGATATAGCTGGTATGTGCTCAAGTGAAATTATCTTTTTGATTACAAGAAGAAGCATGTGAGAAAATGAACTATAAAGTGAAAAGGCCTGGACAGCTTGTTATTAATTGATTGGACATCTAAATGGTTCACAGATTAATGATCTCAAAAAGATATAAATAGACAACATCATTGTCACAGAAAAAACTTGTACAATCAAGGATATCAAGAATAGCAGTACTCATAGTGCCTAGGATCTTAAAGGCTTGCAAATGGCCATCCAAGGCATGGATCTTTATTCACCTGGAGCAACAGAGGAAGGAGGAGAGTCAGAAATAAGAAGAGAAAATGGAATGTGTGGCTAATCACCTCCAGCAACAACTGCTTCCTTTGCTATGATGCAGAAGAACTGGATGGTGTCTGGCTACCATTACTGAATGTTTTGATCAAAGATTTTGACCAAAAGGGAGAAAATGCAAAATAGAATTTGAAATTCTTATGGACTCCAGACTTTCTGGAACCACGGAGGCTTGATGAACCCCTAACACTTTCCCTGAGGTAATCTCTAAACCTTAACCCTTTTGTGACCTGTGGGATAAATATCACCCACCAAAATTTCCAGTCTCTCAGATTTCTTGGGAAATTGCTATCTCAGTTGTAGTACATGGTACCACCTGGTGGGGATCTATCTAACTTCATGAATCTTAAGAAATGGACCTTACCCCACCAATCCTACCACCAGAGTCCACTTGGGACATACGTGTCCCATATAATTATATCAAAATCCATATTACCTCAGAAAAATGTTTTCCCTTGATTTCAGCATGCCTTTGATTACTGGAAACATATGGGGTGTGTGTGTGTATATATATATGTGTATATATATGTATATATGTATATGTATATATAATCAAAGCAGAAAACAATTCAGTCTGGAAGAGTTAAACCAAAAAACACTATCCCCTAAAGTCTTCTTAAAACCAAACAATAGTTTAGCTTAAATAGTAAAGAATGCCTGCCTTAAGCATTGTACTATTTTAAGTTGTATCTATATAGGATCAAACTGACAGCAGCAACTTGAAAGATTAGATAGGAAACTCAGGGGTCAGGGAATTTATGTTAATGGTGGAGAAACAACTCAGAAAAGGAGGGCGAGAATGGTTGCACAACTTGAACAATGTAATTAACATCACTGAATTGTACGTGGACATGTAGAAACAGTTGAACTGGTGTATGTACTGCTGCATGTACTATCCACAACAACAAAAATAAATCATAAAAAAGAATAATAAATGTCAATCAATACATCAGGGAATTATCTTGAAAATGCGGATTTTTTTTTTTTTTTTTTTTTTTTTGCCAACTTCCTTTCAGATCCAATTAGATTATCATTTCATTTGCTTTATAATATGGCTAACAAAGAGCTTATAGGTAAGGAAAAGAGAGAGAGAGAGAATTAGCCATACTAAGTGTATGAGTTTACTACTAAGTGTATGAGTTTACCCACTTATTTTAGAATTATGAAGATCCCCATAACTGCCAAATTTTAATTCTGTAGCTCAAGTTAATTATTAATTATACTTAGTGATAAATGTGAAAGGTCACAAGGATAACTGAAAACCCAGTTGGTTACAAATCTAAATATTTAGGTTTCTTACTATGCTTTTTATCTCCCTCTGGTGGAGTGGATAATGAGTGATTAAATAGATATAAGAAGCAAGGAGAGAAAAGTCTAAGCACCATGGTTCTATATGATAGGTTTCTAAGAACAGAACTTAATACTTTTGATGCCAATTTTACCTTTACGGTACATATATTTTACAAGGGAAAACAAGCCTTTTTGCAAGTGCCATTGAGATCTATAGAACTGTCTTTATTCAATTTATTTGCATGGTCTGTTTCATAACGAAGGATATTCATAAATCTCAGCTTGAAGAGTGGTTCTCTTAGAAGCGAGTGACATTCTTAGTTGAAAATACTGGAATTTTAACACCTCTTTTGTGACATGAACGTATGTTTCAAAGAACTTTCCCAAACCTAACTCAACTGCACTGTGGAACAGGTGTCCCTCTTACTTCCTTGGTGCTGCAGGAGGGAGTCTGTCTGCAGACTTTGGGTATGAAGTCTTTCTCAGCTGGCATCAAAAGACATGGCATCAGTTGTCATTGTGCAGTCTCTGCATTTTGGCTTGGGCTCCTCACACGTATCAAAACAACAACTTGCCAGCTAATTAGAAAGAGGTAATGTGTTTAGTGTCTCTCAGACTGCTTGGCGTCAAACTCCTGAGAGGAACCAAACACTTACGACAGGTGACAAATACTCATCACAGGTACTGTGTTCTTCAGGCACCTCTTTACAGGATTTCTTACCAAATGCCCAGTCTTTGAGTATAAATTATCTAACTGTAAATAAAATACATCTTTCTAACTGAGACCTCCTCTGCTAAGATTCCACTCAGACTGCTGACTGATAGGTAGTTAAAACTCTCTAAATACAGAAGATTGTATGTAATCTAAGTGGTGACACTGCTTGTGGGCAGGCAAAGAGAACTGCTAAAACAAAACTAGCAGCAGTCCCGAGAGGAAGAACAGATTAGGTTGTAACATCCAGTTCCTTTCTCTTTTACCACTTGATGGTTTTCACTCTGCTCCTCACCTTTTAAATTATGATATTCTCTTTTCAACATAATTTACATATATATCACAGTAAATATATCAGTCTTTTAAAGCAATACTATAAAAATACATATTTTTTTGGGGAAAAATAAAAACAATTTAAAAATGGAATGAACTTTTAATGGAGAAAAAAAAAAAATCACTCTCCTTCCTTCAAATTCCTATTTTCACAGGATGGCTGATTCTCTTAGCTGTGATGTTATCTGGGCTCAAAACCCAGGATAAGTGTATAGCTTTCTCTGAACATTCAGGTTTTGGAAACTTGGTTGTAGTGCCCAATATTTCCCTTTCTACCCCAAAATCAAACAGCCATTTATTAAAATGTGTGTTTTTATGTATCCTATGTAAAATAAAAATACTCTAAATCTCTGCTTCAAGGGAAGCGCAGGCCAATGATATTCTGCAAGCTTGTAAGATGCTAATGAGAAAAGAGACAAAGGCACGGCCAAATCATCAGAACAAGATAAAATCTGCTAACAGTGCAATGTTCGGCCCTAACCCCCAATCTGAAAGATAAGAATTAATAACCTTGAAAATAGCAGTAAGTAAAATCTGTAATATTCTGGAAAATATTATAAAGTATAAAAGCATATATTAGGACAAGCATTCTTGCAGTCAATTTTCTCATCTATGAGCATTAACCAGCGATGTCTCTGTGGTGTAACATTTCTACCTTGTAAAGTATTAAAGTTACAAACTGGCTTGCTGTTTGAGGGCTGGAAAAAACATATTCTATGTCAATGAACTATTATAAATTTAAATTAGTTTCCTTCAATTTTCAGCTCCTTTTGGCAGAATACTTCTCTCTAAAAGTGCAATAAACTATAGTTTAGAGTTTTACAACTTGATCGACCATATTTGGGGGAGGGCAAGCTAGCAAGAACCCATAAGGAAGTAAACGGTATTATGGTGACATTTTGTAACCTTTAGCTAGCCCAAAGACCACAGAAATCATGTGTTTAAGATGGGAAGCATTACTAAATTTGGGCTAACTTCTTGTGGCTTTTTTTTCCTTCCTATACCAGCATCACTAAACTCGTTCCAGAACAGATTTGCTTTTCTAAGTCATTTTTCTTCACAATAAAAAACACCATTTATTTTTAGAAAGGACATATTCATGGTAAAATTTAAATTAACAAAAGATGAATAACTGGAATACTAATTAATTTTTAAGTTATTACAAAAGGTATTTTTGAAAATTCTAAGGTTTCCATTAAATGTCAATTTACAAGTTCTGTTTCCTTTTTACAAAAAGTCCACATAGCAACCAAATGAAAAAAAAAATTGATTAAAATGATACAAAAGCAGGGGTAGGTGGCTATCTTAATAAAATTAACAGGTCCCTGAATGATCATGAAAGGGACTGAAAAGAGAGATAAAAGAGGAAAAGAAAGAATGAGAAGAGTACCATATGAAGCCTCCTTATTAGCTTTAATTCAACCTTCATTCCTTTAATAAACTTTCATTCTTATAATAAACACTTATTGAGTAGGTACTCCATGTCAGGCACTGGGCCCCATTCTGGGGATACAATGAAAACTAGGCTATAGTCCTGCCTTCAAAAAAATTTATGGTAGTATATTCAGGGTGGCACAAACGGTTAAGCACTTGACTATTAGCCACAAGGTTGGCAGTTTGAACCCACTCAAAGGAGCCTTGGAAGACAGGCTTGGTAATCTGCTTCCAAGAAGGTCACAGCTTTGAAAATACTATGGAGTAGTTCTACTCTGCACACATAGGTTGCCATGAGTTGGAAGCAACTTGATGGCAACTAATGATAACAGTAACAACAGTATATTCAGACATTTTGAGAGGTGATTTTTAAGGAGACAAGGAATACGCTCAGAAATTGTGACTTGTAGACTCAAGTTCTAAATATTTCCTTTGAACATTTGAAGGTATTATTTCTAATTTTAGTTATTCTTACAGGTTCCTTTGACAGTAAATCTGCATGACTGCCATATCTATGTTAACAGATCAAAGCTGTCCTGTTCCACAAGGCTTAGAAGGCTGAGTATTGGAAGGGTCCTTAAAGACTGATTTGTTTAACCTATATTTATCACCTGTCTATCATTTTGTCATACTGTGGTGGCTTACATGTTGCTGTGATGTTGTAATCTATGCCGCCAGTATATCAGCAGTGCTTCCAGATTAAGAAAGACTAGGAAGAAAGGGCGGATAATCTACTTCTGAAAAAAATTAGCCAAGGAAAACCTTGTGGGCAACAAAAAGCACTGTCAGATAAAAGTGCTGGGAGAAAAGCCCCCTCAGGCTTCAAAAAGGGCTCAACGAAACCAATTTTTGTGAGGCTGGCATAGGACCAGGAAATGTTTCTGTTATACACAGGGTTGCTGAGTTAGAGCCGACTCAACAGCACCTAAACAACAAGTACATATGGGAAAAGTGGTGCTCTAAAGAGCAAAACTGACTTGATCAAACTCACTTAGCTGTCAGGCGGTCTTTATTTTTATGGGATTTCTTCCAAGTAAAATATAATTTTGGGGGGGGGGGTGTTTGTCTTAGTTCTCTGTTGTTGTTGTTGTTATGTGCCATCAAGTCAGACCTGACTCATAGCGACCCCTCCTTGGGTTTCCGAGGCGTTATCACTACGGAAGTAGATTGCCCAACCTTCCTTCCGAGGAGTGGCTGGTGGGTTTGAACCACCAGCCTTCTGGTTAGCAGTCAAGTGCCTTAGGCACTACGCTACCAGAGCTCCCTCTTAGTTCTCTAGTGTTGCTGTAACAGAAAAATCCACAAATGGATGGCTTTAACAAACAGGAATTTATTCTCATATAGTTTAGAAGGCTATAAGTGTGATTTCAGAGTGCCAACGCTAGGGGCTGGGTGAAGGCCCCTTGATTTTGGGCTTTAGCTCTGCCTGTTGTTCCAGGCCCACTGGAGCTGGAGACTTCTTCTAACTCACACAGCTGCTGGCTGTTGAGGGAGATGAACCCAAGAGTGACAGGTAAAATGGCACAATCCCTAAATTGGTGGGCAACACTGCAGAGGTCTCTGGTTCAACTCCAGAAACCATCTCAAGATCAGCAGGCAACACAGCTCAAAATGTGCCAGAAAGCTGGAGACTGCCTGCAAAGCTCCTCCATATATACTGGAAGCAGGCCACACTCCAATTAGGTGCTCACAGCAGATTACACCACGAAGTTGATCAGATCACATCCAATCTCATCACAGGACAAAACTGCACCCAGCTGCCAAGGTACTCAAAAGTCATGACCCAGCCAAGTTGACACACAACCTTAACTACCATATTGGTATAGTTCTTTTGTAAATCTGTCACTGACACCTTTGTCATTTATCCCCCCTCTTTTCTCCAATGACACAATTGCCATGTTAGACTTGTTATCCTTTCTACCAAACTGGTGAAAGAAGTGCCTTCTCACAGGGTCTGTCTTTCATGTTTTTTCTGAGAAACTTCATCTCTACACTGTTTCCTCATTTTCCACTGATCTGCACTCTTCCCTACTTTACTTGACTCAACTGCTTCATTTGTTATTGTTGCTAGGTCCCAACAAATTGATTTTTGACTCATAGAGCCTCCATGTGATAAAGCAGAACTGCCTGTAGAGTTTTATAGGCTGTAATCTTTATGGGAGCAGATTGCCAGGTCTTTCTCCCACGGAACTAGTTGGTGGATTTGAACTGCCAACCCTTCGGTGAGCAGCCAAGTTCTGAACTGTTATGCCACCATCCACTGCCAAAATTCTCAATAATCTAAAACTACTCCCTACATTAATTTAAATGCCAGTAGGTACTGTCTTCGAAATAAGACTGTGAGCAAGGAATACGTCATAATTCTATTTTGTCTACAACAGTGTTAAATACAGAAAAGTAGTTCAATAAATACTTGTTTAATAAATGTTGTTGTTGTTGTTATGTGCCATCGAGTCGGACCCGACTCATGGCAACCCCTCCTTGGGTTTCCGAGGCAGTATCACTACGGAAGTAGATTGCCCCATCTTCTTTCCGAGGAGTGGCTGGTGGGTTTGAACCGCCAGCCTTCT
>NW_006922019.1:410463-440325 GCF_000298275.1 Orycteropus afer afer
CAGCCACTCCTCGGAAGGAAGGTTGGGCAATCCTACTTCCGTAGTGATACTGCCTCGGAAACCCAAGGAGGGGTCGCTATGAGTCGGGCCAACTCCACGGCAAACAACAACTGGTGACTTTTACCTTGAGTGGGATAATACAATTTATTTGTCCTCTCTCTACTTTGATTTATTCAGTTGAAAAAGGTTTTTAAACAAGGCAAGGGCAATAATTATAGTAATACCTTAAAGACAGATAATGCTGTAAAATCATTTTATCTTACTCGATCCTCACAATAATCACCTCTACACATGGAGGCACAGTGAGTTGGAATCAACTTGACAGCAACTAACAATAATAACACTCAACTCATAAAGTCCCCAGATGGCAAAAATGGCTTGAGCTCAATTACTAATTTAAAGGTTGATGGTCTGAGCCCACCCAGAAGCACTGCAGAAGAAACACCTGGCAATCTGCTTCCATAAAGATTATAGCAAAGGAAACTCTATGGGGCAGTTCTATTCTGTAACTCATGAAGTGCTTGCCATTGTCAGAATCTACTTAACAGCAATGGGTTTGTTTTTTGTTTTGTTTTTCACTCAACAGATAAAGAAACTGAAGTCCAGAGGTTTTACGAGATTGCCAATTAACAGGGAGGAGAGACTAGGACATAGGTATCCTGAGTCCCAAAACAGTGAATTTCTCTGGAATACTTAGTTAGGGGTCTTCCAAAGCATAACCGGAGGTGAGTCCTGGTAAAAAGTTGAGTATTAAAGATCTTTCTAGTAACAGGAAAAACCATTTTCATTATTTGTATGTACTTACTACTTTCTGAGTACTATACGTTGTATTTCCACTGAAAGTAACAAACCAAAAAATAAAAAAAAGATTTTGTGATTAATTATGTTCGAGTTCTCTGAATATTCATGATAGATGGCTAAAAAACTCAGGTCTTGTCAGTTATCTGCATACTTCAGTGGCTCATTCTGAATACAAAGTGTTCTCAATTTTATGACACTCTGGAAGAAGTTCAATAACACATTGTTAATACTCTACTCATACAAAATGATTTCAAAGCTCCATGGGAATTTAGATTTGCACAAGTTATTAGGATGTGACCTTTCCCTTAGTTTTCTTATTTTAGGAACTACTTAACATGGTATTTTCCCAGTGGGAGCTGCTGTACTTCCTTCGCAGATAAGAAAAATAGCAATCACAAATTATAGTGAGTAAACTTAGGGAAACATATAGTTCTGTGATGCAGATGACACTGGAATCTTAAAAGAGACCATCCTACGTATTCCTTAAGTTTGAGAGGAAAGCCATGTGGCTTGTTAACAAAAGAAAACAAAAGTCATGCCATTATGGTATTTCCCTGAAATTTATACCTAATTGTTTCTTGTCCCAGCTAGCAAGTCTTATGACTTTTAAAGATTATTAAAGATGTTTACGTCACTAAATTTCCTATGTCCTGTCTACTGGGAATTTAAAAGGTTAAAAATATTAAACTTTTAATAATTTAAATTATTTCAGATCACAAGATCTGTATTGAAGAACAAGGTGTTTGTGAACTTAAAAGAAGAGAGACAAAAACAAAACTAGAATAATTTGAAAGAGGTTCATTCTATGTTCCATGGAATAAGAAAACAAACAAACAAAAGCCGACTGCCACTGATCGATTCCAACTCAGAGTGACCCCCATTGGGCTTCCAAGGCTGTAAATCTTTACAAAAGCAGACTGCCTCATCTTCTTCCTGTGGAACAGCTGGTAGGTTTGAACCACCAACCTTCTTGTTAGCAGCCAAATGCTTTACTCACTATGCCACCAGAGCTCCTACCATGGAATATAGTAGCTTACAATGATTGAGCTCCTTCTATGTAGTACTGTGGTAGAATTTCATATATATTATTTGTAGCATATAATTTATTGGAAGTACCCAGTAAATTGAGCACGTTACCGCAAGGAGTATAGAGTTCATTAGTGCTATTGAAAAAAAAAGGAAAACAAATTTGTGGGGGAAAAGATAATGATGACATGTACAATTTTTCCAAACTGGTTTAGTATAACCTAATAATGCAGTTAAAATTGGACAGAGAAATTAGTAAGTGTGAGGTAGAAATAATGTTCCAATAAACTGACAGTTTCTGAGATACAATTTTATATAGTGTTCAAAACAACAACAACAACAACAACAAAAACTCTCTGTCGTCGAGTTGTATCTGACTTATAGCAACCCCTCCTTGGGTTTCCAAGGCAGTATCACTACAGAAGTAGATTTCCCACTACAGAAGTAGTGAGGAGTGGCTGGTGAGTTTGAACTGCCAGCCTTCTGGTTAGCAGTCAAGTGCCTTAGGCACTACACTACCAGAGCTCCTAAGTGTTTGTAAATGAAAATACTAAAATTAAGAAATTATAAAAAGTTGATTTTTATTATGAGTCTGAAACTCATAAGACAATAATGAGAAATTAAAATTAAGAATATGCTGAAAGTAATTTTTCATATCTTCTCAGGTGTTTTAGTAAAGTAGAGCTCATTAAAACTACTACCTGAGAACACTGCATTTAATTATTTAAGAATCTCATATCACTCTGAAAGGGCTCACATTAGAAAGTTTTGAGTAGAGTGGGAGAAAAATGTGGAACAAAACTCAAAATCATTAAAAGAAAAAAAAAAAAAAAAAAAAGACCAGGCTTACTGGTCAGACAGAGACTGGTGGAACCCCGAGACTATAGCCGTTAGTGACCCTTTGGCTGTGAAACTGCGCTTACTCCCGTGGCTCAGTTTTCGGCCAAATGATAGACAAGCCTATAAGGTGAACAGTAACACTAGAGAGGTACACACTCCTTAGAACAATCAACCATTCCAGATCAAAAGGGCAGCATTTGCCCAAGGACAAAGTTCAGGAGGCAGGAAGAGTTGGGAAAGAAGGAGGAATAGAAACAAGACACACAGGGAAAAAGTTGGATAAGTGATGATATACTGAGAGGGTTGATATCAGTGACATGAAACAAAATGTATATGAATTGTTAAATGGAATACTGATTTGCTCTGTAAAGTTTCACCCAAATCACAATAAAAAGTTAAAAAAAAAAAAACCTCTTCCCCACCATGTCTCATGTCTTTTTAACAAGCTGTTAATTCAGTTTTTCTTCATAAAAGTTAAATTTTCCTTCAGGCATAATTTTTACAAAGCAACAAAGCTAGTGACCCTAGTTCTTAAATAAATATAGTACCTGCTGTAATTGATTTATTTTTTCAGGAAAATACTACGACAGCTAGGTTTTTTAAAATAATCTTTTTGATTGTGAAGAGAACTTAGTAACCATTTATGACAATCCTTTAATTTTACAGAAAAGTACATTGGGGGTGAGATAGTAATGTAATTACTTTCTCAAATTTTATTTAGACATATAAAGATACACATATATTTGTATTAAGAACTAGAAGGCAACACATAGAAATCAAAATAGTTTGAATAGGATGTTATGATTATGGGCTTATTCTTATTACATTATCTATTTCATATGTAAAACACTGTGTTGTAGTTAAAAGTTATAATCTTGTATTTCATATTATAAAAGTAAGTTAAAAATGTACACATGTTAGCAAGTTCTAGGAGAAAATACGCAGAAAAATAGTATAGTAGTTTTTGTGTTAAGAGGACTAAGTATGATTCTTTTATTGCAAAAAAATATATATTTTATTACTCTTCAGTGAGAAAAGTTTTAATATAAATTAACATAAAATGAAAAAATGAAAGCAAAAGTACTTTATCCTAGTTCCTAATCTTATTTCTAAATGTACTACCTACCTGCCTTTAAGGTTTTATAAGTAAATACGATCTACGTTCCAATCCTGAAGCCTTGAACTCATACATAGCAATATGGCTAGGAACTGAGAGGTTATTTACAGGGGGCACGATTGAAGTTCGCATGTGAACACATACAGAAAATGATAAAGATCACTGTGTCCTATTAGTAATTTACAGAATTCTGATTCGCTGCACCCAGCTGAATTCCTCAGTCATAAAATCATTGGGACCAAACAAGTTCAGCTATCTTTTATCTAAACCCTTTTTCTCCCTTACCATCAGTTAACATATTTCTTGTGGAGCTTTTCTTTTTCTTTTTAATAGATTCATTCGTTTTAGTTTTAAATTAACCCTATAAGCAGTTCTCCCAGCTACCCCAGCTCCACTGTTTCCTGTGTATTAGTTTTTTTTTTTTTTCACTTGCACAATTTAGGGTATAGGAGCCATTTAAACAGCCAGTTGGCAAATGAAGTTCAGGAAATCATCTCCAGATTGAAAAAAAAAAAAAGATTCATAAGCATAAATGCCCCCAAGCGAAGACTTTCCTCATAGCTTACACCCTCATAGCAAAGAAGTGGAACCTGACCACTTAAAAAACAAAAACCAAACCAAACTTGCTGCCACTGAGTCATAGATACCCATTGGATTTCTAAGGCGGTAAATATTTACGGCAGTTGATTGTCCCATCTTCCTTTGGCAGAGGACATTTGTTATTCCTAGTTTCACCTGAAGTGTGTGAATTAGTGTTGTTCACTAAATTAACTGAGCAGGCAAGAGAGATGTTGGCAAAGAAAACTTCAGGGTCAAATTCCAAATACTTAACATTTCATTTTTCATGCCAAAATGCTTAAATTCAGATGCAACACTCACGTTTCAGATGTCAAAGTACCTGCCCCTTCCTTTGTCTTTCAAGAGTTTGGTCTTCCACGCTTAATGGTTTTAGGCCTTTAAAGTCAAACTGATTCTCTAAACCAACTTAATGCTATCACCGATTTTCTTCAAAAATCAAAATTCCCTTACTGAAAACAATCTGGCCTCTCATCTCCCTTTCAAATATAAGACTACTCATTTTAAGTTCTTATCCAGATGTTGTCTTGGGCAACGAAGATTGGTGGAGCAAGAGATTATTAACGAGACTAAGCACCTTCATAGGAGTCTCTGGGTGGCAAATTTGGTTAAGTGCTCTGCTACTGACTGCAAGGTGGTGGTTTGAATCCACCCAGAGGTGCTGTGCCCTGGCGTTACACTTCCTGAAGATCACAGCATTGAAAACTCTACGGAGCACAGTTCTACTCTGCACACATGGGGCTGCCATGAGTCAGGATCCACTTGGTGGCAACTGGTTTAAGTACTTTCAAAACTGTGGTTTGATCAAAGTAAAGTGTGACTGTCACCAACTAAAAAGCTTGCTGAGAGGTGGTTCCTGAGGAGGCAGAGTCTTGTGGAGCTTTTCCAGATCGTCTAGCAGGTTAGAAAAACTGGCTAAAGCATTAAGTAAAGACCAAACTTGTGTAGCTTGGGATGGCAGTGGGTATAAAGAGGGTCAAGAAATACAGATCAAGGAACAGCTCTGATTGAAAGAATGCTCCTGCCTCTCTAGTTTCTAAGATTTGCATACGAACAGAAATTCACTCTATAAACTAGTGAAAAATCTAATGAGAATGATTATTTAGTGACTCTGATGTATCTACCCTTCCCCTAGGTTCCCTATTCTTAATGTCTTATAACCATAGTACAATTATCAAGGCTGAGACATTAACACTGGTACAATACTAGTAACCAAACTACTTTATCTGGATTTCCCCATTTTTATTCCACTAACATCTCTTTTCAATTCCAGAGTCTACTCCAGAATCCCACACCACATTTACTCATCCTATTTCCTTACTCTTCTCCAAATCTGTGACTGTTCCTCAGTCTTATTTGTTTTCTATGGCCCCCTGACAGTTTTGAAGAGTGCTAGTTGGGTATTTTGTGGACTATCTCTCTATAATTTGGGTTTGCCTGATGCTTAGATTTGGGAAGTATATTACAGAGATGATGTGTTCCTTTCAGAGCATCATATCAAGGGATAAAGGAAGTTAACATACCTTTTCACTGGCGATGTCAATCTTGAACACCTGGCTAATGCAATGTGGCTTCTTCCAGGATTGTCACTGCAAAGTTACTATGTTTCCCTTTGTAATTACCAAATGTTTTGGGGAAGAAACAAATATCCTGTTTCTCCTTAAAGTCCACCAATTTTAACTTTCGTTGGTGGATCTTACCCATGACAATTATTGCTCTAGCAGTAATTTTTCCACTGCACTCATTCTTTTTTACATTCACTAACTAGAATTATTCTGTAAGGAAAAGTTTTCCTTCTCCAATTCAGTCATTTACTTACATTAATATGGACTCATGTATATTTATTTGGTGGATTATAATTTGATATGATGGTCATTTGTTTTATTGCTCAAATTGTTCTAGCTTTGCCCACGGGGAGCTCTTTCAGGTTGATTCTCATGTCCTTTCTAACATGTCCATTCTTTCTGAGGAGCACTTCCTTATTTTCTGGCACCACC
The DNA here is from genome assembly GCF_000298275.1 of Orycteropus afer afer. Taxonomy (NCBI): domain Eukaryota; kingdom Metazoa; phylum Chordata; class Mammalia; order Tubulidentata; family Orycteropodidae; genus Orycteropus; species Orycteropus afer. Next base: position 416,821 of record NW_006922019.1, read on the forward strand.
AGATGCTCCATGGCTCATCTTATATTTTCCTTGACCCATCCTTGGAATCAACCACTTCTCTAAGGACCCTGATTCCTTTTTTTTTAAAGAAAATGGTATTTAGAAACCAAGATCTAGTTTTCTGCTGGGGTATAATTGGTTCTAGGCCTTCCCAGCAGATATATACATATACACTAACCCATATAGATATACACATCAATATTAATTTCTGTATCTATCTCTCTGAAAATTCTCTTTTCAGCACTGTTTTCTTAAATTGGTAGTCATAAAACCTCACAGTGATTTACTACCCGCCTTCCCCGCCAAGGATAAAGCCTCAAAGGAAGAAATCCTCAATTGTGGACTTCCCAGAACTCTGAAGCCTCTGAAATCACGCAACAATGTAGTCTTCTACCGTAAGCCAGTACTGGAAGGATGTAGTTTCAATGCAGGATACTAACTAGAGCTCAGCAGTTCTTTCTCCTAGAATGGACACCGTCTGCCATATAAAAAGCTACTTTCTCCTTTGTGACCAGAGACCATGGTTTAATTATAAATATCATAGCAATAAAAAAATAATGTTCTTATCATTATTACCTGAGTAGAAAAAATAAAAGGAATATAAAAGGCTTATTAGAGATTTATTTCTAAGGAGTTGAGTTATTTCTCAAGTTCTAGGTCATTTGCCTATCTTTGTTTTGTCTTAGTCACATATGTTACTGTAGACTCCTTCAACTGCCTGGTGAATTATACAGTAGAAAGTATTCTGATAGTCAAAATAAAATCTCTCCAAGAATTTTTACAATAAGATACAGCACATAATTTGCATGCCCATTTAAAAGGATACTTTTTAAACACAAATTCAGTATAATAAATTCTGATTTTTCCTACCGTATAAGGGCAACTCTTGTTTGAGAAAATGGCCTTTTTGTATCTCTGTGGTTTACAGTTGGCGTCTTTCAAATCTGATTAAAAAGAAACAAGATTTTAATATACACACATAATCAAAATTCTTAGATAACCTATGCTGCCCAAAGGTATATGCCCAAATAGACTTTATTTTCTGTTAGACTTCATTCTGATATTTCCTTTCCCTGAGCCTACCTATGATGATTCTTATTCTGTAGAGGTAAACAAAAGACAATCAAATGACTCATCACAAATCCTGTTGTTGTTGTTGTTGTTGTTGTTGTTATGTGCCGTCGAGTCAAACCCGACTCATAGCGACCCCCCCTTGGGTTTCCGAGGCAGTATCACTACGGAAGTAGGATTGCCCAACCTTCCTTCCGAGGAGTGGCTGGTGGGTTTGAACCGCCAGCTGTCTGGTTAGCAGGCAAGTGTCTTAGCCACTATGCTACAAATCCTGTAGGAGTGGGAAATCACAATGGTATTTCAGGAAACAGATGTGTTAGATTCTCTTCACCTAATCTCCTAGTTCTGTCAATGATTGTGAGTCAAGGTCCTTTATCTCATCTATCTTTTATGTCGAGTTAATAATGACACCTACATTGTTGGTGAGACTTAAGAAAAACTAGATCCTAAAGCGATTAACAACCTCAAAAGACAGGTGTTTGATAAAAGTTGTATATTGTAAAGATGCTGTTTATTGAAATAACTTCATTCCAGAAGAACAAACAAATCAGTCTTAGAAAAAAATGCAACCAGAATGCTCCTTAGAAGTGAGGGTGTGAATATCATCAGGAAAGACCAATTGCTAAAAAAGGATATCATTTAGTAAAGCAGAAGACCAACAAAGACTTGGGAAACAATCAATAAGACAAGAGTGACACAACAGCCCCAACAATGGGCTCAAACATACCAACAATCATGAAGATGGTGCAAGACCAGGCAGCATTTTGTTCTGCTGTATGCAAGATAAGGGGCCCTGGTGGCATAGGAATTAAAGTGCTTGGTTGCTAACTGCAAGCTCAGCTGTTTGGATCCACCAGCTACTCTATGGGAAAAGATGTGGCAGTCTGCTTCCATAAAGGTTACAGCCTCAGAAACTCTAAGGAGCAGTTCTACTCTGTCCTATAAAGTAGCTATGAGTCAAATCAATTGATTGGCAATGGGTTTTTGAGTTAGATGCAACACATCTCATTTGGAACAGACTTTTAAAAGGAAGACCAAAAGAGCAGATTGCCTGAGTAAATGTATCTTGGTCTTAGAGCTGACATCCTTGGCTCTAATGAAGGGCCTAGCGATCCTAGAATAACTCCACATTCTTTAAAGACAAAACACCATCTAGTGCCAACAGCCTTATCGTTAGGAGTGTTTACTAATCCCAATATCCAGGCAAAAAACATTTTGCACAGTTAACCAACAAAGAAAAAAAAAAATCTAATTTTTTTCTACTTAATTCTGTGACTTTCAATTTAGATTAAAAAAATAAAAAACTGTTCTATCACCTGATGATGCATAGTACAAAAGAAGCAGCTCATGAAGGATGGCTTCCCATTTTTTTAATTTCCAATATGCAAAAATATGATTTATAGCAAAAATATTTTGTTTGTGAGTTTATTTCTCTAGCATTGTTTAATACTTCTGCTAAGAAATTGAAAATCTCTTAATGTATATTCAATATAATCATAACACTAAAAATCTTGTTTTTAGTGGGACATGTTCTTCTATAGAAATAGCTAATTTGTCTGGATTTTGTGTTTCTTGACTGTGATTGCTAATCTGTACCACAGCAATTTACATAAACACTCTCTAAAATTTGTTAGTCAAAAATGAAAACACCATCCATACCAAAATTGTTCACAATATAACATGAAAAACAACTTTATTCAATAGATTGCAATTTTGACTTTTATATTTACAGCATCTACCCAAAAGGACTTAAATATGTGAAAATAAAAGAGAAAAAATATTAGTAAAGAAATTTTTGAGTGAAATCTCTATCTGAAAGATTCAAGAATGTTAATTCTAGGTTAAGATTAAGTCATGCTGACAAAGTATACATTCTTTTCTAGTGTACAGGGATCATTCTCCAGAATAGACCACATTTTGAGTCACAGAGCAAGCCTCAATAAAGCACAAAATACAAAAATAATACAAAGCACTTTCTCTGATCACAGTGCTATAAAAGCAAAAATCAAATAACAGTTAAAGCCAGGGGAAAAAAAATCAAATGAAGAGAAATAAATATAACACCTTGCTTTAAAACCACTGGGTAATAGAAGCAATCCAAGATGAGTTTTAAAAATTCTTACAATCAAACAAGAATGAAAATACAACACATCAAAACCTTTGGGACATATCAAAAGCTAGGCTCAGAGATCAATTCATACCAATAAATGCAGATCAAAAAAGAAGGGCTGAAATCAAAACATTAACCCTACAGTTTGAACAAATGAAAAGAGAGGAGCAAAAGAAGCCCACAATCACCAGAAGAAAGGAAATAATAAAGATTAAAGCATAAATAAAAAGAAAAAACAATAAAAAGAACCAACAAGACCAGAAGTTCATTCTTTGAAAAATCAATAAAATCAACCAAACCACTTGACAAATTGACAAAAGAAGAGGCAAATAACCCAAACAAGGAATGAAATGGGTGACAAGACAACAGAACCTACTGAAATAAAAAAGAATCATAACAGAATACTATGAAAAATTATACTCCAACAAATTTGAAATCCTAGAGGAAATGGACAAATTTCTAGAAATACACTACCTACCTAAACTAACACAAACCAAGGTAGAAAACAGAACAGATCCATAACAAAAGAAGAGATTAAAAAGGTAATTAAAAAAGAAAAGAAAAGAAAAAACCTCCCAACCAAAAAATTCCTGGCATGGATGACTTCGATGGAGAATTCTACCAAACATTCAGAGAAGAGCTCATGCTAGTATTACTAAAACCATTTCAAAGTGTGAAAAAAGGAAGGAACATTCCCAAATTCATTCTATGAAGCCAACATAACCCTGATACCAAAGCTAGGCAAAGACAATACAAAAGAAAATTACATACCAATATCCCTCATAAATATGATGTAAAAATTCTCAACAAAATTCTACTCAATAGAATTCAACAGCATAACAAACAAATAACACATCATGACCAAGTATGATTCATACCAGGTACACAAGGATGGCTCAACATTAGAAAATTAATAAATGTCATCCACCACATAAATAAGAGAAACATATTGCATGATCATCTCAACCAATGCAGAAAAGACATTTGATAAAGTCCAACACCCATTCCTGCTAAAAACACTCAGCCAAATAGGAATAGAAGGGAAATTTCTTAACATAATAAAGGGCATTTATATAAAACCAACAAACAGCCAACAGTATCCTTAACAGAGAGAGACTGAAAACATTCCTCTTGACTACAGTATCCAGGCAAGTGTGCCCTTTATCACAACTCTTACTCAGCATTGTACTGAAGTCTTGGCTAGAGCAATAAGGCAAGAAAAGGAAATAAAAGGCATTCAAATTGGTAAGGTAGAAGTTAAATGTCCCTACTTACAGATGCTATAATCCTATACGTAGAAAATCCCACAGATTCCACAAGAAAGCTACTGGAACTAACAGAAGGATTGAGTGAGGTGGCAGGACACAAGATCAAAATACAAAAATCAGTTGGATTCCTCTACACCAACAAAGAGAATTTGGAAAAGGAAATCAGGAATATAACGCCATTTACGATAGCCCTCCAGAAGATAAAATACTTAGGAATAAATGCAACTAAGAATGTTAAAAACCTATACAAAGAAAACTACAAAACATCACTGCAAGAAAGAAACCAAAAGAGAGCTACATAAATAAAAACATACCATGTTCATGGAATGGAAGTTTTAACACTGTGAAAATGTCAATACTTCACAAAGCGATCTATAGATATAATGTAATCTCAATCCAAATTCCAATGGAATTCTTTAATGAGACAGAAAAACTAATCACCAATTTTATATGGAATGGGAAGAGGCCCCAGGAAAGTAAAGCATTACTGAAGAAGAAAACCAAAGTATTGGAAGCCTCACACTCCCTGATCTCAGAACGTACTATTCAGCCATGGTAGTCAAAACAGCCTGGTACTAGTACAATGACAGACACATAGATCAACAGAATAGAATTGAGAAGCCAATTGTAAATCCATGCACCCATGGATCAATGATCTCCAACAAATCACTAAAGTCCATTAAATGGGGCAAGAGATGGTCTATTTAATGAATGGTATTGGCAAAACTGGATGTCTCTCTGTACAAAAATGAAATAGGACTCATCCATCACACCATATACAAAAACTAACTCAGAATGGATCAAAGACCTAAATATAAAAACTAAAGCTATGAAATCATTGAAGAAACAATTGGACAACACTGTTGTTGTTGTTGTTGTTATTTGCCATCGAGTCGGCCCCGACTCATAGCGACCCCTCCTTGGGTTTCCGAGGCAGTATCACTACGGAAGTAGGAATGCCCAACACTAGGGGTCCTAATATATGGCATAAACAGAACACCAAACATAACTAACAATGCACATATAGCGTAAGATGAACTGCATAAATGGAATTTCCTAAAAATTAATTGAAAGACTTCTTCAAAAGAGTAAACCAAAAACCCACTGCCATTGAGTTGATTCTGACACATAGAGACCCCCAAAGCATTTCCAAAGCTGTAAATCTTTATAAAAGCAGACTGTCTCTTTCTTCCCCAGAGTGGCTTGTGGGTTCAAACCACTGACCTTTTGGTTAGCAGACCAATGTCTTAACCACAGCACCACCAGAACTCCTAAAAGAGTAAAAAGACTGGGAAAAAATGTGACAATAACATATCTGAAAACGAGCTAATCTCTAAAATTTATAGTAAACTTTAAAATCTCAACAACAAAAAGGCAAACAATCTAATTTTAAAATGGGCCAAAAATATGAACAGACACTTCACCAAAGAAGACATTCAGGCTGCCAATAAATATATGAAGAAATGCTTGCGATCATTAGCCTTTAGAAAGATGCAAATCAAAACAACAATGAGATATCATCTCACCCCACAGTAATAGCAATGGTCAAAAAAACAAAACAATAAATGTTGCTGAGTGTGCAGAGAGATTGAAACTCTCATACATTACTGGCAAGATTGTAAAATGGTACAACCACTGTGAAAACAGTATGGCGCTTCCTTAAAAGGTAGAAATAGGGATATCATATAATACAGTAATCAATCAATACAAATAGATATGCGCAAATACATGTTCACTGCAACACCATTTGTAATAACAAAAAGATGGAAACAACCTAAGTTATCTATCAATGGATGAATGGATAAACAAAATATGGTACATATATACAATGGAATACTTCGCAACGTTAAAGGAATAATGATGAATCTGTGAAACATCTCATAACACAGATAAACCTGGAGGACATTATACTGAGCGAAATTAGTCAATCACAAAAGGACAAAAATTGTTTGAGACCACTACTATAAAATGTCAAGAAAAGTTTACACATAGAAAGAAACATTCTTTGGTGTTACCAGAGTTGGTAGGGGAAGGGAAGGAAAACCACTTACTAGAGAGTAGATATGTATTAACGTGGGTAAAGAGAAAGGTAATATACAATAAGGAAGACGCCAGCATATCATGACCAAGGCAAAGGAAGACTTTTCGAGAGGTACACAAGAAGCAACAATGATAAATACTATTACATATACAGCCCTGCAACAACGGTAATAACAAACATTAATTTATGAGTGGATACACAGGTAGATATGCAAGAAGAACAGGGGTGGGATAGCATATGGGAGTACACCCCCAAGCACATATATAGATTTGACAGAGGTTATTTCTACATATTTATTTGCATGTGCTGCACATATATCTAGGCATGTAGTAGAACATACAGGGGACAAAGTTAAGCAAACAATCTTAGCCATAACTAAATATGTTGAGAGACTGAGTCACTGGGCTTGAGGGCTTAAGATTATAGTCTAGGGGGAAATCTAGGTGATTGACACAACAGAGTCCACAAAAATAATATTCTGCATCCTACTTTGGTGAGTAGCCACTAGTCTTAGAAACTTACAAGCCACCGTCTGGGAAGCAACTGTTAGTATCTCCCTGTCTGGAGCAGGAAGGAATGAATTAAGTCAAAGACTCAGAGAAACAATTAGTCCAAAGACCACTCAGATTATAGCCTCTACTAACCAGAGACCAGGGAACTAGATGGTATCTGGCTACCACTACTGACTGCTCTGATAGGGATCACAATAGAAGTTACTGGACAAAGTGTAGGAAATGTAGAACTAGATTCAAATTCATTAAAAAAAAAAAAAGACCAGACATAGTTGTCTGAGAGACTGGTGGAACCCCCAAGACTATGGCCCTTAGACACTCTCCAAACCTGGAGCTGAATCCACCCCTGGGGATCACCTTTTAGCTAAGCAATAGATAGGCCTGTGGGGTGGGGGTGGGGCATAATGATACCTGTGAGAATTTTGATCCTCAGAACAACCAACCATACAAGATCAGGAGGGCAGTATTTGTCCAAGAGCAAAGTTCAGAGGACAACAAAGGGCAGGAGTGAGGGATGAATGGAAGGGAACGAGGAACCTAGGGCGGAAACGTTACACTGAGGGGGTTGCAACTAACATCAAGAAGCAAAATTGTTGAATGTGAAACTAATGTGCTCTGTAAACTTTCACCCAAATTGCAATAAAAGGTTGAAATAAATAAATAAAACATTAGGTGATGTAGAATTTCCTTGATACTCTTCCTAATGTCCCATTGAAATGCGTATGAATGCATACAGAAGTAGACAGGGAAAAAGACAAAAAACATGACAAAGGACAAAGAGAAAAATCTCAGCCCCACTATAAATAAAACACTCATTAACAAAGTCAACAGAACAGTAAATGAATAAATCATTACAATCAAATTGATTTAGAAAGGCAAAGATGATTTAATATTAGGAAATCTATTAAAATAAAATATCACAGCACTGGGTCAAATTTTAAAAGGAACCATACACTTAGCTTAAAAAAAAAAAGAAAAATGCAAACAGAAAAAACACTCTGTAAAATTCAACATCCATTCTTGACAATATTTCTTTTTAAAAAAAACTAAGAAAGAAAAGATCATTCTTTAATAACAGTAATAGTTATATGGAATTTACAACCAATGCCATCTTAATTGTGAAATACTATAGACCTTCCTGACGTGTGTTATATAGACAACTAGTTCCTTACAACAGAAAATGTTTAATTATAAGTTATTTGTTATAATATGTTCATTATAAGTTATTTGCATCTATTATTCATTTTTGGAAATTAATGTAACACTTTGCCATAGTATTTACTCTGCAAGCCTTACAATTAAAACAAAAAAAAAATCATCAACAATAACAACTTTCATAATTCTTTTTTTAAATGCATTTTATTGAAATATAATTTATGTACAGTGAAATACACAAAACTACAGTGACATGAGTCAAAGCTTTTTTTTTTTTTTTTCAGTGTTCCCTCCCCTCCTGTCCCACCCTTGGCAACCAACAAAGGATGTTTCCTTCCATATATAAACCTTTCCTTGACCCTCCACAACAACGAACTAATACTATATTTGTCCTTCTGTGATTGACTTATTTCACTCAGCATAATGTCCTCCAAGTTCATCCATATTATAAAGTGTTTTTCAGACTCTACATTATTCTTTAGTGCTGCATAGCATTCCATTATGTATATGTACCATAGTGTGGTCATCCACTCTTCTGCTATAAATCTTAGAGATAAGTCCTTTGCCAGATATGTAATTATCAGCAAATATGAATTTGTTGCTGTTATATTTGTTATGTGCTTTTTCATGGTGTCGATTTCTTTGTTCCATATCATTTTCTATGCTGAGCTCGTTTTTTTTATGAATCGTGTTATCACTCCCTTCATTGCTATTGTTTTAGTATTTGCTGAATATTTATGCTGGTCTTCTTTTTTGAAAGGTGAAGGTTTATCATTTTTCTTTGAGGTTAACCTGTGATTTATAGTTTCCTTCCCAAGTGTAGAACAGTCCATTCTATCTTGTAGTTGTCCTGACTTCCCTACCATCTAGAAGTTCTGTAATGACATAGTTTTTTCCCTCTTTTTGGTTTGTAGTTGTCCTCATTTGTCAATTGATGTCTCTGGTTCCCTGTTTACAATCTTGTAGGCTTATTTACTTTGGATACTTCCATATCTGGGTTATGTCATCATGTGTGTTAATAGTCAGTTGTTGTTGGCTGTTACTGCTTCTCTGTCCAAAGAGCTCCCTTTAGCATCTTTTGTAAGGTTGGTCTGCTTTTAACAAATTCCCTTATTTCTGCTTATCTGGAAATGTCCTAATTTCACCATCATATTTGAGGGACAATTTTGCTGGGTACATAATTTTTGGCTGGAAATTTTTCTCTTTCAGGGTTTTATATATACCATCCTATTGTCTTCTCGCCTGCATGATTTCTGTTGAGAAAACCAAGCTTAGTCTTATTGGTTGCCCCTTGTAGGTAACTTTTTGTTTTTCCCATGCTGCTTTCAGGATTCTTTTTTTTCTTTGGTTTTGGTGAGTTTGATGATGGTCTGCCTTGGTGATTTTCTTTTGGGATCTATCCTGTTTGGGGTTCGCTGGACTTCCTGAATGCATATATTCTCATCTTCATATCAGGAAAATTCTGTTCCAACAAATCTTCGATAATTTTCTCTGTGGTTTTATTTGTCTCTTCCTGTTCTGAAATTCCAATTACACATAGGTTATTCCTTTTGAGGTATCCCACATGAACCTTAGGCTTTCTTCATTTTGTTTTGATCTTTTTTTCTGATTGATCCCTCTCCAAGGAAGTGTTCAGGTATTTGCCTTCAGTCTCCCTAAGTCTGGTTCCATTGATTCAATTCTGCTCCTTTGCCCATTCAATGTCTAATCCATTTCTGAAAATTTAGTATTAATTTTCTGGATTTCTGTCTGTAGATTTTGTATCATTTCTAATTTTTCATTTGTCTTATCATTTTGTTCTTGTAGTGTCTTTCGAAATTGTTCTAGGGTTTTCTCTGTGTTTTCCTTGGTCTGTCTCTCAATTCATTGAAGATACCTAAATATAGTTCTTTTGCATTCCTTATCAGGGAGTTCCAATGCTGCGTCTTCCCCAGGGATGTGTTTTGGGTCTGTATCCTGGTCCCTTGTTTCTCCTGGTTTTCCTTGCTTCTTTGTGTGGATTGTGATGGCTGTTGTCTCCGAGGCATTGTGACGTTTTTGTGTTTGTATTTAATTGGGGATTGTATATTGGAGTGACTTGCCCACGATTTTCATTTTGTTTGTTTTGTTTGGATGTTAGTTACATAAGCAGGGTACTGTGCTCCTCTATTCATTAGTTGACAGCACTTATACACTCACCACCTGTCTCCTTTCTTATTGTTGGCCTCTTGTATGTCCCTGCTGACCTTGGCAAACAGAGTCTATTCTTAGGTCCGTGGAATCTGAATGAGAATGCTATCACTTTAAAATCCAAAATGGTTGCCACTTGTAAAGATTCAAAATGGTTGCACCCTCGGTCACATTAAATATCCAAAATGGCCACCACATGCAAACATTCAAAATGGCTGCACCCTCAGTCACATTAAATATCTGAAATGGCTGAAGCTTGTAAACATTCAAAATGGCTGCACCTTCAGTCATTTAAATATCCAAATGGCTGCCACATTTAAATAATCAAAATGGCTGCGCCCTCAGGACAGTGGAAAGTTAACAGCTCAGTTTGTCTTCCTCCTTGCTGTTTCCCTTCCTAGTCATAGGCCACCAGCGCAGTCGTCCCTGCAGCCATTGGTGACCAGGGTTGATCTTTAGGTCAATTCTCAGGTCCCAACAGCATTTGGAAATATTCAGGCTGTTGGTCTCATCAGAGTAGCTGACAGCTCTGCTCTGGCTATTTTCGTTCAGGTTATTCCACTAGTGGGTGCCAAATCCACTTCTGTATAGTCCCTTTCAAAGATTAGGGCTCCAGGATTATCTTTTGTATCTCTGTCAATTGGTTTTTCTTTGTTGAAGAGGGTCTGTGTCACTTATCTGCCTATTCCTCCATCTTACCGCAAGTTCACCAACTTTCATAATTCTGTTTAGCCCAATATTCTCAAAATTATTTGAATCCTTATTTTTTCACTGTCCATTATTTACTCTTCATTCCACTTTACTGTGGTTTTCATTATGCCTTTCTACTGAAAAGATGAAAGTTGTCTCTTTCTTGCTAAGTCCATTAGTCTTTTCTTGGTTTTCACCTATGTATCTAGTGGAATGTGGCAGATGTTTAACAACTGGCTCTCCTGGATGAGGGAAGGGTGAGAACTGCCCCTATTACATTTATTTACATTTATTTCCAAAAAATGAATTGACAGTCGATTCCGACTCATAGTGACCCCCTTTGGGTTTCATGAGGCAGTAAATCTTTACAGAAGTAGATTGCCCAGTCTTCCTTCCATGGAATGGCTGGTGAGTTTGAACCACCAACCTTCTCGTTAGCAGTCCAATGCCTTAGGCACTACCAAGCTCCTTATACAGATAAGGAGCCCCAGACCTCCTTATACAGATGCAATAGACGTGACCTCAGCAGTGTAAATTAATTAGAAAGAAATTTGGTTTTGGGCATCTATTACCTTTGTATTTAATATATTTAATTGTAAGTCTACAATACTTAAATTTTTAATAATGGTTGGGCTTAACAACTTACAAAAATCCTGAAAATTTAACAATTGAGTCCCATGAACTATATGAGTGGCTCCAGCACACCATTGTCTCTGCATCTATAGCATTTCATATTTTGTCCATCAACTACTGAAACTCTCTCCTCCTTTAGCTACCTGGAGACCAGAACCAACCAGCTGCTGTGGAGTTGACTCTAACTCATGGCAACCCCCTTTGTGTCAGAGTAGAACTGTGTTCCACAGGGTTTCCAATAGCTGATTTTTCAGAATTGCCAGGACTTTCTTCCAAGGTGTCTCTGGGCAGCCTCGGACCACCAACCTTTCGGTTAGCAGCAAGCTTATTAACTGTTTGCACTACACAAGGACTCCACCTAGAGACCAGTTTCTCCTCGCTCTTATCCTGCCATATGACGTCTACTTCAGCCTCTTCCTGGTTCCTCTTCTATGAAATTCTATTTTTAATTTTATGTGTTCTAAAATTTTCTTCTTGGCTGCCTTCTCTTCTTCACAGTTTTGCTCTGGGCACCTTTACCCATAAACACACGTACTTGCTTATAGCTCCTAAATGTTTGTCTCTAACCACCATCTTTTCTTTCTAGAATTCTAAATCTGCACTTTCAATTTTCTTTCTTTTGAATACCCCTACCCAACGTTCTTCAGGAACCTCAAATTCAACCCAAACCCAATTATCCATCTTATCCTTCTGAAGAATTAAAAGAAACACAATTCAACACTAACTGAAACACACTCCATTCTCTCCCTCCCTGACAAATTGAAAAGGAATCTATTCTTTATTAGTATCTCTCAAAATACATTAAAGGAGATTCAATTCATAACCACAATATCTCTTTTCCCCTCCTTCCTTTTTTTTATTTTTACACAACACATTCCCCAAAGTTCCTCCTTCATCAAATTCTCTCCCACACTTTCTCCAGTTCCAGTAAATCTCTTCCTCTTCCTCTCTTTCCCGGATCTTTTTTATGTACAGCAACTTAAATCTCCTGCAGCTTTTCATGTCCTGTTTCCACCCTTTCTCCAAAACTTTATCATAAAAATCTAGGAACTGACCTTGTAAGATCAACTTTTCTGAGGGTATGGAAGCAGATCAAATCAAAATTCTCTTTAGTGGGCTGGGGAAAGATGGAAGTCTATGAATACTCCCAAATGGATAATTTTTACCCCTTCAAACTGAAATATGTGTCATGTGCCATCTGACTGATTCTGTGAGATGCCAGACTCCAGATGGGCCAATTACATCTTTTCCTTAGGTTTTTACCACTGTTATATGAAATGATAGAGTACCCCACTACTAGCTGAAAGGCTGGTGGTTTGAACCCACCCAAAAGCACCTCAGAAAATAAGCCTTGGCATCTGCTTCTGAAAGGCCACAGCTTTGAAAACTCTATGAAGCAGTTGTACTCTGCACCCATGGGGTCAACATAAGTTGGAATCAACTTGATGGCAACAGAACAACAACATACAAAACTTGCCCTTCAATTAACCTGTACATCCCATAATGACAACAAAAATGACTTTATTTGTATTAAGAGGAATTTAAGATAGAAAAGAAAGAAAGAATTTCCTAACAGTGGTTATTTTAAGGAATGGTGGAGTTACTGAATATAAATGAAAGATTTGTGATCTAATTTACCTTGTCACAAGCAACAAGAATACTTTTAAGGTGCTTAGTACTTACAAGGCAAACTGATTTGCAGTGAATTAGGACACCTATAAATTTAGATCTAATCCACGGTTACACCTGAATCCAGCTACACTTGTGTAGGTCTAATTGTTAAATGCGGAGTGGTGGTGGTAGCGGTGGTGGTGGTGTAGTGTAGACATCTTGTTCTCATACTCTGGAAAGTTAAATACTGGAAAGTCAGGTTCTTGTTAAAGATTGCAGGACAACGTGGCTGGGTTCAGACTGCCTGTGTTCAAAAATCCTGGGTTCAAATAAATGTCAGTTTTATTACCTGACAGGTTACTTTAGCTCTCTGTGCCTGTTTCTTCATCTGCAAAACAGAGATAATAGTGTATACCTTATATGGCTGTTGGAAGAATAAAATGAGATAATATATGCAGTGTGCTTGAAATAGAGCCTGATGTATCAACAGCTAGGTGGCTCTTTTTGGTGCTTGAGATAATTAAGGAACACCCCTTTAGAAAAACAGTTAAATCATACATTGACACTTCTAAGGATATGCATGGGAGCTCAGGTAGCATAGTGCCTAAGGCACTTGACTGCTAACCAGAAGGCTGGCGGTTCAAACCCACCAGCCACTCCTCGGAAGGAAGATGGGTCAATCTACTTCCGTACTGATACTGCCTCGGAAACCCAAGAAGGGGTCGCTATGAGTCGGGTCTGACTCAACGGCACATAACAACAACAACAAAGGATATGCATGGGAGCTCTGGTGGCGTAGTGCCTAAGGCATTTCACTGCTAACCAGAAGGCTGGCAGTTCAACCCACCAGCCACTCCTCAGAAGGAAGGTTGGGCAATCTACTTCTGTAGTGATACCACCTCAGAAACCCAAGTGGGGGTCACTATGAGTGTAATCAACTTGATGGCAGTGAGTTTACTTTTTTATGACAGAGAATGGTCCCATGTTTTCCTAGGCTGAAATCTTTAGGGAAGCAGATCACCAGGTCTTTTCTCCTATGGAGCTGCTGGTGGGTTTGAACCACTGATATCTGGTTAACAGCCAAGCCCTTAACCTTTGTGCCACCAAGGCTTCTTAGAACAGCATGTATCAAACCAAACCCACTGCCATCGAGTTAATTCCAACTCACAGCAACCCCCATTGAGTTTCCAAGGCTATACATCTTTATGGAAGTACATTGCCTCATCTTCCTCCTGCACAGCAGCTGGTAGGTTTGAATTGCTAACATTCTGGAGTCCCTAGGTGGTACAAATGGTTACCGTCCTTGGCTGCTAACTGAAAACTGGAGGTTCAAGCTCACCCAGAGGATCCTTGAAAAAAAGACCTCATGATCTACTTCTGAAATCTCAGCTACTAAAAACGCCATGGACCACAATTCCACTCTGAGACACATTAGGGTGCCATGAGTCTGAGTGGACTTGACGGTAACTTTTTTTTTCCCCCCCAAATGCTGGATATATCCGAACATATCTGTAGTTTGGAAAAAAGAGAGACTATAAACTAAGGACAACTAGGAATTACTTTGACAAGCTACTATGATTTAAAGGTCAATGTCTATTGACTCTCTCCCCTCAATATAAGATCAATTGTTCAATTATTTTTTTTTTTTTAAAAATCAACCAGAACCCATTTATAAGTGATAAGTAATTTTATTTTGTTGCAACAAGGGCAATATATGCTTTTTGTTCACACTGAATTCAGAACACAAATGTCATTACTTGATTATCTATTTAGTGGGTAAAAACATATTTCATTTTCGTATTATAGTTAGTCAAAGAGAGATGCTGAAATTGGGAGACAGAGAAGGAAAGGAAGAGCGCCACCAGAGGGGGAGAAATAGAGATGGAGAAAGAAGGAAGAAAGTGACAGAGTATAGGAAATACAGGAAGTGGGGAAAACAGAGGGGGTAAGAATTAGAGCCAGAGGGAAGGAGTGGGGAAAGAAGAGAGGAAGGAAGAATGGAAGGAAGGTATTAGGAGAAGCTCAGAAATCCTGATTTCTCATATTTAAGCTCAGAACATAATATCACATGCACACAAACATCAGAACCATCACCACAGGTATTTTAAATATTGTGTGAAAATTAAGAACTCACCAAAATTATTTAGCCCAAAGCTTTCACACTAATAATTACATATAAATGCACCTTAAGGAAACTCTGCTTTTCTCTAAAGTCACATTTTCCCATCTCCCGTGCTTGTGTGTGCCTACTGATTCCATTTGGAATATTATTGAGCACCTACTATACTATACAGCAAGCACTATCCTACCCACAAACCAAATTTTTACACATATTTTTGAGGAAAAGCATAAGCTGGTTTAATGATAAATCATGAAAATGGGCTATTTTAGCAAAATATTCTACTAGAGTTGAAGTGGAATTAGAAAAGCCTCCTAATAAAATGAAGGGTCTGTAAGTGGCCAGGTGAAAAAGGCTGGCTATAGTGAATGAACAAGGAGCTCTGGTGGCATAGTGGGTAAGGCATTTGGCTGCTAACCCTAAGGTCAGTGGTTTAAACCCACCAGCCTCTCTGTGAGAGGAAGATGAGGCAACCCACTTCTGTAAATATTTACAGCCTTGGAAACCCAATGGGGTCACTATGAGTTGGAATCAACTTTATGGCAGTGGGATTGTTTTTTCTTTTCTTTTATTTTTTTTTGTATAGTGAATGAATATTGTAGTTAACCTTTTTCTTCACCTTATACCATGAGCACTAAAATAATCCTTCTGAAAGCAATGCCCCATAGTTGAGCTAAAAACACTCATTCTAGAATTTCCCCAAAATATACTGTGGATAGAACTCTTACAGGAGACTAAGTCTATCATATTCTCTAAAATGCAATTCGTCTATGATCATTCTAGCTGCTAACCGCTGACAATAACACTTGTAAGTTCTGAGTAACTAAGTCAAATAGTTGTGAGTAAGTTCTTTGAACTTTTACCCATATCAAAATGGCGTCTCAAAGACATCCCCCAAATGGGTAGTCATCCCCGTCCTTGTTCAACCACAACATTACATCACAGGGAAAACGACAAGTGATTTAAAGATCAGCAATGTGATTGCAATTTACGTAACTTACTTTGGCAGAAATCTGCATTACTTGTGAAAAATATCACGTGAAAGAGGAACTGACTTCAAATATTAAATCAGGTTCAATGACAGCTCAGAAAACTTAGAGACTAGTTCTTTCTTCTTCTTCTTTTTTTTTTAAAAGCCATGTAGAAGGTATTATACTAAACCAAAAAATCAAACTCACTGCCGTTGAGTTGGATCCGACTCACAGAGACCAACTCCTTGGGTTTCCAAGGCAGTATCACCACGGAAGTATTATACAGATATGTTTAAAATCCAGTTTGCATTCAAATTTAGGCAAATATGATTATAAGTACTAATACAAGTGGCCAGAAATTGAGATATATTGGTATACTGATATCAAAATAGTCATTTATGAAAGGAATACGTACAACTAAATTAATATTACAGAATAGAGAACCACAGCAGCTTTGAGTTGGAAGGGACTTGATACGTCACCTGGTTCGCTTCTCCTTGACAGATGGTCCTCCCGACTCTGCATGAGTGCCTCTAATGACAGTGCACTTACTTTCTTGTAAGATAGCCCTTCCCATTGTTGGACAGCTGTCATTGGTAGAAGTTCTTCCCTATATTGAGCTGAACTATTGTTCCCTTTAACTGCTAGCAATTCTATGACAGAGAAGGAATGTCTTCTAGACAGTAAGCCCTTCAGTAGTAAGCAAGTCTGTCCTGTTTACTACTATAGTCCCAGTAGACACAGTGTGTGGCACACAGTAGGTACTTTATAAAAAAGAGTAAGTGTTTGAATGACTGCACCATTAAGCCCAGTCAATTTTTCCTTTAGGGAAGTGGTTCTCTAACTCTGAAGTGAAGGATAAGTTTTCCTTTTTATTTCTATCCATTGTGGATACCTTGATAAAAGATTAAATCATGCACATGAATTTTACGACAATATAAAAGTTTTTCAGTGCTTGTTCTCAAATCTAGGATTACTTTGTGCCAAACCAGTAACTAACAGCTTGTGGACCAGCATCCATCCATAGACTATACGATGAATATCTCTCGCTGCTTTTGAGTATCTTTCACATCTGTGCTTCCTCTTCGTTCCTACAAGCCTTCCTCATATTGTGGCTAGACTTTGCAACAACCTTGTAACTGTTTTCTCTGCACACTGTTGTTGGTTAAGCACCCACTGACCCCAACTCATGGGGACCTCACGCTCAACAGAATGAAACACTGCCCAGTCTGCCCCATTCCCATGATAGGTTGCAGACTAGACTATTCTGATCCCTAAGGTTTGGCTGATTTTCAGAAGTAGATCAATAGGCCTTTCTTCCTGGTCTGTCTCAGTCTAGAAACATTACGGCAACACACAGGTCTCCAGTCACAGATCGGTGGTGGCTCTGCGTGAGGTGCACTGATTGGTCAGGCACCAAATCTGAGGCTTCCTTGCATACTTTTGGCAAATTAATCTTCCAATTCAATCATCTCACTTCTCTTCATAAGACCTGGAATCTCCCCACTACTTATAGGATAAAACTCACACTATGCCTGTATTCCAGACTCTTTACATTTTAGCCAAAATTGACATTTTCAACCATATTTCTTACTACTCACTTACATGTACTATCTACTTCAAATTGGCTGATCTCTGCAAAGTTCCCCCAACTCCATGCTTAAATACTATTCAAGGTTTTGTTTTCCTACACTGGAAATTATTTCCCCCTCCTCCTTGGGTAGCTCCAACTGGGGGTTAACCAAAAGCTCGGCAATTCGAACCCACCAGCCACTATGTGGGAGAAAAATGAGGCAGTCTGCTTCCATAAAATTTTACCACCTTGGAAACCCTATGGGGCAGTTCTACTCTGTCCTACAGAGTTGCTATGAGTTGGAATTGACTTGACGGCACAGAGGTTTTTTGGTTGGCTACCTCAACTACAGAACTTATTTTAAATTTCAGCTGTTTTAATGATTTGTCAAATATACTTTTTAAAAAAAAAATTGTTAAAAATATACATAGCAAAACATAAAAATATATACCAATTTAACAATTCCCATATGTATAATACTGTGACACTGATTACATTCTTCAAATCGTCCAGCCATTCTCATCTTCCTGTTCCAGTTTGTTTCCCCCAATTTAGATAAAATCACTTCCCCCTGTGCTTCCAATCTAATCTTTCAAGTTGCTATTGTCAGTTTGATCCCATGCAGGTAGTTCTTTAAGAGAGCACAACGCTTTTGGCAGACATTTTTTACTAGTTAAACTAGACGCTGTTTGGTTTAAAGTCTTAAGGGGATATTTTTTAAGGTTTCAAGGCTAAAGATTATCTTACAGTAATAGTTTCAGAGGTTCATCCAGCCTCAGTGGCTCCAGAAAGTCTGTTGTCCATGAGAATTTGAAATTCTGTTCTGTATTCCCCCCACTTTTGATCAGGATTCTTCTATAGAATCTTTGATGCAAATGTTCAGTAATGGTAGCTGGGCACCATCCAATTCTGGTCTCACTGCAAAGGAGGCAGTTGTTCATGGAGGCAATCAACCATGCATGCCACTTCCTATTTCTACTTCTGACTCGTCTTCTGTTGCTCCAGGTGAAAAGAGACCAACTGTTGTACTTGGATGGGCATATGTAAGCTTTTAAGACCCCAGACACTACGCAATGTGCTAAGAGGTAGAACAGCAGCACTAAAAATGATATTAGGACAATTAACTGGGATGTCCCATGAGACCCTAACTTTTAACTCCTGAAGAAAACAAATCCTGTATTTGTCGTACATAAGTAGACTCATCAGCTATTGTTTTGTTGTCTTTGTTATTGTAGAAAAAGATATCCATCACACTGCATTTGCCACTTTAACTTATTACAAGTATACAATTTAATGCAACGCAACGCAATGCAACGCAACCACTGCTGTGGAGTCGACTCCAACTCATAGTGACACCTCCTTGGGTTTCCGAGGCAGTATCACTACGGAAGTAGATTGCCCAACCTTCCTTTCGGGCAGTGGCTGGTAGGTTTGAACTGCCAGCTTTCTGGTTAGCAGTCAAATGCCTTAGGCATTTAGTGACATCAATTACACTAATAGTTTATATATCTATTATCCTTAATCAACACAATTTTTATATCACCATAAATAGAAACTCAGTGTTCCATAAGCAATAACTACCCCCTTGTCCCTCTCCCTCCCACTACTGGTAACAACTAATGAACTTTTGTCTCTATATATTTGCCTGTTCTTGTCTTTTTCTATAAGTGAAGTCATACAATATTTGCCCTTCTGTGATTGACTTATTTCACTCAGCATAATGTCTTCAAACCCCACCCATGTTGCCCATGTATCAGGATTTCATTTCTCTCTGGCTGAGTAGTATTCCATTATATGTATGTACCACATTTTACTCACCCACTCATTTGTTGATGAGCATTTAGGTTGTTTCCACCTTTTGGCTATTGTGAACAGTGTTGCAATGAACATGGCTGTACACATGTCTATTTGTATCACTGCTTTCAAGCTGCTTCGACATATTCTTAGCAATGGAATTGCTATGTCAATCCCTGAACTTTTTAAAAAGTGTGGTAAAATTCATAAGACACAAAATTAACCAGGAGGCTGGCAGTTCAAACCCACTAGCCACTCCTTGAAAAGAAGATGAGGCAATCTACTTCCGTAGCGATACTGCCTCAGAAACCCAAGGAGGGATTGCTATGAGTCGGGTCTGACTCGACTGCACATAACAACAACAACAACAAAACCATTTTGAAGTCTACCAGTTTGTAACATTGGGTACATTCATAATGTTTTGCAGCCATCATTCCTATTTAGTTCTGAAATATTTTTACCACCCAAATGAAACCCCATGCCCATGAAGCAGTCATTCCCTCTTTCCCCTCCCTCCCAACCCTTGGCAACCACTAATCTACTTTGTCTCTGTGGATTTCCCTATGCTGGATATTCATATAAATGGAGTTATTCTTTGAATCCCTTATTTCTTTTTTTGTATGCTTTTATGTTTTATTTTGTTTCCTTAAAGTTACCCTGTCAATCCCTAAACTTTTGAAGTCTAGTTCAACTCTCAGCTCCTCTACTAGTAGGCTATTCTTGGCTACCCACTCCATTCCAAGCTGATGTCACCTTTCTCTGAATTTCATGGCATTTATATTCTGCCTTACTTATTTCATTGTAGCTCTTAATCATACACTGCTTTGAAGGGCTGGGTTAACTGTTTCAATGTTACACCTTTTCGATTTATGTTGAGTACAAACTCCTAGTTCTAGGAGCTTTAACCAATTTTTGTGGAGTTGATTCCTGACTCATGGTGACTTCATGTGTGTCACAGTAAAACTGTGCTCCATGGGGTTTCCAATGGCTGATTTTTTAGAAGTAGATCACCAAGCCTTTCTTCCAAGGTACCTCTGGGTAGACTCAAACCACCAACCTTTTGGTTAGCAACTGAGCACAGTAACCATTTACAGGGATTCTGTAGGAGTTTTAATGTCCTTCTTAATGCCTAGTGACTACTTGAGACACATGTGCAGTTTACTGGGTTAGACGATCTATGAATGAGTAATAAATTAAAGAAAGAAATGATGCCTGAGAGAAATCAACGAGAGAAGGTTTCAAACTTGTTTTATAACCTTCCTTCTACCATGCTGTATCTTCCCTACCATTTTACTTCTCTCTGTTGCTGCTTACGTCTAATGGAGCATTTCTTTGCACTAGTAAGAGATGAACAGGTGTGATGATAGTAGGAGAACTAGGGCAGATTGCCCAAGGGTGGAACGGATGCAACTTCTCTGAATCAATCTTTTGCTAATCAACTCCTACCTTTGTCCTACATCCATAGATGAAGGCCAACCAAGAAAAGTAAAGCCATTTGCTTTACTTTTACATGTAAATCAGTTTCTTTACCTGGTATTTTGATTTAAAGTTGTTCAGAAATCTATCTTGCAAAAGGAGACAACTGTTAAATAATTATGGTTATAATTCTTGTGATCGCATATGAAATAGTTGAGCAATGCAATTAGTTTATATGTTATAAAGAAAGTAATAGGCCAAAACTTAATAATGTTTTATCTAACACTTAGCAAAATGTTTGAAAGGGAATCAGTTTTATTTTCTTCATGAGTAATAAGTCCAAATAACATTTTGTGTTGCACATCATTATAACTTTCTCTCCAGCTATAGTACTAAACAGAGAATTGGTTATAGTCACCTTTGGAAGCCTCCACACAAGAATGTAAAACAGTGGTCAGGCCCTTAGGCTATTAAAAACCTGTTCTGACAGGAACAACTAAAAGATCTAACATAGAATGCCGAAGTCTATAATTAACATTTTTTTCGCTTTCATATCCCATTTTACCCATTTTAGAATAACAGAATGAAAATCTCTTCTGGCATTAGTTTCATATGATTATGATTACTAAAGTGTTACATGGAATATAAATTAACATTTTAAAGAACAATTTAGGGAATACCTTAAGAATGTGGCAAATAGTAGTACTGATAATATCATACAAGTGATACTAGAAAAGCACAAATTTGTTCTCAAAATCAAATCCAATTTAAGAGCATTTACAAAGTATTTATCATGCACACAGTCCCCTGTGCAATAGGCTGGGAACGGGGGGAAGGTATGCAGTGCACATATTTAACAAGAATAAGAACTAAAACATGTAATTCCTGTATCTGGGAATTAAAAATTATACAGAATTTGTACAAAAAATTAAAATTTTTTTAGCAAATAATCAGATGTTATGTGTGATATAGACTATGGAATGCATTAGATGACATTTCAGAGTATATTTGCCTTCTAATTATGATTTACCTAGGCTAAGATTAAAATTAGGAGCTCTGGTGGTGTAGTGCCTAAGGCATTTGACTGCCAACCAGAAGGCTGACAGTTCAAACCCACCAGCCACTCCTCAAAAGGAAGGTTGGGCAATCTACTTCCATAGTGATACTGCCTCGGAAACCCAAGGAGGGATCGCCATTTCCTGAATTCAACTGCTGGGGGCCAGAATAAATATTTCATACACATGTCATATGACAGAGGAAATCAACCTGACATTTAAAATTTTAATGGACATAATAAAAAAATTAACTGTGCATGTTTTAGGATCCAAGATCATTTTAGCAGACATCATCAAACGTGCAGTATGAGTTGTATGTGTACCATGCCGACATCTGTGTTCAATCATTTATTCATTTGTTTAAATTTTATTGAGTTGTGATTTGTTCCCTACTCAGTACTAGAGGCTGGTTCCCTTACTCAACATGACATAGAGTTAATACTTAAAAGCACCAGTCTGACCATTTATATGCCCATGTTTTCAGGTGGAAAACTGAGAAATCAGTTTGAAAACTGAGTATTGAAAACTGAGAAATCGTTCAATTTTGTGGAGTTTATGGAGTTGAATAAATGAACTGTGCTGAAATTTGCAAAATTTAAAAACTTTGTTTATTCAAAATTTATTTCTAAGTCGCAACTAAGATATTTTCTGTCATTTTAATAACAACTCAAATGATATACAACTATATTGTGAATACAGAAGTTGGAAATATCTGTAACATAATTTGACCAAAGAATGGTCATTTGAAATAGGATCTGTGTCTCCTTTTACTTAAAAAGTATATTATATTCTATACCCTACTTTCTTGAGTAGCAACTGGGGTCTTAAAAACTTTCAAGTGGCCATCTAAGATGCACCTATTGGTCTCCCCTTGTCTGGAGGAAAGAAGAGTGAAGAAAATCAAAGTCATACAGAAACAGTTAGTCCAAGGGTCTATGACCCTGAGACTAGAAGAGCTAGATGATGTCCAGCTACCGATGCCAACCACTCAGAAAGGGATCAAAATTGGAGATCCTGGATACAGTGGGAGGGCAAATGTGGAACAAAACTTAAAAACATAAAAATGACCAGAATTATTGGTCAGATAGAGGCTGGTAGAACCCCCAAGGCTATGGCTCCAGGTTCTCCTTTGGGCTTGGAAATGGACTCACTTCCATAGATTGGCTATCAGCCAAACAGTAAACAGAAAAGCCTAAAGGCAGAACACTTATGCCAGGAAGATACATCTACCTACCCTAGGGAGAGGGAGCTCTGGTAGCATAGTACCTAAGGCGCTTGACTGCTAACCAGAAGGCTGGCGGTTCAAACCCACCAGTC
>NW_006922019.1:440575-454209 GCF_000298275.1 Orycteropus afer afer
AAAAAAAAATAAAATTAAATTTAAAAAACATTATAAATATTTAAAAGTTCTGGGAGGGTTTTAAAGAAAAAGAAGTCAAGTTTATTTCTCAGGAAAAAATACACTTTTAAATTTTAATTGGGATATTACCATTTTGTTTTACATTTTGCCAGCTGTAAATCTTTTTGTAAATGGGGTTGTGAACTTAATTCATCTGGATAACACTTAAAATGATCCTTTATGAGAACATTTATAAAATAAATAATCTCTCTGCAAAGTGAACAATCACACCTTGCCATTTGGATTTACAAGAATATCTATACTTTCCTAAAAAGGAATGCATCCTTTATTAATACCTTTATGAAATACCTCTGTTGTTAATAACTTTATTACTGAGATAGAAATAATGTAATATAATACATATACATAATATATAACATACATAACATATACTATAAAACCTAAAATAACATAAGGAGCTCTGGTAGCATAGTGCCTAAGGCACTTGACTGCTAACCAGAAGGCTGATGGCTCAAACCCACCAGCCACTCCTCAGAAGGAAGGTTGGGCAATCCTCCTTCTGTAGTGATACTGCCTCAGAAACCCAAGGAGGGGTCGCTATGAGTCAGGGCCTACTCAATGGCACATAACAACAACAAAATAACATAATAATAACAGATCTAGGAATGGTAATCAAGGAGCGCTGATGGTGTAGGGCTTAAGGCACTTGGCTGCTAACCAGAAGCTGGTGGTTCAAACCCACCAGCCACTCCTCAGAAGGAAGACTGGGCAATCTACTTCCATAGAGATACTGCCTCAGAAACCCAAAAAGGGGTTGCTTTGAATCAAATCAACTCCACAGCACTGAGGTTTTTTTTTTTTTTTAAGGAATGATATTCAGGGACACTGGTTTTGCCCCTACCTCACACCTGACTCACAGATCCCACGTGAGTCCTTAGCTGGCCTGGCAACTGTGTCTCACCCAGGTACCCACCATTGCCATCATCTCCTTAGAGTCACTATCTCTCCCACTGAAAAACCTTTTTTTTTTTTTTTAACAATAATCACAAGCTTCTGGAGGGATGGAATTTGTTTGCCTTGTTCGTTCATTACTTTATCCTAATACCTAAAATAGGGTTTGGGACAAAGTAGGAGCTAAATAGATACTTGTTGAATAAGTAAATCTTCATTGAAAAGTACTGTGTTCTCAGATGATTTGTTCTTTGCAACATTACATCCAGTTTGTTTTAACTGAACAGCCACAAATTCTAAGATCTATAAATTGAATTTTTTTAGCTAAAGTTTGCCTTGACCTATATCAAGAAGCAAGGAGCCCTTGTGGTACAATGGTTAAGCACTTGGCTGTGAACTGCAAAGTCAGCAGTTCAAACCCACCGCTGGAGTCAATTCAGTAGCAATGAGTATGTTAAGGAATGTCAGCAGCCAAGGAGGCAGAGATAATAAAAAATTATAACACCACTACATTTGTAAAAACCTTTCTTTTTTTTTTTTTATTATTTAAGATAAAAGTCATTCTAAAACATCAGACTGATAAAAAGTTTCTCAAAAGACCCAAAGAAAATGATTTAAAAAAGTGTAACCTGTAATCTGGGACCAAAGGTTAAATTACTTAATTTTCCCCTTTAGAATTTCTGTAACAATCCAATAGAAAACAGAAAAATTAATTAATTAAAAGGTTATTTCTATGTGAATGTATATATATGTATGTATGTATATGTATATATATATATGTATGTATACACACACACACACACACACATATGTGTGTAAGGGAGCCTTGGTGCCAGAGTGGTTAAGCGCTTGGCTTCTAACCAAAAGGTCGGCAGTTTGAACCCGCCAGCTGCTCCATGAGAGAAAGATGAGACAGTCTGCTTTTGTAAAGATTTGTTGTTGTTGTTGTTATGTGCCGTCGAGTCGGCCCCGACTCATAGCGACCCCTCCTTGGGTTTCTGAGGCAGTATCACTACGGAAGTAGGATTGCCCAACCTTCCTTCGAGGAGTGGCTGGTGGGTTTGAACCACCAGCCGTCTGGTTAGCAGGCAAGTGTCTTAGCCACTATGCTACCAGAGCTCCCTTGTAAAGATTACAGCCTTGGAAATCCTTTAGGGCAGTTCTACTCTGTCCTATAGAGTCCCTATGAGTCAGAATCAACTTGACAGCATTGGGTTTGGTTTGGTTTGGTCCGTTGTTGTTATTGTTGTTGTTGTTGGGTGCCATTGAGTTAACTCCAACTCATAGCAACCCTATGTACAACAGAATGAAACACTGCCTGGTCATGCACCATCCTCACAATCCTTGCTATACTGGAGCCCATCATTGCAGCCACTGTGTCAGCCCATCTTGTTGAGGGTCTTCCCCTTTTTGCTGACCCTCCACTTTACCAAACATGATATCCTTCTCTGGGATTGGTCCCTTCTGACAACATGACCAAAGCAGGTGAGACAAAGTCTGGCTATTCTCACTTTCAAGGAGCATTCCAGGTTCACTTCTTCCAGGACACATTTGTTTGCTCTGGCAGTCTATGATATTTCCAGCATTCTTCACCAACACTGTAATTCAAAGGGATCAGCTCTTCTTCAGTCTTCCTAACTCATTGTGCAGCTTTCACATGCATATGAGGTGACTGAAAATACCACGGCCTGGGTTAGGCAACCATAGTCTTCAAAGTTACATCTTCACTCTATAACACTTTAAATAGGTCTTTTGCAGCAGATTTGCCCAGTGCAATACAACATCTGATTTCTTGACTGCTCCTTCCATGGGTGTTGATTGTGGATCCAAGTCAAATGAAATCTTTGACAACTTCAATCTTGTCTCCATTTATCGTGATGCTCCCTATTGGTCCAGTTGTAAGGATTTGGTTTGGTATATATGTGTGGGTGGATGGGTAGATAGACAGATATAAATAGAGATAGAAGTTGTTGTTGTTAGGTACCATCAAGTCGTTTCTGACTCATAGTGACCCTATGCACAGCAGAATGAAACACTGCCCAGTCCTGTGCCAGACTCACAATCCTTGCTTTACCTGAGCCCATCGTTGCAGCCACTGTGTCAATCCATTTCGTTTAGGGCCTTCCCCTTCTTCGTTGACCTTCCCAAGCATGATATCCTTCTCCAGGGAATGGAGAACATGACCAAAGTAGGGGAGACGAAGTCTGGCTATTCTCTCCTCCAAGGAGCATTCTGGCTGTACTTCTTCCAGGACAGATCTGTTAGTACTTTCAGCAGTCCATGGTACTCTTAGCATTCTTCTCCAACACCACAACTCAAAAGCATCAACTCTTCTTCAGCCTTCCTTATTCATTGTTCAGCTCTCACATGCATAAAACCAAAAACCAAACTCACTGCCTTCGAGTCGGATCCAACTCATAGCGACCCCTCCTTGGATTTCCGAGGCAGCATCACTATGGAGGTAGTTGCCCAACCTTTCTTCTGAGGAGTGGCTGGTGGGTTTGAACCGCCAGCCTTCTGGTTAGTAGTCAAATGCTTTAGGCACTAAACCACCAGAGCTCCCCACATGCATAAGAGGTGATTGAAAATAACATTTAGGCACACCCTAGTTTTCAAGGAGATATCTTTGTTCTTCATCACTTGAAAGAGGTCTTTTGCAGCAGATTTGCCCAATGCAATATATAGTCTCATAGACAGATTGATAGATGTAGATTTAATAATGTCCACACAGATGTATAACTAAATTTAGGGAAATCTCTGCTCACTTGCTAATTTAAACTTCTTGTGATTTCTAAAATTACCATCACAAATTATATCCAGGCCTCACCACGACCATTTGTAACAGAAGTTTACCTTGATATGCTGCTGCATCAGCTATTTAGAATTACAAGTTCAACATTTTGTCAGGAGTTGGAAAACTAAATAACTCTATCATGAGGCTATTCCAATTTAGAAAAACACCCCTAATAGATTTTTTCTTTTTATTTAGAAAAAGCTTAAAAGAGGTTGGTTTTAAAAGTAAGTAACTCAGGAAACTATAAAAAGCTCTGTTTGTTAGTGTTTGCCAAAGATCAAACAGATAATGGGCCCAAAGAAATCAACAAAACCAAACCTTACATGGCTGAGAACATTAAGAGACTACCACAGATAGAGGGCTTTTTTTTCTCCCCTCTCAAATACAGACTAATCAAGTAAGGAGTACAGAGAAGTCCAATGTACAGAATAAAATTCAGACATGACAAAAGAGAATTCATGGAGTGCCTTACAATGTCTTCAATGGCATTAAAAGACACAAAATAGCTAGAGTAGTCTCAGTATTTATTTTAATCTACCTAGATCTTCGGAAGGAACGTTGGGCAATCTACTTCCATACTGATACCACCTTGGAAACCCAAGGAGGGGTCGCTATAAGTCAGGTACGACTCCAAGGTACGTAACAACCACCACCACCACCTAGATCTTTACTAGTCAGGCCCATAAACACACTAAAAAGAAAAAATAAAAGCTTGTACTTTAAAGTCATATCATATTACTGACTAAATTCTGGAAAAGAGAGAAAACTAAGAAAACAAAAAGCTGTCCGTGACCTCACTGCATTAATATAACTCATATCATTTTTGCATACTCCCTTCCAGACTTTTTCACATACACGTTTTCATATAATTGCAATCAATAGTCTTTCTTTTGGAGCAGGGATGGCTCGGTGGTAAATTCTCCTCTTCCATTCAGAAAATGTGGGTTTGACTTCTGGCCAATCTGCAGCCACCTCCCATAGCTAAGACAGACTAGGAAGAGGGGCCAACTTGACCACAGCTAATAAGTACTAATATTCTTACTCCTCTTTACTTAATTTTTTTTTCAGAGTGGCAGTCGTTTTCCAAATTGTTGTTGAAAATAGCTGTACTATATTCTACATGGTAATTGATTATGCCATAATTTACTTAACCAGTTCCCTTCTGTTGGATATTTAAGTTACTTTCAAATATGCATTCTTATGTTTCTATGAAAGTCTTTATATACATGGCTTTTCATATCTTTCCTTTGGAAAAAGTCCTGAAAGTGGGATTATAACATTAGAATGTGCAATATATTGCTCAATTGCTTTTTAACCAAAAAATCAAACCTATTGCCATTGAGTGTATTTGGACTCATAGCAACCCCTTAGGACACAACAGAACTTCCTTTAGGGTTTCCAAGGCTATAATTTTTCCACAAGCAGACTGCCACATCTTTCTTCCATGGAATGACAGGTTCTTTAACCACTGGACCACCAGGGCTCCTACTTGCTTTGTAAGTGGCCTAAATTAATTCATAGTGACAAGTGTACTCGTTTTTTTCAAACCATGAATCACAGAATCTTAGAATACAATACAACAAAATAAAAACAATCATTAACAATCATTTGGATGATTCCATTAAACAGGAATTACTTTTCAAATCCCTATCACTTTAACATGAACCAAGTCTCTGCAGCCAGATCAACTATGGTAATCTTAAAAAATTCAGTTTTAAAAAATTCTGTCTTTGAATTTGGAAACATGATTCCAACCAACCACTCTAAGATAAGAAGAACTGGTGAAGCTCGAACTAAGTAAGCCAACAAGCCTTAGCCTCTCTCAACACAAGCTTACTGACAGCAACACTAAGCCTTTCTAAATAGTAAAATGGCAAGGCAATGGGGATAAATTTTAAAGGATGATCCCAAGGAATTCTACAAATGGGGAGAAATAACGGCAAAAGAACTTAACTATAAACAAAAGTACCAAAAACCCTGTTGCCATCCAGTTGATTCTGATGCACAGTGACCCTACAGGACAGAACAGAACTGCCTCATAGGGTTTTCAGGGCTGTAAATCTTTATGGAAGCAGACTGACACACCTTTCTCCAACAAAGTGGCTGATGAGTTCAAACCACTGACCTTTTGGTTAGCAGCCAAGCACTTAACCACTGTGCCACCAGGGCTTCTTATGTGCAAAGGTAAGGCCTAATAAAAATAATCCAACCTAAATGTGATGACTAAAGGACCCCAATCTATCAGATGTAATGCAGGAAGGAATTTTCTTGAACCAGTAAGTTCTCAAACACTATACATCAGAAGCATGGGGTAGGTGGGGGGTTGGGGAACTGGGGGGCTGGGTCTACTTCCAGAGTTTCAGTTTTAGGTGGTCTAGGGTGGGGCGAGAATTTCCATTTCTAACAAGTTCCTAGCTGATGCTAGGACTACTGGTTCAAGAACCACTCTTTGAAAACCACTATCCTAGACTACAGGCATACCTTAGAGAGAGTGTGGGCTCAGTTCCAGACCACTGCAATAAACAAACAAAAAACAGTATCTGTGAAGTGCAATAAAATGAGGTATGCCTGAATTTCTTTATTCTGTTTTAAGCACTTATTGAATATCTACCAAGCACTGTACTATATGCTGGAGAAATGAAGATGGTTAAAATTCAGTCAGTACCTGCCTTAGAAAAACTGCATTTTGTAGACATTGTGCTGCTCTAGTCCTAAAAGCCAACAAATCTGGACCTTGTTGAAAACAAAGTGTAAAAATATACTATACAGCCTTCAATAAAACCGGGATGCGTCTAATTAATTCCAAATGCTTAAACATGTAGCAATCCTATATTGGCAAATGCCTGGATATTTTCTTCACTCTTCTGTATTATGTTGACATATGCAAATAATTTGTTGAAGTATCTACTTCATTTTATATAAACTATTCACATGCTGTTCTCTTCCACACACTCAATCCACTAAATAAAGCAAGAGAACTCTACTCTGCCCTGTAGGGTCTCTGAGTCTGAATCAACTCGATGGGACATGACAACAATGTTCCAAATGGTTGTTTTCCTATTTTATTTCATAAGGCTGGCACACAGAGAAACTGGAGCACGTATCACCTTAATTTCTTTCTCCCTCAGCTGATCCTCTCTCAAGCTCCAAGAATGCTTTCTATTTCTTAAAGGTCTTATTCTCAATGGTAAAACCAACCAAAACCAAAAGCACTGCCATTAAGTCGATGCCGGCTCATAGTGTCCCCCATTGGGTTTCCGAGGTGGTAAATCTTTACAGAAGTAGACTGCCCCATCGTCTTTCCACTAAGAAGCTGGTGGGTTTGAACCCCTAACCTTCTGGTTAGCAGTCAAATGTGTAGGCACTGTACCACCAGAGTTTCTTTCTCAATGGTAAGGAAACTCAAGCCTAACTTGCAAAATACTAACTGTTCAGAGTGCTACTCAGAATATTGGCGTTTTAAAGGGAACTCGAAGCCTTCAAATAACACAGATGTTTTAAGGGGTAGGATGACAGCCAGTGGAGTGAGGTCCAGGTTGAGGAATTCCTTCTAGTACTTCACGGCCCTCACTCATTTCTTACATAGATAGGCTAAAGGAGGATCCTCTTTGCATTCACTTTCTCAGATCTTTCTTGAAGCAATTTATAGAGCCAGGAAGATCAATAGTGCTCAGAGGCAAGTATAGAATGTAAAGCTATTCTAAACTTCTATGATGTCACTGAGGATCAGGACAAATTCTTAGATACCAGGCTTATACTTCAGGACTCTGCACATTCAGGATGCAACCTGCTGACCGTGGGAGTTGAGCATATACAGATCTGTTACACTCCTACTCAGGGTATTTCCCTACTGTTTTACCTTCTCCTTATCTGCAGTAAACTGTGAAGGACTTCTTACTCCAGATTTATGCTAATCAGAACTCTGCTCAGAAGGTCAGCGACTATGTCTCAGTTAGTCTTATTCGTATAATTCCCCTGGATGAATCCACACATTAAATTGTTGGGTTTTTGTTTCTAATAATGAATCAGTTAAAATTAGCAATGAATTTACTTTCTAAATTCAGTGAAATGGAATAAAAATGAAAGAGCTCCAGTGGCACAGTGGTTAAGGCATTTCGCTGCTAACCAGAAGGTCAGCAGTTTGAACCTAACAACCACTCCATCAAAGATTGGGCAGTCTTCTTCTGTAAAGATCTACAGCCTTGGAAACCCAATGGGAGTCTCTATCAGTTGGAATCGACTCAATGACAGTGAGTTTGGTTTTTTGGAGTAAAAATGTTTCTAAACTGATAACAAATCAAATTGCTACTGAACCATTATATGATCTAATTTAAATCCTGACTGCAAGGTTTAAAATCTGTATTTTAATTGACTCACATAGCTTGAATCAATGGCTTCATTCCTTTCCTTTATATCTGAGAAACTGCAGTAGGGAAAGAAAACTCACTGCACTCTGTCCCCACAGATTCTCAGGTTGAGAATTGCCTGGTCACTCTAATAGCTAAAGGTATCGTGATGTCTCTGAAAAAGCCAAAGAGCACTATTAAGAGAGCGTAAGTTCATACTGCTATCCTCTCCCTAAGAGTCACTCGCTCTACCTACAAGCACTGGTTTCAGTCTTCTTTTGGGAGCAGTGGTGGCTCAGTGGCAGGCTTCTCCCCTTCCATGCGGTAGACCTGGGTTTGGTTCCTGGCCAGTGCACCCTAAGTGCAGCCACTACCCAAGACTAAGACAGAGTTAAGAAGAAGGGCCACCTTGACCACAGCTAACAACAACAAAAGCTTTTCTCTACCCTCTACTTCCTCCATCCTTTAAGTTATGTCTTTACTTAGGCTTTTAATAGCTCCATATTTCTGTGAGCGGAGTGGTTTGTCAACACAGCGCACAATTCAGGCCTGGGTGGGGTAGAAGCAGTTGCTCATCCTCCCCCACCAGCCCTAACTCTCCACACAGACGCCTCCTCTCACTCCATGCTACCAGCTCCTCCAGATCACCAAAGCGCTACTCGGTATTGGTTGCCCGACTGACACACTCAGTCCAAGTTTCTTATTTTCTTGCACAACAAAACACTTGACAATAAAATGTATTTAGCAATGCATAACTGGAATTTAAAATTTATTTGGATGAGGCATGGTTAATTATATGTGTTTCCAATTACTTCCAATAGTAAATTGGTAGGCTATTAGGAGGCCTGTTAACTTTTCAAACCTCTAAAAGACAATTTGATTATTGCTTGGCAGAAGGAGACCCAATTTTAATGACAAGCATCAGTGACTATTTTGTGTTTTAGGCTGCAATGCTGAACTGTCCTCTAATTGGAAGGAGTGAACAGGCCTCATCAGAAAACAAGCATGCTGTTGGGTAACATACCTTCAGTACTTTCAGAGTGCACCGTAAGACCATGTGAAGAATAAAATGTCATCAAACAAAAGCTCAATTTGTGCCTTTTAGATGTATTACACATACAGTATCAATGTAAGAGGAACTTACATTATGTCTACGTAAGACCCACAAAGATAAAATAA
The DNA here is from genome assembly GCF_000298275.1 of Orycteropus afer afer. NCBI lineage: Eukaryota > Metazoa > Chordata > Mammalia > Tubulidentata > Orycteropodidae > Orycteropus > Orycteropus afer. The sequence continues at coordinate 449,846 of NW_006922019.1, forward strand.
AAATAATTATTAGATTATTATCAAAAGATATCAAGAAATAAGAAATGTAATTTTAAATTAAATAATGATGAAGTATTTCCAGAAACATTTTATAAGTTGATCAACTCACGGCAAGAGTCATGTTCAATTTGTTCTTAATAATGTCAAAATTAATACACCAATGAACTATTAACATTTGTAAGAGTTAGCAGAGACACAGATATCCATGAAAGCGCTCTTTAAAATAGCAACTTAATTAAATCAGAGCCTAGATGATATCGTTTAAGATACATAAGTTTGCTGATAAAGTCTTAAAGTCATTCCAAAAAAAAAAAAAAGCAATGGAAAAATAATACCGATATTTTTTTCAAAGATGAAGAAATTACGAGTTATAGTGGATAAATGACTTGTCCTAGCGGGGCCGACTCGACGGCAAACAACAACAACAACAGCAGCAAGATAGCAAGGAAGCAAGAATAATTAAAACAGGAGTAAATATAAGCATTCATACTCTGAATAAAATACTCAATATTACAATACTCCTGTGGATTTACTGAAGAGAAATATCAAACATACCTAAACCTGTTTTTGAAAATTAAAAAAAAAAAAATTAAATGTATACCATTGTCGGTGATAATTGTTGTCTTAACATACATAAAATTTTTTCCAAAAATATGGCTTATCGTATTTGAGCCAATTTCTTTCTGAATACCTACTTAAGTAATTTAGGTAAATAAAAATTAAAACATGACATTTTTACTAAATTACAACTTTAAAACACACACCTCTCCAAAATCTACCCTTGTATTTTAAGGAAGAGTAAATAAGAAATCTCTAAGATTTCAAATAATCTTCAATTCAAAATCTTGATCTCGTCTGCTCTTAAACCAACTGGAAGTATTATATGCTGGAGCTATATATGTGTGTAAAATGGCTTTTCAGAGATGTTATTGTACTTTTGTGGAGTCAGTCGATCTGTTTCAAAGCAACTAGGTAAGCAACTAAAATTATTACCCTTCTTGTTGCTTTAAGGCCTTATGAGGGAAATAAGGAAAAGCTTTAGGGGTCAACTATCTTCATGTGGAAATATGTGAGGAAAAATATGAATAGCAAATCAATTTCAATTTAATCATTTTAAAAAGGGGGCATATGTTTACACTTACAGACCCATGACTTAAATTTTTCTTGATCAGTATTTTTTTTTCTTTAAGTCCTTTAAAGCTAATATTTATTTAGTGGAACCCTATGTGACCAAAAATTTCTTCTAGTACATTTGACACACCTTAGGACAAATATTTCCAAGTTTAAGTAACAATGAATTCAGCAAACAAATTAGAATGATTGAAATTTTCTGTCTTATTCATTGGGTAGATATAAATTTTGTGGAAAAAGTGAAAGTATGGGCCAGGATGTTTTATAAAACATTTAGAAAATATTGTTTTAACATTTTTTCTACTTCATTAAAGTCTCTTGTTATTTCAAATATAATTTGAAAACTAAATGAAATGTTCGCATCATTAATACTTTCATGAAGTTTTCACAGTAGCCCCTTTCAGACAGTTTTGACACATATAATTGATATCTTGAAATTAAGGTTAGCAGTATACATTCTTATTTTCAAAGAATTAAGGAAGAGAGAAAACAAATATGTTTGTTTATATCCATATAACTTATTGATAAAAAAGGCAATTAGCTGTGATCATGAATGCTTTTCCAACTTATATCCCTAAGGTCATATTTTTCTCCTACAGAAAATGTGTCATAGAAATTTTAAAATACTGTATTTTTCTTAAAAAAGAAAGTAATTTACCACTTTAAAAAGTAGTTCTGAAATATACAAAAAATGAACATTAAGGCAATTAGGTTTCTTCAGAGAAAATGGTGTACTGAATTATTAAAAATGGCAATCGCAAAAGTATGTTCAAAATACTCTATGTTTAATAGAGAATATGATGCTGTGGCCATTCCAATTTTAACTAAGAAAAAGAAATTATATTCTTTTTAATTTAAAAGAATGAAAACACAGTGCCCAAAAAACCTTCAACCTGGAATCTCCAAAACTTTATATCTCACTAATGTCAATACTTTTATAGCCATTGTTATAAACTCTGGAAAATAGAATTTTAAATCTGATAAAGTTTCTGATTTTAAAATAAAAGCATCACTAGTAGTTATTTTTTTCCTTCCAGTGAGTTACTAAAGTTTGAGATGATCACCAGTTGAGTCTAAGATCCTTTAAGATATAAATATCAGCAAGTTAAATATCAAATATCATAAATTTTAAATAATGGAGGAAAAATCATGTGATGGCCACAGAAAACAAAAATGGATGGTTCTGTACCAAACTTCACTTTTTGGGTAACTTGACATTTAGTTTTAAATTTTCTTATATTAAAAATGAATAATACCAGACCTGTACTTAAGTACAGGGTGAATCTAATCGAACACACACAAGACAAACATTGTTTTAAAACTTGAACAGAATGTTTAGGACTATTCCTCCAAATGCTAACTGGTAGTATCTATGAGTTTTTCGTAAAACTTGCATAAGAATGGAAAGTGTGTCTTTAAGGTAGAAGCCACAGTGAATGTCTATGTTAGTCCCCAGTGAGAACAGAAGGGATTTCTAAGTCATCTAACACTACCAAGTTAGTTCTGTTTTCAGTCAACAACTGATCATCTAGCTATAGACAGGAGCACCTACAGAACACCTGAGATCTGCAGCAGATCTGCCCAGGTCCTTCTTGAGTAAGTTATTCATTGTTCTCTTAATCACTTCAGTTGAAGTTTATCTTGCAAGGTAAAAACAGCTGACATTACAATAATGCACTTCAAAATCTGGATTTTCTCCACCATTGGGGTCTGTCTGACTCAATTCATCATCTTGCCCTGTTTTGTTTTCAAACAATAATTTATACAAATCAAGTTGACATTCTGTCCCTCATTTTGAAAGAAGGAAACCTTTAATGTCTTCATGGCAGACTACTATGTTTAAACTTTATTTCTCTTACGATAATTATTGATACTATTTTTCCAACAGATAGCTCTAGACGCAAGTAAATGAGATTTGTACTGTAAAATAAAAGCACAGCAAAATAATAAATAATCCTGCAAATGCTGGACATATCACCAATACATTTCTACAAAATGCAATTAACAGGCGACTCACCTAAATAATGGAAGGTAACAAGTAGAATTTAGAAATGCAGCCTTCTGACCACTAGCAGAGGTAAACGACCCTTCTTTACCTAACAACTGACCTTATATAAAAGCAGCAAAGAGGTTACTCCCAGTTTCTGCCTCCTCACCTTTGGCTCCTCCCAGAATACAAAGGCATAAAGTACCACAACCACACACCCACTTTCCCCCACCTCCAACACTGAGGGACCAGTGAATTCTCTTAATCTAGTCTACTTCTATTTACCTCAATTAGATTACAAAGACAAGTATTCAATGCCAGGCACATTCAGGAGCCTACACTGTAGTTAACGTTTTCCAAATGCCTAGGGGTGGTATAGGAGGCCTGGCTACTCCATCTCCCACCATCGGGAGGAAACCAGCCCAAATCCCAGCCCCTCCACTCAGCACAGGGCCAGCGTTGCGCTTAAGGACACAGAGATGATCCCCAACTGCGCTCTCACTTAGCTGTCACCGCGATCAGCACAAACCGCGCCTTCTGAGTTCTGAGTTAGCAGGAGGCATGCACTACCAGCGGACCGACACACACCGGACTCCAGGGTTTCCTTTGTCCCGGGACACCTTGCCCCGCAGTCCCCCTCAGACAGCTCCTTGACGCCTGGGCACCTTTTCTGGGGCCTCGGAGGTGTCCCCTTTTCTCTTAGGAGGGGACTGTTCTGGAATCCAGGGCAGTGGCTAGTGCCTACTTCTGCCGGGACCACAGTTCCCTGACCCCGCGTTCAGCTTGCTGCCCTGCCCTTTACTGCTTGGTCTGTTCAGTCCGGGACATCTTCTCGGGACGTGACACTCAGCCTTGGTCCCCTCGGCTGGTGACCCCTCTGCCAGTGGCTTGTCAACGCGTGACCCTGTCAGTCCCCGTCCTCTCAGCCTGAGACCTCTATGCTCAAGACCCCTAAGTCGGCGAGCCCTCAGGCCGTGACCCTAGCGCCTCAATCCCGACCCTCCTCGGCCCTGGACCCCCTCTGCCTAGTCCCTTCAGCTGTTACCCTGCCTCGTCCCCCTCGTCGCGGGCACCGGGGGCCCCTCCCCGCCCGCACCCCGGCCCCAGTGTTTCACGGAGCTTGAGTCTGACCTGTGGCAGCGGCAGCGTGGCCTCCGGTCCCGTGTCCCGCGACTGACCCGAGCGCCCCGGGCCGCGGCTCTGGCTGCAGCTGGGGCTCGGGCTCGGACTCGGGCTTGGAGTGCGG
>NW_006922019.1:454380-458236 GCF_000298275.1 Orycteropus afer afer
GTGGCTGGAGAGGCCACCCCAGCAAGTGTGGACCCGGGGTATGCTCCGTTCCGCGCGCTGGACGCACAGTAGGTCCTGCTCACCCTCGTGGCTCTCCTTTCTCGAATGTCCACCTTGTGCTCTGGTTACCTGGTCTCATTTGTTCTTCACAGCCACCGCTGGGAGGCGGCCCAGAAATCTTCCCATTTCACAGAACCCCAAGATGCCCACGGTCACATTAGGGTAGGGCCAGATGTGTGGGCTTCCGGAGGCCAACCCTCCTTCTCTCCGCCCGTGTTTCTTCCCCTTCTCACAGGGATCTGCCAAATTTTTGAAAACTTTTTCTTTCCAATGACATTATTATTATTATTATTTTTAATTATATTGGGGCCACCTGTTTTTTATCTTATAAGCCAATGGTGCTACACGTTTTTAGGACTCCACCTTTTAAATTTGTAATCTATGTCAGTGTTTATCAGTCACTTAAAGTGAGGGACTTTGCTTTTCATCATTAAAAGCATTTCTTAAACTCATTAACAGAATTTCTTAAATTCTTTGACAGTTTCTTACACTGAAGAACCATAACATACGGAGTGAGGTGGAAGGGGCATGGGAATCTCATTTTCAAGTTTGAGGAACTGTTTTGGGGCATTCTGCCTTATAAATGTGTGTGCTGGGCACACTGAGGGCTGCTTCTTTTTTCACCACCCTTCCCATCATGCCTTGTCCAGAGGAGGTGGGCAGATGCCCAGTTGGAAAGCCTCTGGCCTCCTGGACTTAAACCATTTCTTTCCCTCCTTCCAAATTAATTTACTGAGCATCCTGTTCTGGGCCTGGCACTTCATGGGAAGGCAAAGATGAATAACACCTTGCCTTGGAGAAGCTTATCAACTCCTTGCCTTGAATGTTCTCCAGCCCTTTAGCATCTTAATTTTTTGGGGATGCCTAGTTCTTTTCCCTAGTGCAGAAGGAGCTCATTTAGGGTGGAAGCTATTATTTTATCTATTTACTTATTTTGGAGGATGAATCACTAGGGAGAAGGTGCCAAGTTTACATCAACAGATTCATGTCCTTCCTCATCATAGCCCCAAAATTAGAAGAGCCACAGCCACAGCCACTTCAAAGAAGGCCATTTTAATGACCACTTACTCCATTTCTTTGCTTGCCATTTAGATAGTCAAGTTGACATGGATCAACATTCTACACTCATGCACAGAAATGCTGCAGGCATCCTATATTGTATTCATTCCAGAGACCCAGTCTGCTGGGGATTTTTATAACAGCTTTATTGAGATATAATTTATGTACCATAAAATTTAAATACCATAAATTTAAAATGTACAATTCAGTGATTTTTAGTATATTTACAGACTTGTGCAATCATCACCATAATCTAATTTTAGAACATTTTTCATCACCTCTGAAAGAAACTTTGTACCCATTAATAGTCACTCACCTCAGCCCTAAGCAGCCACTTACCAACTTTCTGTCTCCATTGTTGTTGTTGTTATTTGCCGTCGAGTCGGCCTGACTCATAGCGACTATTCTGGTAATTTTATATAAATAGAATCATACAATATGTGGTCTTTTGTAACTGGCTTCTTTCACTTAGCCTAATGTTTTCAAGGTTCATCTATACTGTATTATGAATCAGTACTTCATTTGGTTTTATGGCCAAATAACATTCCATTATATGGATATACCACAAAGATGGTATATCCAAACTTTCAAGTTTACCTGCTCAAAAGTTGATGGACATTTGGGTTGTTTCCACTTTGTGGCTATTATAAATACTGCTGCTATGAACATGCATGTATAAGTTTTTGGGTGGACATGTTTTAATTGCTCTTGGCTCTATACCTTGAGGATTTGATGTACTTACTGATGGAGATCAAAGACTATAGCCTTCAATATGGAGTGTACCTCAACATAAAGAAAACAAAAATCCTCACAAGTGGACCAATAAACAACATAATGATAAATGTAGAAAATATTGAAATTGTTAAGGATTTTATTTTACTTGCGTCCACAATCAACACCCATGGAAGCAGCAGTCAAGAAATCAAAATATGTACTACATTAGGCAAATCTGCTGCAAAAGACCTCTTTAAAATGTTAAAAAGCAAAGATGTCACTTTGAAGACTAAGGTGTACCTGACCTAAGCCATGTTATTTTCAATCACCTCATAGGCATGTCATAGGTGGACAATGAATAAGGAAGACCAAAGAAGAATTGATGCATCTGAATTGTGGTGTTGGCAAAGAATATTGAATGTACCATGGATTGCCATAAGAATGAACAAATCCATCTCAGAAGTACACCCAGAATGCTCCTTAGGAGCAAGAATGGTGAGATGTCATCTCTTATACTTTGGACATGTGATCAGAAGGGACCATTCCCAGGAGAAGAATGTTGTGTTTGGTAAAGCACAGGATCAATGAAAAGAGGAAGACCTTCAAGGAGATGGATAGACACAATGGCTACAAAAATGAGCTCAAGCACAGTGAAGGTGGGCAGTGTTTTGTCCTGTTGTACACAGGGTCACCAGGAGTTGGAACTGACTCAACAGTACCTAAAAACAACACAATAACATATTCTACCTAGGAGCAGAATTGCTAACTCTATACCTAAAATCATATGACATATCTTTGAGGAAATGTCTTTTCAAATCCTTTGCTTATTTTTTAATTGCTCATTTTTTAAAAATTTATCATTTTCAATTATTGAGTTTAAGAGTTCTTTATAAACAAGTCCTTTTATGTATAAGTTCCTTATCATATATATAATTTGCAATTATTTTCTACCCATTCTATGGGTTAAAAGGTGATTGTGGTAGTTCAGTTTGTCTGTCAACGTGGCTGGGCCTGGTTGAGTGGCTGGGCAGCTGGATGTAATATTCCCCATGATGAGACTGGTAATCAACTCTATGGTGGAATCTACTGTGAGCAGCTGAGTAGCTGCCTTAGTGAATGTGGACTGCTTCCTGTATATAAACAGAAGTCTTGGGGAATAGTCTCTAGCTTATGGCATGCTTGGACCCTGCTTGTAGTCGTGTCATTGTTTAGCAGCCTGCCGTATTCTGCAGACCTTGGGACTTCAAATGGACTTGAATTAATGGCCTGCCATGTGATTTGGTAATATCGGGTCTGTGCCTTTTTACTTGTCAAACTTGGGCTTGGCAGCCTCAGCAGCCAGCAGCTGAGTGAAGAAAAGCCTCTAGCCTCAGTGGCCGGGAGCTGGAGGCAGAGCTGAAGCCCAAGGCTGAGGGGCTTTCACCCAGCCCCCAGAGCCTGGCACTTTAAACTCTGACTTCTAGGCTCCTGGACTGTAAGAGAATAAACTCCTGTTTGTTAAGGCCATCTCATTTGTGGTACATTCTTGTCAGAGTGGCACTAGGTAACCAGAACAGTTGTCTTTTTACTTTTTTGATGATGTCATTTGAAGCACAAGGGTTTTTAATTTTGATGAAGTCCAATTTATCTATTATTTCTTTTAATGTCATATAATTACCTTAGCCCGAGGCCATGAAAATTTACTCCTGTGCTTTCTTCTAAAAGTTTTATAGTTTTGGTTCCTACATTTAGATCTGGGGTCCATTTTGAGTTAATTTTTGTGTATAGTGTGAGATCGAGAATTCTCATAATTTAACAGTGGTGGCTAGGGGAGTCCCAGCACAGAGAACTCATAACTGGTGCACTTTAAAGTTGGTCTGAATACTTTCTGATCTCCCTTCTGGATCAACATTTTATGATTTTTGAAGTGATCTGTGGTTAATGAAGCCTATACACACAAGAGATTAAGCAAGGTAAATAGAAATAGTATAAATCTGATTTCTAAACTAGTGGTCTTGACCCTAGTTAAGAAATCAGTTTTTTT
>NW_006922019.1:458751-470872 GCF_000298275.1 Orycteropus afer afer
AGAGAGAGAGAGAGAGAGAGAGAGATTATGTCTATATATTTTTTAAATGAAGACAGAATAGAAAAGAAACTTACCAGAATGTATCTCCATCCTGTATGAAATAAAGTGCTACTTCATAAAACTTGTGTACTGTGTTTGTGTGTGTGTGTGTGTGTGAGGGCAGGATTTAAAATGTATTCCTTACTGGGGCATATTTTTAAAAGTTGGGAAAACACCGTATAAACTACAGTTGCAGAATTCTTTTACTCCACAAACATTTATTGAGTACTTATTGTGTGCCAGGCCCTCTGCTAAGTGATAGGAAAAAATTGTAAACAACACATGGTCTCCACCCAGCAACAGTGTACATATGCAGTAAATGCATATGCAAATTCTAGAGACAAAACATTGTGCCTTCTTTTGGATTTCCCTATCCACAAGAACTCCTTCCAATAGTGTTATTTGGTCCTGTGTTCACCCATCCTCTTCCTTTCTTTTTTGCAATTAATGCTCAATTGTTTTATCTCATTTGAGATTTGCAGATATATTTGCTTTTCGTCCAAGTAGGAGAACTTTGTTCCCAGTTTCATAATTGCATACTATGTTTATTGTACTGGGAAGGAAGTAAAGGTCTAATAATGAGAGTTGACCATAACTGAATTGATTTCCATTTTATTTCAACTAAAGTGGCTTTGGTGACAGGCTGCAGGTATTTTTAAAGGTATTTAAGGGAAAAATTTTAAATCATGACAGAATTTTTCTTTCAATTATTTTCCAAGTGTTCAGAAGAAGAGGATGTTAGCATTAACAATGGCATCCAACCATTTTCATTTTGCACAGATTGATCAATCAGTGTGCTGCATTTACAGCTGATTGTGCATGCACAATCACAGCTGTGACACCGAGGCTCCTCTTTACCTAACCAAAACCAAACTCACTGCCATCGAGTGCATTCCAACTTAAAGAGACCACCCCCAATGGGTTTCCAAGGCTGTAAATCTCTACACAAGCAGACTACCTCATCTTTCTTTCATAGAGTGGCTGGTGGGTTTGAACCACTGACCTTCTGGTTAGCAGCCAAATGCTTCAACCCTTACACCACCACAACTCCTTCCTCTTTACCTGAGACATCATTTATCAATCTCTAGGAACTCTGGTGGCTTAGGGCCTAAGGCATTTGATTGCTAACCAGAAGGCTGGTAGTTCAAACCCACCAGTCACTCCTTGGAAGGAAGACTGAGCAATCTAGTTCCCTAGTGATACAGCCTTGGCAACCCAAGGAGGACTCGCTATGAGTCAAAATCAACTCAATGGCAGTGAGTGAGACACGGAAAATTTCCAGGAGGTTTAGAAGATTTTAATTTACAATTAAAAAGTTATAGCCAGTTCAACATACTGGACAGGTTAAAACTCACACACACATACACAATTCAACAAATATGTCTGCTTTTTGAAGGCCTTTAATAAGGAGCGCTGGTGGCATAGTGGGTATGGTACTTGGATGCTACCCAGAAGATCAGTAGTTAAAACCCATCAGCTGCTCCATGGGAGGAAGATGAGGTTTGGATATAGAGCCTTGGAAACCCACTGGGTGTCACTATGAGTCAGAATCCACTCGATGGCAATGGGTTTATTATTATTATTATGGTTTTAATATATCTCCAAAGGAGCCCTGGTGGTGCAATGGTTAAGTGCTTGGCTTCTAACTGAAAGGTTAGTGGTTCAAACCCTCTCAGAGGTTCTGTGACAGACAGGGTGATCTGCTTCCATAAAGATTACAGCCAAGAACAACAACAGTATGTCTCCATACATGATTTTTAAATCCAGTTATGAAATCTTATCTGCAACCTCTCACTTTGAATTTTATTAAAGTACTTTTCTTCTCCTCTTCCTATTCTTGACAATTTTAATCTTCAGTCAGTGTTTCACTGCTATTCATAAGGTTTTTAGTGACCCAGTTTTTCAGAAGTGGACTACCATGCCCTTCTTCTAGTCTGTCTTAGTCTGGAAGCTCCACTAAAACCAGTCGACTATGGATGACCCTGCTGGTATTTGAAATATCAGTGGCATAACTTCCAGCATCACAGCAGAACACAAACCATCACAGTATGACAAACTGACAGATGAGTGGTAGTGAAGGATTTCATTTTACTTGGATCCACAATCAACACCCATAGAAGCAGCAGTTAAGAAATTAAATGACGTATTATACTGGGGAAATCTGCTGCCAAAGACCTCCTTAAAGTGTTAAAGAGCAAAGATGTCACTTTGAAGACTAAGGCACACCTGACTCAAGCCAAGGTCTTTTCAATAGCCTCAAATGCATGTGAAAGCTGAGTAATAATAAGAAAGACTGAAGAAATATTAACACATTTGAATTGGGATGTTGGCAAAGAATATTGAATATACCATGGACTGCTAGAAGAACGAACAAATCGGTTTTGAAGGAAGTGCAATAGAAATGCTCCTTAGAGGTGAGAATGGCCAGTTTTGTCTCTTGCACTTTGGTCATGCTGTCAGAAGGAACTAGTCCCTGGAGAAGGATATCTTGTTAGGTAAAGTAGAAGGTCAGTGAAAAAGGGGAAGACCCTCAATGACATGGGTAGACACAGTGGCTGTAATCATGGGTTGAAGCATAGCAACCATTCTAAGGCTGGTGTACAACCGGGCAGCATTTTGTTCTGTTGGGCATGAGGTCACTTTGAGTTGGAACCAACTCCATGGCACCTAACAACAACAACTTCTTATTCTGCCTCCTCTCTTCTTGCCTCCCCATCACCATCATCACCAAGTGACGTGCAGATTTGTTGTAAGTTCTCAACTACAAAAGCCAAGCTTACAGCTCATTTCTTCTGATTTCAAATTGCTTGATCTGTTCACTATATCACTCTGCTTAATCCAGCATTCTATTTCTGCTTTGAATGGTTGCCTATAAATTAAAAAAAAAAAAAAAAAATTCTGGAACGTTTGAATTAAGTTATTTATCTGGGTAAATACAAATCATTAGGTTAGACTATAATACAGCTATGTATTGGTTAAAAGATCTCAAAAACGTGGATAATATAGCCAAATTAATACTTTACTTTTTTGTAATACCCCAACTTAGAGCTTTCCTTTAGAATTTGAAAGAATCTAAAGATATTTTTAAGATTGTTTCTTCAGCAATATTCTTCTCTTTCCCATTAAAGGAATTTTTTAAAATGTTCTTTTACTCACCTGTTTTTGAAAATCTTTTATACTTTTCATGACTTGTGAACACCTATAAAATTAATAGCAATATTTAACTTCAAGGAAATACATTTGGTATTTCACTAATTTTAGTTAGACTATTTAAATTTGTAGGTTTTAATTGTTGAAAACATCTTTTAAAGATTCAAAAATACTTTTGAGGGAATGAAAGAGGCCATTTTTCCCCTGGAAACTGACTACTTTGTGTATAAGATTGGCTTTTAAATATGAAGAGGTAGGAAGTAGAAAGACCTGGTGATCTCCCATAAAGATTACAGCCTAGAAAACCCTTTCGGCAATTCTATTCTGTCACATGGAGTCACTATGAGTCAAAAATCAACTTGACAGCATGTAACAACTAACAAGGAAGTGGAATGAATAGAATTAGGAAGACGATAACTCATAACCACCTGGACTTTCTTCCTCATCTTTGTCTGGAAGCTCTGCTGAAACTTGTCACCTTGCCATTTGAAATACCTGTGGCATAAGGCCTCAACTAGCTTACTTTGAATACAGCTTTAGGAAAATAGTCACTGAAAAAGAAACATCATGCTCGGTAAAGTGGAGGGCCAAAAAAATGAGAAAAACCCTCTGAGATGTATTAATACAATAACCACATTAATGAACTCAAACTTACTAATGATCAAGAAAATGGCTCAAGACCAGACAACATTTAGTTCTGTTATACATAAGGTCACCATGAGTTGGAGCTGACTCCACAGCAACTAACAACAACAGCAAGTAGATTTTTAAGTAGTTATTAATCTCAGATACCTGTATGAGAATATGTTTCTCAGGACACCTGTGTATATTCGTAAGTCCCAGACTTTGTTATATAAAGCTAAAGAACAAAAATTTAATCATGGAAAATGTTAAACATACATGAAAATAAATAATAATATAATAAACAATTTCACTCCCTTACCTCCACCATCCCATACCCATCACTCAGTTTCAGCTCATGGAAATGTTTTTCATCTTTACCCTCCTCTTCTCCCTCCTAGGCAATACATTTTATCATAAAACTATATAACTGCTTTGAAATGCTGTTCTTATTTCTTCGGTTTAAAAATTCGTTAAAAATGTTTTTGCTCTCGGAGAGATTTGGGGTTTTTCGAAAAAATTTTTCTCCTGAAAGCTTACAACTCTTCTATCACTGGCAAGTTATAAAATGTACTAATTGCTGAGAAGACCATTGTATGCACACTAGCATACAATGATATTCTTAGGTTCCAGAGGATATCCTTAGGTTCTTAAGGATATCAATAGAAATAAGCAAGGAATTTGTACCTGGGAAAAGGTAGTTATGGTAATTTCAGTCATTAAAACAATAACAAAAAAATACACTCCTTCTTAGTCATAACCCATCACCTTGAAGGGATGAGTTACTGGACTTAGGGACTCAGGACCATAGTCTCGAGAGACCCTAAGGTTAATTGGCATAACTAGTCCATAAACACAATGTTCTACACTCTACTTTGGTAAGTAGCAACTAGGGTCTTAAAGCTTATGAGTGGCCATCTAAGGTGCAACTGTTGGTCTCTTCTCAACCAGAGCAAAGAAGAGTGAAGAAAATCAAAGATGCAAGCAAACCATTAATCCAAAGGACTAACAGATTACATGAACCCCAGCCTCCATGTTCCTGAGACAAGAAGAACTAGATGGTACCTGGCTATCTCTGCTGACTGCTTCAAAAGGGATCACACTAGGAGGTTCTGGACAGAGTGGGAGAAAAATGTGGAACAAAACTCAAAATCATAAAAAAGACCAGGCTTTTTTGTCTTTGTGTGATAAAGACTGGTAGAACCCCTGACACCCTTAGACACCCTTTAAGCTAGGAACTGAACTCAACCCTTATGGCTCAACTTTCAGCCAAAAGATAGACAGGCCTGTAAGGTGAACAATAATACCAGGAAGGTATGCACTCATTAGAACTATCAACCATGTGAGATCAAAAGGGCAGCATTTGTCCAGGCAGAAAGCTAAGAAGGCTGGAAGGGATAGGAAATAAGGATGAAGGGAAATGGTAAACACAGGGAGAAAGTGGGAAGAGTTCTGTTAAATTGTGTGGATTGCAATGAATGTCACAAAACAAAATGAGTATGAATTGTTGAATGGCAAACCAATTTGCTTTGTAAACAGTCACCCAAATCACACATGTAAATACACTCATTGTGTCCTGTGCCAAGAACAGATTACAGTAGATATTGATCCCATAAACTTTGGGAAGGAGTTCTGGTGGTTTCAAATAATTCTAAGCTGCTAATCGCAAGACTGTTGATTCAAACCCAGCCAGTGGCTCTGCAGGAGAAAAGACCAGGAGATCTGCTTCTGTAAAGATTAAACCAAAAAGCCTGAGTTGATTCTGACTCATAGTGGTTTCCAAGGCTGTAAATCCTTATGGAAGCAGATTGCCAAAACTTTCTCTTGTGAAGCAGTTGGTGGGTTTAAACTACTGACCTTCCACTGTGCAACCACATGCTTACCTACTGCATGATCAGGGCTCCTTCTGTAAAGATTACAACCTATCACTCACTGCCATCAAGTCAATTCCAACTCATAGTGACCCTCGTTGGCTTTCCGAGGCTGTAAATCTTTACACGAGTAGATCGTCCCAACATCTTTCTGTGGAGCAGCTGGTGAGTTTGAACTGCTGACCTTCTGGTTAGCAGCCAAATGTTTTATCCACTATGCAACAGTTCTCTGTCACATTGGGTCACTGTGAGTCAGAATCAGCTCCACAGGCATCTAGCAACAACCTTAAAGTTAGTCTCAAGAGTTGCAAACTATTAACATGTTCAGTTGCTAACAAAAGGTTGGAGGTCCTTGTTCACTCAGGAGAGCCTGGAAAGAAAGCCTAGTGATCTACTTCCAAAAATTCAACCATTGAAAACCCTATGGAGCACAGTTCTGCTCTGACCACACATACGGTAGCCGTAAATTGTAATCTCAATGCAAACTGGTTGCTGGTTAACTGGTTAAACTGGGTTGGCAGAGCCCTGGGGGCTGTCACCTTCACCTACCTTTACCCAATCATATTGTGTGCTAAGAGGGAAAAAGGTTGGGAAGCATTGCATGATCTTAATCTTTCTTCCACCTGTGTTGCTTTTGTATCTCTTCAGAATCCTTTCTGGAGACCTCACTAGGAAGTAATCTCTATGCTTGTGTGTTTACCTTTGCACCTGGTGCAATCTTCTGGTATAATACCTAATGCATTTTACTGTAGGTTGTTGTTGATATATGTATTTTCCTTTACTAAAAGTTAAGCACTTTCACAGCTGAAGACAAGTCTTATTCATCTTTTTATGCCAGAACCTACCATACTACAATGCCTAGAACCAAATGACCAATCTGTTGCCGTCAAGTCAACTCCGACTCTTTGCAGCTCCATGTGTACAGAGTAGAACAGTGTTCCATAGAGTTTTCTCAATGGCTGATTTTTGGAAGTAGATTGGCAGGTCTTTCTTGTGAGGTATTCTGGGTGGACTTGAACCTCTAACATTTCAGTTAGGGTCGAGCACCTTTTGTGTACTACCCAGGGAAGCTGGAACCAAATAATTCAAATGTGTCCTCATTGTAAACTCTTCCACCACTGTCACTCATTCGCTCAACCAGCTTCATTTATTTTCTGCATATCATTTATCACTACCTGAAATTGTATTTTAAAACTTCTATTTATTGTCGATCTATAAAGTCCATGCAGGCAGGGATTTTGTTTTATTACTGTTGTATCCCTAGCACCAGACCAGTGGTCAGCCCTCAGTAAATTTTAATTGTTAAAACAATAGAAATGTCACACATTTAATCACACTTAGTAGTTGTGTGTTCATCTCTATGCCTGAAAAAATTGTTAATACTCATTCATGTAAATTCCCAGGCTCAGCTACTGATCTGAGCTTTACTCAGTAGACACCGGCCTTTCTGTTTTCATGAACATAATTTTATTTTGAACACTCAGATCCAAGTGCCAATTTTTCTCTTGAGACATTGAACAGCTACTGTTGACGCATTATTCTTTTTCTAGCAGAGTCTGAGGAATGGGAAGTTTGAGCTTAAAGTTCAGGAGCTGGGCTTACTCTTGGAGTGATTTCAGATCCACTGTGTCCACTATGATTTTTGCAGTAATGTAATTTCCTCTATGCCCTTTTACAGAAGAAGTTTTCAGGCATCTAGGTGTCTATGTCCTGAATGCCTGAAGGTAAAAGATGGGAACTAAGTTGCCAACAACCTTCTTTCGTCCATGACCATCACGGCATCTTTCTTTCTAGTCTTCAGAATGCCACCCCCTGGCATCCACACATACATTCAGACAGGAAATTTAGAGTCCCTTCCTAGGGCAACACTTTGGCATGAGGTAGAATTTTCCTCTTTGTTTTACATTTCTATTGCATTTTGAAGGGTAGGGTGACTGGTAGTTTCGTCATGAATTGCACTTATGTAAGCTTTTGTATAGTAGTGGGAAGAGGTGGGGCAGAAAAATCTGTATTCTTTACTGAAGAGTAACACTTGGCTTTTTGAAATTATGTCTTGGCAGCATCCCATCCAACCACCATAACATGGATATTTTTTCCTCCCCAGAATATTTTTCTAGTTTTAATCTAAAATTATCCATTTATTCTCTTGGTAAAATTTCAATCCCATTTAAGTCAATTTCTGCATGCTTTCACTTACTGTGCAGAATAAAAAATATTTAATTCCTACAGTAGTATAAGGTTGACTCTTCCAAGTGTAGGGTTTTAAAAAGATAAATTAAGTTGGTGTATTTCACTGTTCTCTTTCCAAATGGAATTGCAGTGACCTAGATGATTTACATAATTTATTAATGATGTTGTTGGTGGTAGGTGCCTTCAAGTAGAGCAGTGTCTTCAAGTATTAGCATTTAGGGCATTGTTTAGTCTGGTTCCATAATCCCTACTGATTTTTCAGTAATATAATCCTAGAGTACCTCCAGACATTTACACAAAAAGAAATTTTTATCTACCTATCTATCATATGAGGAATCCTGGTGGCACAGTGGTTAAAGTACTTGGCTGCTAGCTGAAAGGTCCATGTTTTGAATCCAGCAGCAGCTTCATGGAATAAAAATGTGGCAGTTTGCTTCTATAAAGATTACAGCCTTGAAAACCCTATCAGGCAGTTCTACTCTATCCTATAGGGTTGCTATGAGTTGGAATCAATTCGATGGCAGTAGGTGGGATCTATCACATAACATGCTTAAAAGAAACTATATTGTGTAAAATAAAAACAAAGGCAAAATCAATAACAATTTTAGTATATGGGTAACTAATGTAGTGGGTAAGGCATTTGGTTGCTAATCAGAAGGTTATCAGTACAAACCCACCAGCTGTGTGTGTTATTATTTTCACCTTGCATTTCGAGCAGTTTTTGTTTTCTTTATTTCAGCGTTACGCTGTTTAGTACATAAAGGTTCATGATTTTATACTGTGTATTTGATGGGTCATATTTTCCATAAATTTAAAATACTCCTCATTGTCCTTATTGATAATTTTGACTTGAATTTTATTTTGGTCAATATGTTATCATTTCTCTATTACCTTGGCTCATGTCTATTTTCAACCATCTTGTGTTATTTTATTTTTTTTTAATTATATATAAAGTATTCCGTGTCATTGGTTACATTCCCTACAATATGTCAGCACTTTCCCCGTTTCTGCCCTGTGTTCCCCACTTTCTTTCATTCACATTTTCTACACCTTTCTGACTTCTCATCTTTGCTTTTGGGCAAATGTTGTCCTTTCAATCATAGTTGATTGAACAATCATATAGTTGATTGTTCTAAGGAACACGTTCCTCTAGGGTGTTATTGTTTATTTTATGGGCCTGTCTATTGTTTGGCTGTAAGGTGGTTTCCAAGAATGGTTTCAGTTCCAAGTCAGAAAAGTGTCTTGGGAACATAGTCTTGAGGGTTTCTCCAGTCTCTGTCAGATAAGCAAGTCTGGTCTTTTTTGAGAATTTGATTTTTTGTTCTACATTTTTCTCCTGCTCTGTCTGAGACCTTCTGTTGTGGGCCCAGTAAGAGAGATTGGTGGCGGTAGCTGGGCACTTTCTAGTTCTTCTGGTCTTGGGGTCCTGTAGGCTGTGATTCATGTAGTCTATCAGTCCTTTGAACTAATCGCTCCCTTAAGTCTTCGGGTTTTTTTTCACTATCTTTTGCTCCAAGTGGGGAGAGACCAAGAGTTTTATCTTAGATGGCCACTCACAAGCTTTTAAGACCCTAGACGCTACTCACCAAAGTACGATGCAGGACATTTTCTTTCAAACTATGTTGTGCCAATTGATGTAGATGTCCTCGAGTCTCTGCTCCTTTACCTTTAAGCCTAGGAAGTTTGTTCCACAAAGTGTTTGGTTATATCTGAGTAGTTTCCATGATGGTGCCCTTGTGTGCTCTCCTGTCTATATGAATATGCATGTAATAGCACCTACAATCATGTATGTAGAAAGATCTACAACCAAACCTGTATTTGGAGGTGAACTTGCTCCCTAACACCATCCACACCTCTTTAGCATACCTATCTACCTATGTATCCATTTGTAAATTATAGTTTGTTATTACTATTGTTAAAGGATTGTCTATGTTACAGTAATTACTGCAGTTGCCATTTATCCTTGAGTTCTTCTCAGTGTCTTCCTTTGCCTTGGTTGTGTTGTACCTCATATTGTGTATCACCTTTTCTTTCACCATTCTTAACTTATGTCTTCTATCTAGTTAGTCATTTTTCCTCCCTCACCTTCCCATCCCTGGAATCATCAAATAATTTTTTTTTTTCTGTGTGTAAATCTTTTCTTTTTTTTCATAATAGTAGTCTCATATAGTATTAGTCCTTTAGCGATTGACTTATTTCACTCAGAATAATGTCCTCCAAATTCACCCATGGATTTATCATTATTCTTTATCACTGTGTAGTACTCCATGATGTTATGTTTCACAATTTGTTTATCATCCATTGGTGAGAGCTTACGTTGCTTCAATTTTTTGATACTGTGAATAATGCTGCAAGGCACATGAGTGTGCATATGTCTATTCATGTCACAGCTCTTATTTTTTAGGGTATTTTCCTAGGAATGGGACTGCTTGATCATATGATATTTCTACTTCTAACCTTTTAAGGAAGTGTCATGTCATTTTCCACTTCCCATAACCATTTTCCATGGTTATACCATTCTACACTCACCACAGAAGTGTATAATTTCCAGTCTTCTCGCTACCTCACCATTGTTTTTTATTTTT
This sequence comes from Orycteropus afer afer, assembly GCF_000298275.1. Taxonomy (NCBI): domain Eukaryota; kingdom Metazoa; phylum Chordata; class Mammalia; order Tubulidentata; family Orycteropodidae; genus Orycteropus; species Orycteropus afer. Next base: position 469,208 of record NW_006922019.1, read on the forward strand.
TATTTTATTTAAAAAAAATTATTATTAGAGCCATTATTGTTGATGGTATCTCACTGTAATTTTGATTTGCATCTCTCGAAGGCTAATGACTGCAAGCATTACTTCATGTGTTTGTTAGCCACCTGAATGTCTTCTTTGATGAAGTGTGTGTTCATATTCTTTGCCCATTTTTAAATCAGACTATTTGTCTTTTAGTTGCTGAGGTGTAGAAGTTTTCTATAAATTTTAAAGGTTAGATCCTTGTTGTATATATCATAGACAATTTTCTTCCCCAGTCTGTAGGCTCTCTTCTTATTCTTTTGGAGAAGTTTTTGATGAGCATAAGTATTTAAAAGTCTGTGCATTTTCAGTTATGTTTGATATTCTATTTATTCTATATGTTAGGGCCCCAAGTATTTTCCTATTGTTTCTTCCACATACAGTTTTAGATTTTATATTAAGGTCTTTGATTAATTTTGAGTTAATTTTCATGTATGGTGTGAGGTATGGGTCCTGTTTCATTTTTCTACAGAGAGACATCAATTTTGCCAGCACCCTTTGTTAAAGACACTATCTTTTCCCTATTTAATGAGTTTTAGCCTTTAGTCAAAGATCAGCTGTCCATAGGCAGATGGGTTTATGTCTGAGTTCTCAATTCTGTTCCATTGGTCAATGTGTCTGTCACTATAATAGTCCCAGGCTGTTTGGACAACTGTGGCTGTATTATTATTCTGAGAGCTGGGAGTGTGAAGCCTCATACTTTGCTTTTCTTTTTCAATAATGCTTTACAATTTTGGGGACCACTTTCCTTTCCATATAAAGTTGATTATTAATTTTTACATCTCATTAAAGAATGCTGTTGGAATTTGGATTAGAATTTCATTATATCTATAGATTACTTTGGGTAGTATTGACATTTTCACAATGTTAAATTTTCCTGCCCATGAGCATGGTATGCTTTTCTCCTATTTATGTAAGTCTCTTTTTGGTTTCTTTCTTGCAGTGATGTTTTGCAGTTTTCTTTGTATAGGTCTTTTACAGCCCTGGTTAGAGTTATTCCTAAGTATTTTATCTTGTGGGGGTCTATTGTAAATGGTATCATATTCCTGATTTCCTTTTCAAAGTTCTCTTTGTTTTGGTGTAAAGGAATCCAACTGATTTTTGTGTGCTGATCTTGTATCCTGCCATTTTGTTGAATCCTTCTATTCGTTCCAAGTAGCCTGGGCAGTGCTGTGATTAAGTACTTGGCTACTACCTGAAAGGTCAGCACTACAAACCCACTAGTTGTTCTATGAGAGAAAGACATGGCAGTCTGCATCTGGAAAGATTTAGAACCTTGGAAACCCTATGGGAAAGTTCTACTCCATCCTGTAGGGTAGCTAGAGTTGGAATGGACTCAATGGCAACAGATTTTCTACTAGTTCCAATAGCTTTCTTGTGAAATATTTGAGATTTTCTATGTACAGAATCATATTACCTGCAACTAGCAATAGTTTTACTTCTTCCTTACCAATTTGAATTCCCTTCATTTCCTTTTCTTGCCTTATTGCTTTAGCTAGGATTTCCAGTACAATGTTGAGTAAAAGTGGTGATAAAGTGTCTGGTTACCGTTACTGAAAGGAATGCTTTCAGTCTCTCTTTGTTGAGGATAATGTTGGCTGTTGGTTTTTTTTTTTTTTTTTTTAA
>NW_006922019.1:471643-490912 GCF_000298275.1 Orycteropus afer afer
TATAAATGCCCTTTGTTGTGTTGAAGAATTTCCCTTCTATTCCTATTTTGCTGAGAATTTTTATCAGGAATGGGTATTGGACTTTATCAAATGTATATTTTGTGTGTCAACTGAGATGATCATGTGATTCTTTCCTTCTGTTTTATTTACGTGGATTACGTTGATTGATTTTCTAATGTTGAACCATTCTTGCGTACTTAGTATGAATCCCATTTGGCCATGAGATATTATTTTTTGATATGTTGTTGAATTTCGTTTACTAGAATTTTGTTGAGAATTTTTGCATCTATATTCAGGAAGGATAGTGGTCTGTTATTTTCTTACACTGTGGTGTCTTTGCCTGGCTTTGGTATCAGAGTTGTGCTGGCTTCATAGAATGAATGTGAGAGTAATTGTTTCTTTTCTGTACTCTGACATACTTTGAGTAGCATTGGTGTGAGCTCTTCTCTGAATATTACATAGAAATCTTCAGTGAAGCTGCCAGGGATTTTTTTTTTCAGGAGTTTTATTATTATTATTACCTCTTCTATCTCTTCTTTGGTTATGGGTCTGTTCAGTTTTTCTACTTCAGTCTGTGTTATTTTAGGTAGGTAGTGTGTTTCTAGAAATTTGTCCATTTTTCCTAGGTTTCTGAATTTGTTGGAGTACAATTTTTCATAGTATCCTGTTATGATCCCTTTTATTTCAGTTTGTTCTGTTGTAATACTACCCATCTCATTTCTTATTTGGGTTATTTACTTCTTCTCCTGCTTTTCTTTTGTCAATTTGGCCAGTGTTTGTCAATTTCATTGATCCTTTTAAAGAACCAACTTCTGTTTTTGGTGATTCTTTCTATTGTTTTTCTGTTCTCTATGCCATTTGTTTCTACTCTAACCTTTATTATTTCCTTTCTTCTGGTGACTGTAGGCTTCTTCTGCTGCTCTCTTTCCATTTGTTCAAGAAGTAGAGTTAGTGGTTTGATTTTAGCCTTTTCTTCCTTTCTTTCTTTCTTTTTGTTTGTCTTGTGCATTTATTACTACAAATTGATCACTAGCACTGCTTTCTTTGTATCCCAAAGGTTTTGGTATGTTGTGTTTTTATTCTCATTTGAGTCTAGGATTTTTTTTTCTTTTTAATTTCATCTTTGACTTCTTCTATTACCAGTGGTATTTAAGCAAGGTATTATTCAGTTTCCATATATATGATTGTTTTCCTTGTTCTTCCTATTATTGATTTCTGCTTTTATAATATTGTGATCAGAGAAAATGGTTTGTATTATTTCGATGTTTTGTATTTTATTGAGGCTTGTTTTGTTCCCTAAAATGTGGTCTATTTTGGAGAATGATCCCTGTGCATTGGAAAAGAATATATACTTTGCTGATGTTTGGTGGCGTGTTCTGTTCTGTATATGTTTATGAAGTCAAGTTAGCTGATTGTGGGGTTTAGATCTTCTGTATCTTTCTTGAATTTCTTTCTACTTGTTCTGTCCTTTACTGAAAGTGTTGTGTAAAATCTCCTACTATAACTGTGAAACTTTCAATTTCTCTTTTCAGTGATGTTAGAGTTTGTTTCATGTGTTTTGGAGCCCTGATATTGGGTGCATATGTATTTATTTTGGTTATGTCCTCTTGATGGATTGACTCTTTACTCATTATATAATGCCCTTCCTTATCTTTTATGGTGAATTTTGCCTTATAGTCTATGTTGGTGTTGTTGAGTGTCGTTAAGTCAGCTCCGACTCGTAGCAACCCTATGTACAACAGAACAAAACAGTACCCAGTCCTGAGCCAGCCCCCCCAATCCTCACGATACCTGAAATGGTCATTGCAGCCACTGTCTCAATCCATCTTGTGGAGGGCCTTCCCCGTTTTTGCTGACCCTCCACTTTGCCAAGCATAATATCCTTCTCCAAGGAATGGTCCCTTCTGATAACATGACCAAAGATGGTGAGATGAAATCTGGCCATTCTGGCTTCCAAGGAGCATTCTAGCTACACTTCTTCCAGGACAGATTTGTTCATTCTTCTGGTAGTCCATGGTACTTTCAGTATTCTTTGCCAACACCACAACTCAAAAGCATCAAGTCTTCTTTGGTCTTCCTTATTCATTGTCCAGTTTTCACATGCATATGACACAATTGAAAATACCATGGCTTGGGTTAGGCACACATTAGTCTTCAAAGAGATGTCTTTGCTCTTCAGCACTTTAAAGAGGTCTTTTGCAGTAAATATGCCTAGTGCAATACGTCAACTGATTTTTTGACTGCTACTTCCATTGGTGTTGGTTGTGGAAACAAGTAACATGAAATCTTTGACAACTTCTATCTTTTCTACTTTTATCATGATGTTATGTATTGGTGCAGTTGTGAGGATTTTCGTATTCTTCATTTTGAGGTTTAATTCATACTGCAGACTGTAGTCTTTAATCTTCATCAGTAAGGGCTTCAAGTCATCTTTACTTTCAACAAGCAAGGTTGTGTTGTTTGCATGTTGCAAGTTGTTAATGAGTCTTCCTCCAATACTGATGCTGCATTCTTCTTCATATAGTCCAGCTTCTCAGATTATTTGCTCAGCATACAGATTGAATAAGTATGGTGAAATGATACAACCCTGATGCACTCCCTTCCTGATTTAAAACCATGTGGTATTCTTTTTCCCTGTTTGAATAACAGCCTCCTGGTCTATGTACAGGTTCCTCATTAGCACAATTAAGTGTTCCAGAATTCCCATTCTTCTCAATGTTATCCATAATTTGTTATGATCCACATAGTCTATTATCAAAGATTAATATTGCCACTCCTGCTCATTTTTGGTTATTGTTTGATTGATAAATATTTTTTCCCATCCTTTGAGTTTTAGTTTATTTATGTCTTTGTGTCTAAGGTGTATCTCATGTAGAAAACATATTGATGGGTCATATTTTTTTTTATCCATTCTACCACTCTCTGTCTCTTTACTGGTGCATTTAAATCATTTACATTCAGTACAATTATCAATAGGTATGAGTTTGCTGCCGTCATTTTGTTGTGCTTTTTTATTTTTTCTTTTTTGTGGCATTGACAGTTTCTTTGTTCTATTTAATTTTCTGTGCTGAGATTTTTTTTGTGTTTGTACAGCACATACCAACCAACCAACCAACAACTTTCTTTTATTATTGCTTTTGTGTTTACTGAGTCTTTATGGTTTCTTTTTTCTTGTTTTCATTTATTTTAATATTTATTTATTTATTTTTGTGATTTTTTTTTTGTTGTTGTTGTTATTTATTTTTATTTTTGCAGTGTTTCCTCCCTTCCCCTCCCACCCCTGGTAACCAACAAAGTTTCCTTCCATATATAAACCTTTCCTTGACTTTTACAATAACAGAGTAATACAAAATTTCTCCTTCTGTGATTGACTTATTTCACTCAGCGTAATGTCCTCCAAGTTCATTCATGTTATGCAGTGTTTTGCAGATTCTGCGTTTTTCATTAGTGTTGTGTAGTATTCCATTATGTGTATGTACCTTAATTTGGTTATCCAATCTTTTGTTGATTGGCACCAAGGTAGTTTCCATCTTTTGGCTATTGTAAATAGTGCTGTGACAAACATAGGTGTGCATATATCTGTTCTTGTCCTGGCTCTCTGTTCTTTAGGATATATATCTAGTAATGGGAATCCTGGATCAAATGGTATTTCTAATTCCAACTTTTTAAGGAATTGCCATACTGCTTTCCACAGTAGTTGTATCATTTGACAGTCCCACCAGCAGAGTATGAGAGTCCCAATCTCTCTACATCCTTGTTAGCATTTGTTATTTTCTGTCTTGTTGAAGTTTGCTATTAGTGCTGGGGCAAGATGGTTATCTCATTATTGTTTTAATTTGCATCTCTCTAATGGCTAATGATTGTGAGCATTTCTTCATGTGTTTGTTGGCCACCTGAATATCTTCTTTGGTGAAGTGTCTATTCATATTTTCTGCCCATTTTTTAATTGGATTGTCTTTTTGTTGTTGAGGTATTGGAGTTTTCTATAAATTGTAGAGATAAGTCCCTTGTCAGATATGTCACTGCCAAACATTTTTTTTTCCCAATCTGTAGGTCCTCTTTTCACTCATTTGGAGAAGTCTTTTGAAGCACATAAACATTTATTTTTCAGAAGGTCCCATTCATCTAGCTTATCTTCTGCTGTTTGTGCATTTTAGGTTATGCTTGACAGTCTATTTATGCCATATATTAGGGCCCCTAAATTTGCCCCTAGTTTTTGCTTGAGGAACTTCATAGTTTTAGGTTTCACATTTAAGGCTTTGATCCATCTTGAGTTAGTTTTTGTATATAGTGTGAGGTTAGTGTTCTTGTTTCATTTTTCTGCAAATGGATATCTAGTTTTGCCAGCACCATTTGTTAAAGAGACAATCTCTTCCCCATGTAAGGGATTTCAGCCCTTTGTCAAAAATCAGCTGACCATAGGTGGATGGATCTATCTCTGGCTTCTCAATTGTGTTCCACTGGTCTATGTGTCTGTTCGTTGTACCAAGACCATGTTGTTTTGTCTACTGTGACTATACAGGAGGTTTTGAGATCCAGGAGTGTGAGACTTCCTACTTTGTTCTTCTTTAATAATGCTTTGCTTATCCAAGGTCTCCTTCCTTTCTATATAAAGTTAGTGATGGGTTTTTCCATATCCTTAAAGAATGTTGATGGGATCTGGATTAGGATTGCATTAAATGTATAGATTGCTTTGAGTAGTATTGACATTTTCACAATGTTCTATTTTCCTATCCACGAGCATGGTATATTCTTCCATTTAGGTAGATCTCTTATGGTTTCTTGGAGTAGTGTTATGTAGTTTTCTTTGTACAAGTTTTTTGTGTCCCTAGTGAGATTTATTCCAAGTATTTTATTTTTTTGGTAGCTTTTGTAAATGGTATTGATTTCCTCATTTCCTTTTCAACAATCTCTTTGCTGGTGTAGAGGAATCCAACTGATTTTTGTATATTGATCTTGTATCCTGCCATTATGCTAAATCTCTCAATTAGTTTCAGTAGTTTTCTTGCTGAGTCTCTAGGGTTTTCTATGTATAAGATCATATAATCAGCAAATAGGGATAATTCGACTTCTTCCTTACGAATTTGGGTGCCTTTGATTCCCCTTTCTTGCCTTATTGCCCTGCTAGGACTTTCAATACAAGGTTGAATAAAAGTGGTGATAGAGGCATCCTTGTCTGGTTCCTGTCCACAAGGGGAATGATTTCAGTCTCTCTCCATGGAGAATAATGTTGGCTGTTGGTTTTGCATATATGCCCTTTATTATGTTGAGGAATTTCTCCTCTATTCCAATTTTGCTGAGAGTTTTTATTACAAATGGGTGTTGGATTTTATTAAATGCCTTTTCTGCATCAATTGATATGATCATGTGGTTCTTTTGTTTTATTTACATGATAAATGATGTTGATTGTTCTTCTAATGTTGAACCATCCTTGCATATCTGGTATGAACCTCACTTGGTCATAATGTATTATTTTTTTTATATATGTTGTTGGAGTCTATTGGCCAGGAATTTGTTGAAGATTTTTGCATCTATATTCATGAGGGATATTGGTCCATAGTTTTCCCTTTGAGTGATGTCTTTGCCTGGTTTTGGTATCAAGGTTATGAGTGCTTCATAAAATGAGTTAGGGAGGATTCCATTCTTTTCTATGTTCTGGAATAGTTTGAGTAGCATTGGTGTCAGTTCTACTCTGAATGTTTGGTAGAATTCTCCAGTGAAACGATCTGAGCCAGGGCTTTTTTTGTTGGTAATATTTTTATGACCTGTTCAATTCATCTTTTGTTATGGATCTGTTCCAATTTTCCACCTCAGTCTGTGTTAGTTTAGGTAAGTAGTTGTTGTTGTTGTTGTTGTTATGTGCCATCGAGGTATGTCTCTAGAAATATGTCCATTTCTTCTAGATTTTCAAAGTTGTTGGACTATAGTTCTTCATAGTATCCTGACACTATCCTTTTAATTTCTGTTGGTTCTGTTGTGATCTGTAGATTTTATTAATTCTTTTCAAGAAACCAACTTCTGATCTTGTTTATTTTTTTCTTTTGCCTTTCTATTTTCTGTTTCATTTGTTTCTACTCGAATGTTTATTATTTCTTTTCTTCTGGTGACTTTAGGCTTTTTTTGCTGCTCTTTTTCTAATTGTTGGAGATGTTGGGTTAAAGTGTTGATTTTGATTCTTTTTTCTGTTTTGATGTGTGCATTTATTGCTATAAATTGGCCTCTGATCACTGCTTTTGCTGTGTCCCAAAGATTTTGATATGTTGTGTTTTCATTCTTGTTTGATTCAAGGAATTTTTAAATTTCATTTTGGATTTCTGCTATTACCCAGTGATTTTCAAAAAGGGTATTATTCAGTTTCCATGTGTTTTCTCTTTTTCCATTCATCTTCCTATTGCTGATTTCTTATTTTATAGCATTGTGATCTGAGAAGATGTTTTGCAGTATTTCAATGTTTTTAAATTTATTGAGGCTTGCTTTTTGGCCTAACATATAGTCTATACTGGAGAATGTTCCATATGCACTGGTAAAGAATGTATATTGTGCTATTGTTGGGTGAAGTGCTCTATGTCTATAAGGTCAAGCTGGTTGATTGTATTTAGTTCTTCTGTGTCTTTGTTGAGTTACTTTCTAGTTGTTCTATCTTTGATTGAAAATGGTGTATTAAAGTCTTGTTCTATGGCTGTGGAGTCATCTATTTGTCTTTTCAATTCTGTTAAAGTCTGATTTATGTATTTTGGGGATCTTTCATTGGGAGCATAGATATTTATTAAGGTTATGTACTCTTGTTCAATCAATCTTTTAATCATTATATAATGCCCTTCCTTGTTTTTTATGGTGGTTTTTGTTTTAAAGTCAATTTTTATCAGAAATTAATATCACCACTCCTGATCCTTTATGGTTGCCATTTTCGGTAGCATAGTGCTTAAGGCACCTGACTGCTAACCAGAAGACTGGTGGCTCAAAAAAAAAAAAGCCACTCCTTGGAAGGAAGTTTGGCTAATCTACTTCCATAGTGATACTGCCTCAGAAACCCAAGGAGGGGTTGCTATGAGTTGGGTCTGACTTGACAGCACATAACAACAACAATTTTCTTGATATATCTTTTTCCAACCTTTGATTTAAAAGTCTATTTGTGTCTTTCTCTCTAAGGTATGTCTCTGTGGACAATATATTGTTAAGTTATATTTTCTTATCTAGTGTATAACTCTCCGTCTCTTGAGTGGTACATTTAATCCATTGACATTCAGTGTAATTATTGACAAGTAAGAATTTGTTGCTGTCATTTTGTCGTTGGTTTTTTTTTTTTTTTTTTTTTGTGGTGTTACTGGTTTCTTTGACCCACATCAGTTTCTGTGCTGAGCTCGTTTTCTTTATGAATCGTGTTATCACTTCCTTTGTTGCTATTGTTTTTGTATTTGCTAAATATTTGTGCTGGTCCTCTTTTTTATTTTGATGTGAAGGTTTATCATTTTTCTTTGAGGTTATCCTGTGATTTATTATTTTCTTCCCAAGTTTAGAAGAGTCCCTTCTATCTTGCAATTGTCTTGACTTCCTCACCATTTAGAAGTTCTGTAACTACACAATTTTTTTCCCCCTTCTTTTTGTTTTATACTTTTCCTCATTTGCCAATTGATGTCTCTGGTTCCTTGTTTAAATCTTGTGGGTTTATTTACCTTGGATACTTCCATAATTGGGTTGTTTTCTGGGTTATGTCACCATATGTGTTAATGGTCTGTTCTTACTTGCTGTTGTTGGTTCTTTGTCCAAAGGACTCCCTTTAGCATCTCTTGTAAGATTGGTCTGGTTTTAATAAATCCCTTAATTTCTGCTTATCAGGAAATGTCCTAATTTCACCATCATATTTGAAGAACAATTTTTCTGGGTATATAATTCTTGGTTGAAAATATTTTTCTTTCAGGGTTTTATATATACTATCCCATTGCTTTCTCACCTGCATGATTTCTGCCAAGACATCAGAGCTTAGTCTTATTGATTGCCCTTTGTAGGTAACTTTTAATTTTTCTCTTACTGCTTTCAGGATTCTTTCTTTGTCTTGGGTTTTGGTGAGTTTGATGATGATATGTTTCGGTAATTTTCTCTTGGGATCTATCCTGTTTGGGGTTCATTGGACTTCTTGAATGGATATATTCTCATCTTTCATCATATCAGGGAAATACTCTTCCAACAAATCTTTGACATTTTTTTCTGTGGTTTTATTTGTCTCTTCCTGTTCTGGAATTCTGATTACATGTAGGTTATTCCTTTTGATGGTATCCCACATGGATCTTAGGCTTTCTTCATTTTGTTTTGATCTTTTTTTCTGCTTGACCCCTTTCCAAAGAAGTATTGAGTTATCTATCTTCAATCTCACTAATTCTGTCTTCCATTGATTCAGTTCTACTCCTTTGCCCATTCAATGTGTTATGTATTTCTGAGAATTTAGTATTAATCTTCTGGATTTCTTTTTGTAGATTTTGTATCATTTCTAATTTTTCATTTATTTTGTGATTTTGTTCTTGTATTTCTTCTGAAATTGTCCTGGGTTTTCTCCGTGTTTTCCTCAATTTTGTCCGTGTTTTCCTTGATCTGTCTTTTGAATTCTTATCAAGGAGTTCCTTATCACTTCCTCAGGGATGTGTTCTGGGTCTATATCCTGGTCCCTTGTTTCTCCTGTTTTATCTTGTTTCTTTGTGTGGACTGTGATGGTCTGTTGTCTTCAAGACATTGTGATGTTTTTGTGTTTATATTTAATTGGTGATTGTATGTTGGAGTGATTTGCCCAAGATTTTCATTTTCTTTGTTTTTTTTTTTTTTTTTTGGATGTATCTGAGTAAGCAGTGTACTGTGCTCCTCTGTTTGCTAGTTGGCAGCACTTATACACCTACCACCTGTCTCCTTTCCAGTCATCAGCCTCCTGTATGTCCGTGCTGTCTTTGGCAAGGGGAACCTATTCTTAAGTTCCTGGAATTTGAATGAGAATGCTGTCACTTTAAATATCCAAAATGACCACTGCTTGTAAACATTCAAAATGGCTGTGCCCAGCCATTGCTTGTAAACATTCAAAGTGCCTACACCCTCTGGACAGCTGAAAGTCCACAGCTCACTTTGTCTCCTTCTTTGCTGTTTCCCTTTTCAGTTTTCAGCTACTCATGCAGTAGTTCATGCAGCCCTTGGTGAGCAGGGCCAATTTTTAGGTTAATTCTCAGGTACTAACACCACTTGGAAATATTCTTGCTGCCCATGCCATCAGGACAGCAGACAGTCTGCAGCTCTGTTTGTCTCCTTACTCACTGTTTTCATTCAGGTTCTTCTACTAGTTGGTGTTTAATCTACTTCTGTATCCTTCCTTTAAAAGCTCAGGGTTCCAGGATTATCTTCTGTATCTGTGTCAATTAGTTTCTCTTTTGTTTTTGAAGAAGGTCTCCCTATTCTACCATCTTACTGGAACAGACTCACTTCTTTTTATTTTTGATGAGTAGATGTGTTAACTTTTTTGTGGTTACTTTGATATTTACCTTTATCTTCCTAAGTTTAAAGCAGTCTTTTATTTCCTGATAGCACCTTGACTTCCTTTCCACATGAAAGTTCTATAACTATATTATCTATTCTCCTTTTTAGTTGTAATGTTGTTATTTACAGGTTATTGTCTCTGGTTCCCTATTTTCAGTCCATTACTTCTATTTTATATTTGAGAATTCTATATCTAGGTTGGTATCTGTTGATGCTATCCTGTGTCCTATTTCAGTTTGTTGCCTTATATTGTTGATTCTCTGTTTGAAGGAATCCCTTTCATATCTCTTGTAATATTGGTCTAGTTTTTACAAATTCTCTTGATTTCTGTTTATCTGGAAATGTCCCAATTCCTCCATCATATCTGACAGATAATTTTGCTGGATATATACTTCTTGGTTAGTATTTTTTCTCTTAAGGTTTTGTATATGTCATTCCATTGCATGCATAGTTTCTACTGAGTAATCAGAGCTTAGTCTTATTGGCTTCTCTTTGTAGGTAACTTTTCATTTTTCTTGAGCAGCTCTCAGGATTCTTTGTCTTTGGTTTTGGCAAATCTGATTATGATATGTCTTGGTGACTTTCTTTTGGGATCTATCCTTCATGTTCATTGAGCTTCTGTCTCTTTCATGATGTTAGGGAAGTTTTCTGCCAGCAAATATTCAACAATTTCTCTCTCTTTCTCTGTGTGTGTGTAGTGTGTGTGTGTGTGTGTGTGTGTGTGTGTGTGTTTGCTTCTTCCTACTCTGGAATTCAGGAGCTCTGGGAGCATAGTGCCTAAGGCACTTGACTGCTAACCAGAAGGCTGGCGGTTCAAACCCACCAGCCACTCCTTGGAAGGAAGGTTGGGCAATCTACTTCCATAGTGATACCACCTCAGAAACCCAAGGAGGAGTCTCTATGAGTCAGGTCTGACTCAATGGCACATAACAACAGCTCTGGAATTCTGGTCATGTCTCAATTTTCTCTTGTTAGTATTCCACATAATTCTTAGGCTTTCTTCATTCTTATTTATGATTTTTCTTCAAACATGTTGGTGTCAAGGGATTCTTCTCTATATCACTGATTGTATCTTCCATTGATTCAATTCTGCTCCTACATTCTGTTGAGCTATTTCTGACAGTTTATTGTTAATCATTTGGATTTCTAGTTATTGTTTTCATGTGATTTCTAATTGTCTATTTATTTTGTCATTTTTTTCTTATATTGCTTTCTTGAATTTTTCTATTGCTTTTTTTTGTGTTTTCCTTGATCTCTTTCTTGACCTCATGGAGAATCTTACTTATTAGTCTTTTGAATTTCTTATCAGCTAATTCCATTACCATTTTTTCTTCTGGAAGGCCTTCTGGTTGTTCATTTTGATCACTTTTTGGAGCCATCTTTTCCTGCTTCTTCATGTGATTTGATATTGTCTGCTGTCTCCAAGATGTTAAGGTGTTATTATATTCATTTATTCATTGTATGTTTGTTTAGTGCCTGCCTATTTTTGTTGTTTTGTTTTGATATTCTGAGTAGGCAACATGTGCTTGCTGTGCTCGTTTGCTGGTCTGGCTGCATTGGAGCTCTCACCACCTGTCTCTGGATGGGTGGGACAGTGGCAGGGGTGTGAGCAGAAGTCTCTGTTTGCTGGTCTTATGGGGAAGCTGAGGCTGTAGCTGGCATTGCTAGTGTTGTGTCTGTTTTCCCAGTCACCTGGGCATGGGTGCAAGGAGCATTGTCACTGTTGGGTTGGATATAGTATGTGTGCATTGACAGTTACTAGGTGGTCAGGACAAGGGTGCCCAGGTCATCGGTCATCAGATGGGTAGTATGGAAACTCTCATTGATGGTCCCAGGTGGGCAGGGGTGTGCAAGGGTGATCAGCAGACATAAGTCTCTGGATATGGTGCAGGATACAGCATGTGGTACAAGGAAGGGGGGGATCTGCCAGTCCATATGTACTCACAAGAAGGGTGTGCTCCTGTCCACTAGAATATGATGTGGGTAAGGGTGTGCCACTCATCCTTGGACCCCCAGCACAGGTGACTGGAGGGAGTAGGAGGTTCCACTGGTTTTCCAGCCCCCAGCATAGGTGGCTGGGTGTACGAGCAGGTGCCTCTGGTTTGTGGGCTCCCTGTACTAATGGCTTTGTGGAGCAGCAGGCTTCATAGTCTATGGACCCCCAGTGCAAGAGCAGACACTGCTGTTCCATAAGCTCCCTGCACTGGTGGCTGAGGCACTACCAATCTGTTGGCCCCCAGCATGAGTGGCTGAGTGAAGGGGCAGGCACACTCAGTCTGTGGGTCCCCAGCTCAGGAGGCAGGATCGTGGTGGGTGCCATCTGACCATGATTGCATGCAGGTGACGTTAGTGAGGGGGGCTGAGGGAACCACAGGTCTATGAACCTCCATCACAGGGGGTTAGGGGAGGCATGATGAGTGAAGTGAGTGCATTTAACTTTTGCAGCATGAGGAGCACTCCTGTCTGGCTCTGGATGTGGGTGCAGAGGTGCTCCTGCTTGGCTGTATGAGGTTTTGGGGGTTTGACTGGGGATGAAGATTGTTTTTTCTCAACGTGGCTGTGCTGTGCAGGTTCAACTGGCAAAGCACAGGTGATCCATAATTCTCTATGTACACTGTTTTTGAGTAGTCTCTACCACTTGGCATTCAGTCTAATTCTTCAGCCTTGACTTTGAAGCTCAGAGTTCTAGAGCTGTCATCTATACCAGATTCACTTATTTTCTGAGTTTTTGTTGTAAGAGAGATGTTGTAAGGTGACTGACTATGCTGCCATCTTGGACCACTTTCTCCGTGTCATTTTGTTTTAATTGTAGTTTTTGTATTCAGAATATTTAGACTTTGTCTCTGGTATTTGATACTCTACTACTTTTAATGAATTTATTTAGTCCATTTACATTTGTTGTGCTTCTTGAAATGTTGCTGTTGTTAGATGCCATAGAATCAGTTCCAACTCATAGCAACCCTGTGTACAAAAGAACAAAACACTGCCCAGTCCTGTGCCATTCTCACAATCCTTTCTTGAGCCCGTCATTGTAGCCACTGGGTCAATCAATCTCATTGAAGGTCTTCCCCTTTTCACTGGCCATCTACTTTACCAAACATGATATCCTTTTCCTAGGACTGGTTCCTTCTGATAACATGTCCAAAATACAAGAGACAAAGTCTGGCCATTCTCCCTGCTAAGGAACATTCTGGCTGCATTTCTTCAGAGATTTGTTTGTTCTTCTGGCAGTCCATAGTATATTTGTATTCTTCACCAACAGCATAATTCAAATGCATTAATTATTCTGTCATCTTCCTTATTCATTGTCCAGCTTTCACATAGTTGAAAATACCAGGGGGTAGTTCAGGTGCACCTTAGTCTTCAAAGTGACATGTTCTCTCTTGAACACTTTAAAGAGGTCTTTTGCAGCATGTTTGCACAGTACAGTATGTTGTTTGAGTTCTTGAGTGCTGCTTCTATGGGCATTGACTGTAGATCAAAGTAAAATGAAATTCTTGATATCAATCTTTTCTCCATTTATCATGATGTTGCTTATTGATCCAATTGTAAGGATTTTAGTTTTTTTATGTGGAGGGGTAATCATATTAAAGGCTATAGTCTTTAATCTTCATCAGTAAGTGTTTCAAGTCTTCCTCACTTTCAGCAAAGTTTTGTCATCTGCACATCTCAGGTTGTTAATGAGTCTTCTCCAATCCTGATGCCACATTCTTATTCTTATAGTCCAACTTCTCAGGTTATTTTTCAGCATACAGATTGAATAAGTGAAAGGTGAAAGGATACAAACTAATTCATACCTTTCCTGAATTTAAACTATGTGATGTTCTCTTGTTCTGTTCAAACAACAGCCTCTTGGTCTATGTACAGGTTCCTTATGAGGACAATTAAGTGTTCTGGAATTCCCATTCTTCACAATGTTACCCATAATTTGTTATATTCTGCATAGCAGAATACCTTTGCATAGTCAATAAAAAACAGTTAAACATCTTTCTGATATTCTCTGCTTTCAGCCAAGATTCATTTGATATCAGCAATGATATCCCTTATTCCACATCCTCTTCTGAATCTAGCTTCAATTTCTGCTAGTTCCCTGTGAATTTACTGTGGCAACTATTTTGAAATATTTTCAGCAAAACTTTACTTACATGTAATATCAATGATTTGGATCACCTTTTTTTGGAATGGGCACAAATATGAATGTCTTCCGGTCTGATGACTAGGTAGCTGGTGTCAAAATTTCTTGGCATGAACAAGTGAGGGCTTCTGCTGTTGCATCTGTTTATTGAAACATCTCAATGGATGTTCCATCAATTCCTGGAGCCTTGTTTTCACCAATTCTTTCAGTATAGCTTGGACCTTTTCTTTCAATACCATCAGTTATTGATCATATGCTACCTCCTGAAATGGTTGAATGCTGACCAATTCTTTTTGGTACACTGACTGTGTATTCCTTCCCTCTTCTTTTGATGCTTCTTACATCATTTAATATTTTGCCTGATGAATCTTCAATATTGCAACTCAAGGCTTGAATTATTTTGTTCAGTTCTTTCAGCTTGACAAATGCTATGCATGTTTTTTCCTTTTGGTTTTCCAACTACAGGTCTTTGTACATTTCATCATGATATTTTGCTTTGTCTTCTTGAGCTGCCCTTTGACATTTTCTGTTTAGCTTTTCTACATCATTTCTTCCATTTGAAGAGGAATGACATCACATTTATGGTCAAAAGGAATGTTTCAAAATCTATGCTGAAATACAATGCTGTCCATGATAGGATAATATCCATATACCTACAAGGAAGACCAGCTACTCTCCATACAAAAAAACAAGTTTCAGAGTATCTTCTGACATCTGTTTTAGTCCTTTCTTTCCTATTTTTTTAATGACTTTTTCTTCACGTATGATGTCTTTGATGTTATCCTACAACTTGTCCGATCTTCAGTAATTGGTGTTCAATGTATCAAATCTATTCTTCTGATGGTCTCTAAATTCATATAAAATATACTCAAGTTTGTATTTTGGCTACCATGGAGTTGTTTTAATTTTATTCAGCTTTAACTTAAACTTGCATATGAGCAATTGATGGTCTGTTCCACAGTCGGCCCCTGATCTTGTTCTGATGGGTAATATTGAGCTTTTTCCATCATCTTTTTCCACAGATGTAGTTGATTTGACTCCTGTGTACTCCATCTGGTGAAGTCCACTTGTGTAGTTGTCATTATGTTGTTGAAAAAAGTTATTGCAAGCAAGAAGTCATTGGTCTTGCAAAAATTCTTTCATGCTATTTCTGGTGTCATTTCTATCACCAAGGCTGTATGCTCCAACTTCTTTGTTTTTTTCCTTCTTCTTTGTCAAACTTTTGCATTCCAATCACCAGTGTTTGTCAATGCATCTTGATTGCATGTTTGATCAATTTCAGACTGCAGAAGTTGGTAAAAATCTTTAATTTCTTCATCGTTGGCTTTAGTGGTTGGTGTATAAATTTGAATAATAGTAGCATTAACTGGTCTTCCTTGTAGGTGTATGGATATTATCTTATCACGGACAGCGCTGTATTTCAGTATAGATTTTGAAACATTCTTTTTTTGATGTCATTTCTCTTCCATTTGTCAAAATAGAGACCATATGATTGTCTGATCCATGATGGCCAGTACCAATCCACTTCATCTCATTAATGTCTAGGATATCAATCTTTTTGAGTTCCATTTCATTTTCTACAACTTCCAATTTTCCTAGATACATACTTTGGTACATTCCATGTTCCAGTTATTAATGGATGTTTGCAGCTGTTTCTTTTCATTTTTCGTCATGCCACATCGACACACGAAGGTCCCAAGAGCTTTATTCCATCTATGTCATTAAGGTTGACTCTACTTTGAGGAGGCAGCTCTTCTCTAGTCATATTTTGAATATATTCCAACTGAGGGGCTCATCTTCTGGCACTATATTAGAACCCAAATGTCCATCAACTGGTGAATGGATTTAAAAAATGTGATATATCCATACAATGGGATATTATTCACCCATAAAAAGGATTAAAGTTCTGACACATGCTACAACATGGATGAACCTTGAAAGCATTATACTAAGTGAAATAAGTCAGACACAAAGGGCCACATACTGCATGATTCCATTCATGTGAAATATCCAGAAAAGGCAAATTCATAGAAAAAGTAGATTAGTGGTGGCCAGGAGGTGGAGTGGGGGTGGGGGGAATAGAGAGTGACGCTATGGGACACAGGGTTTCATTTTGGGGCAATGACATTTTCTGGAATTACATAGTGAGAGTTGCACAACTCTGTGAAATGTAACAACAACAAAATACTGTCTTGACTATCCCTGAACATTGTATTTGTTACAATGTTGCCCAGTATTATTGTACAACTTTAAAAGTGAATTTTATAGTTTGTGAGTTATAGCTTAATTTGAAAATCTAAAAACACTTTTGTTGAGGAAAAAATTATTATTTATCTCCTCAATCCCTTGCTGAATAAGGCACACAAGATCTAGTATGATTTCCATTTTCCCTTCTCCACCTACGTGCCTTGTTTTGTTGTTCTGTTGTTCCTGAGTTGTAGCAGGTTGTTGTGCAGGTTGTAACCCTATACAAGGGCAGCTAGCCAAGGTGACCAATAGGGACTGAAATCCAAGCCATGTGCCCTGTCAGAGGACTCAGTCTACCGGTTGTTGTTGTTATGTGCCCTCGAGTCGGACCTGACTCATAGTGACCCCTCCTTGGAACGTGGTATCAGGATTGGAGGAAGAATCATTAACAACCTGAGATATGCAGACGATACAACTTTGCTTGCTGAAAGTGAGGATGACTTAAGGCACCTACTGATGAAGGTTGAAGAATACAGTCTGAAGTATGGATTACGTCTCAATATAAAGAAAACAAAAATCCTCACAACTGGACCAATGAGCAGCATCAAAATAAATGGAGAGAAGATTGAGGTTGTCAAGGAATTCACATTGCTTGGTTCTACAATCGATGCCAACGGAAGGAGCAGTCAGGACATTAGATGACGTGTAGCATTGGGAAAGTCAACTGCGAAGGAACTGTTTCAAGTGCTGAGGAGCAAGGATATCTCCTTGAGGACTAAGGTGCACCTGACACAAGCCATGATATTTCCAACCGCCTCGTAGGCATGTGAGAGCTGGACAATGAATAAGGAAGAAAGAAAAAGAGTTGATGCTTTTGAGTTGTGGTGCTGGCGAAGAATGCTGAAAGTACCATGGACTGCTAAAAGAATTAACAGATCTGTCCTGGAGGAAGTGCAGCCAGAATGCTCCTTGGAAGCAAGAATGGCCAGACTTCCTCTCACCTATTTTGGTCATGTTGTAAGGAGGGACCATTCCCTGGAGAAGGATGTCATGCTTGGTAGGGTGGAGGGTCGACGAAAGAGGGGGAGGCCTTCAACGAGATGGATTGATACGGTGGTTGCAATGATGAGCTCAAGTATAGCAGGGATTGTGGGGCTGGCACGGGATCGGGCAGTGTTTCGTTCTGCTGTGCATGGGGTCGCTATGAGTCGGAAACGACTCGACGGCACTTAACAACAACAAGCAACAATCATTAAAGAAGTAGATTTCCCAATCTTCCTTCCAAAGAGTGGCTGGTGGGTTTGAACCACCAGCCTTCTGGTTGGCAGTCAAATGCCTTAGGCACTATGCTACCAGTGCTTCCTTGAGGGCAAGAGGAGATTGGTAAATGTAGATAGTTGCTTAATTTGCTTTCTTGAATTAGAAGTCATGTACTTCATTTTACTGTAACATCATAATAGATTTGCAATCATGGATTATTTTCCAGAATGGAGTACCCTGTGACCCTCTTCTAGCAAACTGAGTTGAAATGATCCAATTAACTTCTTAAAAAGCAAATTCCTTGTTTAAAAGTATGTTGTGTAGTTCCTGTGATTTTGCCTTTGTTTTGTTTAAAAAGCATTCAGCACATTGTTCAGCTTTACATTACATTCCTCTAATATAATTTGATATCACTAAAGTACCACCACCACCACCAAGGGGGTTTCCTGGTACTTATTTGTTTCAATAATGCAACATTTCTGTCAGCATTCTTACATAGATTTGAAGAACTCAAATAGTATTTCTTCACTAAATTTAATCAGTAAGTCAACATATTTATTGAATTACTATTAGGTTCAAAATCATAATCTATTCCTAACCGGAAGATCTCGAATAATCCTACATGTATACAAAGTGCTTGTGTGTGCCTAGTACATAGTAGGTTCTCAACAAACATTTGTAAATGAATCTGTTTTGGTCCTTTAGTGCTGCTCTAACAGAAATACCACAAGTGGGGTGGCTTTAACAAACAGGAGTTTATTTTCTTCTAGTTTAGGAGGCTAGAAATCTGAGTTCAAAGTGCCAGCTCTAGGGACTTGGTAAAGGCCCCTTGACCTTGGGCTTCAGTTCTGCCTTTTGCTCCCAGCCCACGGAAGTTGGAAGCTTCTCTTAACTCAGGCACCTATGACAAATAAAATGGCACAGTCCCAAGATTACCAAACAGCATGGCAGGCCACTAATTCAACTCCAGAGGCAATCCCAAGATTGGCAGGAAACATGGCAGGCTGCTGAATGAAGACTCGGTTATATGAGGGATCCAAGCATGCCAAAAAGCTGCAGAGACCTTTCTGAATGCTTCTTATATATTGGAAGCAGAACACATCCCTAAGGCAACCACTCCAGCAGATTCTACCATGGAGTGGATTACCGGTCTCATCACAGGTAATAATTACATTCAGCTGCCCAGCTACTCAAAAGCAGGCCCAACCAAGTTGACACACAACCTTAACTACCACAGAATCAAGAATGAAAAGCAACTTTGTTTATTTGTGAAACCTAAAGATTACCTACCCACAGCCATTGAGTGGATTCTGACTCCTATCTGGTTAATACCATAGAATTCAATAGTCCCTTACTTCTATCTATAGGGAAAGAGAGGAAATTATCTGATGTAAAAACTTGATCTGATTTCTCACTACTTCTAAGATAAAGCCAGGAATTTTAGAAAACTAACAACTGTTTGTTTTAGTGTTAAGTATTGATAGTGTTTTAAACTCTGATAATTTTTACCAACAACTTTTTTTTTTTTTTGCTATCTTGCCAACTATTTATTTAGAAAAGAAGTATTTACTTTTGAGCTGTTAACTTTCAAGATCACTCAAAAGTGTTTCCATATAAAAATCAATAATCAGTGTTTCCCAAACATGCCTGCACATCAAATATTATGTGCTTTGTTTTTGTTTGTTTGCTTTTAATCTCAGCAAAGTAGACTCTAGGATTCTTAGATGAATTAGAACCACTTGGTTTAGTCTGTACATCTGACATTTAAGAATCATGCCAGCTGATATTTTAAGTTTAATTTGTAATTACACAAATTAACATAAACAAATATTTCTTATAAAAAATGGAAAGATTTCAAATAAGGCCAAATTTTCTTCATCATTCCCAATCTTGGTTTCATCTCTCCTTCCTTTACTTGAATGTTTCTTATTCATTTTTAAATCTAAGGACCACTGCTATAACAGGAAGATAAGAAGTAATAAGCTATATGAAGAAATGCTCACGATCATTAGCTATTAGAGAGATGCAAATCAAAACAACAATGAGATACCATCTTGCTCCAACACTCGTAGCAAAGTTCAACAAGACAGAAAATAACAAATGCTGGCGAGGTTGTAGAGAGATTGGGACTCTCATACACTGCTGGTGGGACTGTAAAATGATACAACCATTGTGGA
>NW_006922019.1:491800-516245 GCF_000298275.1 Orycteropus afer afer
AATAAGCTGAACAATTTTGCAGAACTCGAAATGTAAGACCAGATGTTTAAATTTTGCTCTCTGTTGCGTGAATTAGAGTCTAAGTCCCAATCAAGGTAGAGAAGACGTCTTTTCAAGTATTTGGGAGCCATTGCTTAAGAGGTTATCTTACCAAAAAGATATCATGGACAAAATAAAGTTTGATTCCAATTATTCTCAGTAAGAACTTCAAGCAATGAAAATAGTAAACATATTAAGTATATAGGGAAAACTGTTGATATTCAGCAAAAAAATCAAGTGATTTACTGACTTAGCAAGGCTCTCTTGAATTGTACCACTTAGTTAACCCTTAAACAGATTTGTTATTGTATAAATTATTTATAATGCTATTGAGTCTTCTTTCCATTATTTTGCTAATTTCTAGACTATCGATAGGATGACTGAGATAATGGAATTAATCAAGCTGAGTAGTGGGTTAAGTGCAGCGATGTCACCCAGTGAGGTAACTCATGGTGTCACCCCTTCCCTAGAGACCTTTCCCATAATACTTAGTAATGTTTATTATCAATTTTAATCATAGAATAGTATGAGAGAAATATAGGTGTAAATTGCTTAAGTGTAATATTTCTTAGATTATATGAATACTAACAATAAAAAAATTTCCTACATTGAATTATAACATTATTAGTTACAACCTTATTAGCAAATGAGCTTTTTTTAAAATTTTTTTCCTTCTTTTCCTTTAATCACTGCTTCATTCTCAAAGAAGTTATTGATATAGGTTCACAGATACTAATTACCACAATATTGTCACTAAAACACCAGAAAATTTGACAAAATCAAAAAATTTTGATTAAAAACTCTGACAGCAGCAAAAACAACAGTGTGTTTATAGCACCTATAGAAGAACACATGATTTGAAGCGTCATTGTAATTGGGTAATAATGACAACTCTAACTGGAGTGCATTAGAACATTCAAAAAGTAAATTATCATAGAGTTTTAGCCTTGTAGTTAGCTATACTGATGCATGTAAACTGGCCTTAGAGGATCAACAAAGGAGGGGAAGGCCCTCAACAAGATGGATTGACACAGTGGCTGCAGCGATGGGCTCAGGCATAGCAGGGATCATGAGGCCGGCACAGGACTGGGCAGTGTTTCGTTCCGTTGTTCATAAGGTTGCTATGAGTCAGAGACTACTCGATGGCACATAACAACAAACAACAAAAAAACTGGCCTTACAAAAAATGTTTTTGTTGATACAACCACCTACAGGGATATAAGAAATTTCTGCTGAAACACTGCACAAAAAATTTAGACAGTCATTTTTGTGTCACCCCTTCTGACAACATCACCAGTACAGTCTGCACCTCCCATGCATCCCTAGTGATGCCACAGATTAAGTATAGTTTTACTTTTGAATACATATTAAGCACAGCCTCTTTGCCATGTACATGTAAATCTGTATGGAAGCAGATTGCTACATCTTCCGCCCGTGGAGCAGCTGATGTGTTTGCTCCACCAAACTTTCAGTTAGTAGTCAAGCGCTTAACCACCGTGCCAAACTGCTGACCTTTTGGTTAGCAGCTAAATGTCGTAGCCACTACACCACCAGAGCTCCTTCTGATATTCTGATATCACGAATGAGTAAATTGAGGCACATAAAGAACTTGACCAAACTCATGCAACTAGTGTGCGGCTAGTTGTAAAGTTACGATTCAGCTCTACCCATTCCCTGAGTGCAGTCTTTTGGTGATTACAAGGATGGTGAGAAAGTGGAGATAATGAATATAGATCACTCTTTAGAGACATTAGTCAGTGAAGATGAGAAAGTATATTGGTATAAACATCAAGGGGATGTTGAGTCTGAAAACAGCTGTTTATTTTTTTCCTTTCATAAATTTTGATTTTTTTAAGATGAGAGAGGCTTGTACATAATCATAAGCTAAAGAGAAAGAGCCACTAAAAGAGATAGAGAAGTCTCAAGATTTGAGGGAGTAACGTATATTTAGCTCTAATTCTATTTCTCTGGCTAGGTCACAATAAGTCTGGGGAAAATTGTCAGTTTGAATAACTGAAACTATTTGGTACTGTATGAGTTTGTTTTATAAAAGAAATCACCCATAATAAATGACCATCCAGTCTTTTCTCACTTTGTATTAATTACATTAATACAATTAATTCATATGAAGTAGGCTTTATTTCTTGTTGAACTGCAATTCAGACTTGTAATTGCCATATCAAACTCCTATCTGTCTAGGTTTAAAGCTAATATTAACAGTCTGGGAATAGGTTCCACTAACTCTTTTCCTTGCTATGGCATGCTGCAAAACCTACCACCTTTTTTTCCTTCCATTAGCTGCTGTGCTGCAACGGAATGCCCAGAGTTGTTTCCCTGCAACCCCCCCAAAAAAAAAAAAAAAAAAAAATGGTAAAGAGCTCTTAGCTGATCATGTTGTGCTTCTAGAACTTATGAACTCCAGCTATCTTTAGATTTTATTGACAAAAACAAAGATGCCAAATGTGGATAAACTTTATTAAACAGAACTACTAATAATTATACTAGAAAGGGCAATGAAATTCAATGTTTTCTGTTTACAAAGGACTTACCATAAAATCCATAACTACAGCAAAGAAATGCAAAGTGTAATATACATGTATCTTCTCCAGGAGCTTTCAGCTTCCTTAGGAGAGATTAGATGCTTACAGAAATTACTAGAATTCAGACTAGTAAAGTACCAACATAATGATAACATGGTGTTTGGGCCACCTTAAGTTCTTCCACTTAATTGTAATACAACTAATGCATGAATATATTCTCATGGAAGGAAATACAGAAATAACCAAAATAAAGTTTTTCGAGTTCTCTCTCATTACCTCCCCATTTCCATTTATTTCACTTCCCAGATTGAGGTGTTTCTTGCTGTCTCTTTTCTGTGCATTTTCATACATGTAGAAATACATGTGCACTTTTATATATATTTTTTTTTAACATGAATTTTCCAAATGTATTGTTCCGTGACTTTTTCATATAAGCCCTTCTTAAGTCAGCGTATTTAGACCTCTTCTTTTTAAAGAAAGTATGTATAGTATTACTACAGAAGAAATTTTAAAATGTCTCCTACAAAAGAGTGAAACAAAAGCAAAATTCTAAAACTTTTGAATGGCAAACTCTACTGATTATATTAAATTACTATGCTGTTTAATTTTGTGTTTGAAATGTCTAAGCCTTATAGAGATATTCCTTTACCTTTTACTCT
The DNA here is from genome assembly GCF_000298275.1 of Orycteropus afer afer. Taxonomy (NCBI): domain Eukaryota; kingdom Metazoa; phylum Chordata; class Mammalia; order Tubulidentata; family Orycteropodidae; genus Orycteropus; species Orycteropus afer. The sequence goes on from NW_006922019.1 coordinate 495,039, forward strand.
TTTTGAAGACATATTTAATACATTATGTTGATATAACACAGATCTTTTGTAAATTATGAATGTTTTGTTTGAAACCAAGTATTCTTAAAAGGAATACTTAAGTAGGAAATACTGGAATACTACTTGTCTTAGTTATCTAGAGCTGCTATAACAGAAATACCACAAGTAATGGCTTTAACAACTTATTTTCTCACAGTTTAGGAGGCTTGAAATCTGAAATCAGAGTTCAGGCTCTACGAGAAAGTTTTCTCTCTGTGTCAGCTCCAGAGAAAAGTCCTTGTCTCTTGTGTTCTGCTTCCTGGTTCCTTGGAGATCTCCATGTGTCTTGGCATCTATCTCATCCCATCTCTCTTGCTAGCTTGTGTTTTAATCTCTCTCTTTTTAAAAAATTTATTGTCATTTGGGTGAAAGTTTACTGAGCAAATTCATTTTCCATACAGCAGCTCACATATACTTGGTCTCACAATATTGACTGCAATTTCCCACAATGCAACAGCTCCCCTCCCACTTCCTCCCCATAGTTACCTCTTCCCTGTATCCTTCCCTCCCATGCACTCCTGCCCCCTGAGCTGTCTCCCTGTGCATTCATAGACCTTCTATTCTCCCATGATTGATCTCTCCAAGGAGTGTATCTACCTAAAGTAAATGGTCAGCTCATATGCCTGTCTTTTGTCTGGAAGCTATAAGAATGGGTTCAATTCTAGACCTGTAAGGCAGCTAGGGGCCATAGTCTCAGTGATAGCTTCTGTTTTAATCTCTTTTATATCTCAAAAAAGATTGAATCAAAATTCACCCTACATTAATCCTACTTAATTAACATAACAAAGAAAACCCATTTCCAAATGTGATTATAATCACTGGCACAGAATGTTAAGACTTACAACACACATTTTTGGGAGACACAATTCAACCAACAGCACTATGTAATTAGTATATATTTATATTTGAGTTCTGTGGACACCATATGGCAGAATTAGAACAAAAAAAAAAAAAAAAAAAAAGAAGTATCCTTAAATACCTAAGGATAATAGGAATTTTTATGGTACCTAAGGATAATAAGAATTCTTTAAAAAAAAAATTTCAATTATTTTCCCATCATTGTAAAACCAACAAATAAAATCTTTTTTAAAAACTTAATGGTAAGCATGATGTCCTTCTCCAGAGACTGTTTCTTCCTGATAACATATTCAAAGTACGTGAGACAAAGTCTCACTATCCTCGCTTTTAAGGCGTATTCTGTCTCTACTTCTTCCAGACAGATTTGTTCGTTCTGTCAGTCTGTGGTACAGTGAATTACTTGGTATGGCTTTTCTAACCAGTCTTTGTGACTCCCACCAGATGACTGGGTCCAAAAAAGCTCACTGCCACCAAGTCACCCCTCCTTGGGTTTCCAAAGGCAGTTTCTCTATGGATGTAGTTTGCTCAGTCTACCTTCTGAGGAATGACTGGTGGGTTTGAACTGCCAGCCTTCTGGTTAGCAGTCAAATGCCTTAGGCACTACACTACCAGAGCTCCTGATGAATGGATAAAACCAAACAAATCCAAACTCACTGTCGTGGAGTCGAATCCGACTCATAGCTACCCCTCCTTGGGTTTCCGAGGCAGTATCACTACTAGGGAAGTAGATTGCCCAACCTAGAACCTGCAAATGTGTGTGGAACTCTGATGTGGAGATTGGTTAGTCTTGTCATTCTACTAGGCTTAAAATGAGACCTCCTAGAGACAGGAGGGGAGCTCTCACTGCCATCAAGAGAGAAGAGCTGGAGGTGGACTGGAGCCGATCCCCGGACCCAAGATCCTTGAGCTGGATCTCAGCTGGACCTCCTTGGCCGAGACAACTGGCAGACATGATCAGCAGAGGAACCAAGAAGCACGAGGCAGAGAAGTGGGCTTGCCGACCATTGGAGCAAGAAAATGCTGTGCCTTTGGGCAAAAGGCTTGCTGGTGGAGTAGGGTGCATGTAGGTGTCCCTATCGGCAGAGCTAAAAGAGCTTTGTAATACTTGCTCAAGCAGGGTAGAGGCCAGGCCGAGAGGCCAAGGGCCAGAGAGGCATGCCTGAGGGCATAGCAGAGGGGAGACTGTCCTGATGGAAGAATCGTATCCTGAGAGTGCTTCTGAACCTGAAGGGTAGCCTGTCACTGCCCTAATAAACCCCATAACCCTGAAACAAACAAACAAACAAAAACGCAATACTGTCTACATCTTGTTAAGCATGTATTTATATATACAGATATATAGAAAAATGCCTGGAAAAAAGTAGCTTATTAACAGTAGTTATCACTGTGTGGTGAGATGTAGTCAGGTGATTTTTTTCTTTATCTTTTTCTGAAATTTCCAATTTTAAAGATAATGAATACATTAGTTTTCTTAACTAGAAAAAAAATTGAAGCAAAATGAATTAATGATATTAATAATAAAACTCACTGCCATCGAGTCAGTTTCGACTCATAGCAACTTTATAGGGCAGAGTAGAACTGCTCCATACAGTTTCCAAGGTTGTAAATCTTTACTGCCTCATCTTTCTCCCACAGAGCCACTGGCGGGTTCGAACCAATGACCTTTTGGCTAGCAGTGGAATAACTTAACCATTACGTCACCAGAAGTTCTAAATTAATAATAGCTCAATTTAATGAATGTGCCCTCTTTATCTTCACATGTCCCCACATTATTTTTACTCAAGTAGGTGTCAATACAAATTTTTAAGAAAAAAATAGTGTTGGACCATTAAGTGTCATGTGTAAAATTACACTCTTTTGTCACATGAACATAAAAATAGACTTGTAATGTATCAATAAACACAGCATCTAAAGTAGTTTATTCTAGTAATGATAGACCACCCCTCAAAATACATTTACCAGTAAGTTAAATACCTTTTGTTAAATTATTAATATTATTTTATTTATAATTTAGCAAGATTTAGGTTTTATTTTTTTAAACAAAAAAACCTATTCTTGTCATTTCCAAAAATAGAAACAGGAAAAGAGAAGGAGCTGTTGCTAGTGGGAATGTTGCAACATTGAGTTGATAAGTAGCTTTTGCTTTAGATATATTTTTTTAACTACTTCTCTTACATAAGAGTCTTGTAATATCTCCATAGGGAGAATTAACACTGGCTACATTATGTCTTTTTAATTTTTCCTCCAGATAATGTTTACAAATCAACATGTGGAAGTGACTCCATATTCAACATTATTAGCCAACTTTGGTATTCATTTGCCATTACGGACAATTGGTAATTTTAACAATCAATGAGAGTTTATTTTAGGAGAAAACTTAACTGAAATTTTCAGGAAATAACCTTTTTGTTCCAAAACAGCTGTCATTGAACACCATTATATCTACAACAATTAAAATTATCTTTGGTGACTTTTAGCATTTGGCGTTGTTCCATTATTGTTCAGTTAAATATTTTTCAAGTTTGCTAGGACTTTTGCCCACTGTGTGCTTACGGCTCTTTATTGTCAGTATGTATCTTAGAATTCACCTTTGTGACACTACTTTTTTGTATTGTGGGAGAGAGTGTAATTTCTGAAGTGAATTACCCAAGAAATCAAGTAATATTTTGTAAGAAATTGCAGGACATATCTATAAATTATTTTCAAAAAAATAGGTTTATAAAGTATTCCATAATATTGGGTAATGAATATTCCCATCTCTTTTTTCTCTAGATCCTTTAAAATTCTCACTTTAAAGAATTAGTTAATGTTTAATAGGCAGAATGAGCAAAGGACAACACAGGGATTAATTGTTAAAAACAAAAACATGCATTTCTGGACCCCAATGGAATTCACAAACGTGTTAGTTCAACACACATCCAAGATGATTACTGTGTTGTAGAAAATATACTAGATTCTGTAATACTTCACTCAATTTAAATCTGAAATACAATTTCATGTTTGCTTAATTTTGCCTTCTGAATGATTATTTAAGCATTGAAATATAACAGTGTCAGGTCCCTAAATGCATCGTATGCTAAAAGGGCAGTACGTTTGTATTACCTCAGGCCCTGATCACTGTTAGGTTGTTAACTATATTTTGAGGGGAAGGATTTATTTGCCCTGAATTTATTCAGACCAAAAAAGTTGATAGGAAATGTTTGGGTTAATACTCTTCATTTAAACTTAAGAATACTGATACCGGTTAACATTTCTTATGTTAGAATATTTTTTTCTGAACAATTGCAAGCCAATAATTAATTAACCTTCCACACAACAAAATACTGAAAAGAATTTATAAAAGCCAATAGGGTCGCTAAAAGCTCTGGTGGCATAGTGGGTAAGGCATTTAGCTACTAACAAGAAGGTCCGTAGTTCAAACCTCTTCAAACCCACCAGCTTCACAGCGAGAAGAATAAGGCAATCTACTTCCATAAAGATTTACAGCCTTAGAGACCCAATGGGAGGCTGCTATGAGTCAGAGCTGACTTGATGAGGTGGGTTTGTTTTTTGAGTAGAGTTGCTAACCCTGTGGGGCAACTCTAATCTGTCCTCTAGGAGGTGTTTTTTTTTTTTTTTTTTTTTTATAGGGTCTCTATGAGTCGGAAGGGAGCTCTGGTAGCATAGTGGCTAAAAGCACTTGACTGCTAACCAGAAGGCTGGCGGTTCAAACCCACCAACCACTCCTTGGAAGGAAGGTTGGGCAATCCTACTTCCGTAGTGATACTGCCTCGGAAACCCAAGGAGGGATCGCTATGAGTCGGGCCGACTCCACGGCACATAACAACAACAACAACAATGAGTCGGAATGGACTCCACAGGCAGCGGGTTCTTAAAAAACCAAAAACCAAACCCGCTGCTGTTGAGCCCATTCCGACTCATTGTGACCCTATAGGACAAAGCAGAACTGCCCATAGGGTTATCAAGGCTATAAATCTTTATGGAAGCAGACTACCTCATCTTTCTCTGGTACAGCGGCTGGTGGGTTTGAAACACCAACCTTTTGGTTAGTAGCCCAATGCTTTAACCATTGAGCCACAAGAGCTCCTAACAAGTGTTCAGAAGGGTAAAATTTATGTAACTTCAAAAATCTGCAGAAATGTGAAAGCAATTTGACCCTTGTGCTCTGTATTTGGGACACTGTCAATTTGCACAAGTTATCTGCAGGCCATCTCTCTTTGATGCTCTTCTTCCTTTATGTCACAACACTTTTTTTTTTTTTTAAAAGATAATCAAATTCTACACTGTTACTGAGGAGACATCATCATAGCTAACAAAATTATTTTCTCATCTCAAGAAGCTGAAAATGTACAAGATGCACAATATTATTTTAAAAAACAGGCTATATACACCTTCGTTGCCTGCCACTGACTCATAGTGACCTATTTAAAGAGTAGAACTGCCCCAGAGGGTTTCCAAGGCTGTAATCTTTAAGAAGCCGACTGCCATTATCATTCTCCCCACCAAGCAGCTGATGGGTTCAAACTGTCAAGTCTTTACCACTGCCCACCAGGGCTCCTTGCTACAGACTTAACTGTCATAAAATTTTTAATTAATTAAATAATTGAAGACAGATACTCCACATTGGTAAAAGGTCTTATCTCTGTATATGGAATAGTTATCTTCCTTTTCTCAGTATTTTCTGATTTTTTCAGAAATTTATGTCTTACTTTTATAGTTAAAAAGTAGTCAGGCATAGGGGTCCCATTGATGATGAACATGTAAATAAAGTGTGCAAAACGCCAAAATTATTCAAAGAACTGTAAAAAACTCCCTTTGTGAAATTATCCAGGACTTCAGGCTCTTCCTCTCATTTGTGGAACATAAAGTATACTTTGGATCGAAGCATGGAACATTTTCGACAGTGTGGAAACTAGAAAGGAACTGCACCTGTATCCCAACCAGGAGCCAAGAAAATGTAACTACTGAATAAATATTTGTCCTAAATTAAGAAAAGGAATTAAAGTCCACTTTCCCACTTACTGAATCAACTCCATGGCAGAGAGTGTGCTTTTGGTTTCGGTTTCCTACCTACTAAGGAGCCCTGTGGTGGCACAGTAGTTAAGCACTCGGCTGCTAACCCAAATGTCACTGGTTCGAGTCCCAGCCACCTCATGGGAGAAATGTGGGAATCTGCTTCAGTGAAGATTACAGCCTTGAAAACGCTACGAGCAGTTTTTACCCTGTTTATATGGTCACTAGGAGTAGGGATAGACTTGAAGGCAATGGCTCTGGGGTTTTCCCATTTACTACAAAGTACAAGAATGAGTTTTATTTTTGACATGAAGATGACAGAATTTGTGGAATAGTAATTATTAGTAGTTAAATATTTTTCAGGATTTTATTACACTGAGGTGTTTTAAGTGGAAAAGTTGTTGTTGTTGCTGTTATGTGCCGTTGAGTTGGCCCCGAATCATAGGAACCCCTCCTTGGGTTTCCAAGGCGGTATCACTATGGAAGTAGATTGCCCAACCTTCCTTCCGAGGAGTGGCTGGTGGGTTTGAACCGCCAGCCGTCTGGTTAGCAGGCAAGTGTCTTAGCCACTATGCTACCAGAGCTCCCATGGAAAAGTAGGTATTGGCAAATAAAATTATGCTATAACAATACACAGTGATTTAGAATACCATTTTAGCTATTTACTCTGTAAGTTTTGAGAATTACTTGATTGTGTTGCTCAAAACTTTTATTTGTATCTAATAGAGGACATTGTGTATTTTAATATTCTGGGATTTTTTTTTTTTTCACCTAAACTGATGTTCTTGGTGGGATGGCATTAGCTTCAGCAGAATTTTTAGAAAGAAGAACATACATTATGGCAGTTCTAAAAAAGTAATCTTTTTCTTAAAGGAAAACGTGAAGTAATATGTGTGGAAAACTGCAGAATCTGGCGTTGTAAACAGATTAGGCAATGGAGCTTTGGGATAAGAAAAGGTTAAGTCGTGGCTATACAATATTTTTTTCTGGCAAAAGTAATTAATATATGGAAAAAACTACTAATACAACTTCTTAAAAATAAAAAGTTTTAACAGAATTTTGACAGAGGAGATGAAGAGGCATGAGAAAAATAGGGAAGTTGAGAAGGAAGAATGAGTATGTGACCAGACATGTGACTTGCCATTATTTTTATTATATTTGCAGAAAACCTCAGATGGACCAGTGAAGAGGATTGAAGAGAAAGCTTAAAATGTACCTCTCTAGACTCAGTCTTTTGCTTATATAATTTTCTTTTTTCACTCTTTTAGTTTTCCTGCTATATTTAGTGGTAGAAAATCCCCCAAATATTCTAGAATTTACAACAAAAGTTGAAAAGCAAATTAAGTTTGTGGAACTATTCTCAGGCCTGGATATAAGAGAGACCAAAAGCAAATCATCACATTTGCATTTTAAATTTGAACAGAAGCGTTGGAGGTTTCTTCAAAGTCTGAATCTTCAGCTGCACTCATTCAGTTCTTCTTCCAGTAATCCTGACAAACACTTTGTTGTTGTTGTTGTTGTTATTTGCCCTCGAGTCTGCCCCGACTCATAGCGACCCCTCCTTGGCTTTCCGAGGCAGTATCACTACGGAAGTAGGATTGCCCAACCTTCCTTCCGAGGAGTGGCTGGTGGGTTTGAACCGTCAGCCTTCTGGTTAGCAGTCAAGTGCCTTAGCCAACACTTCAGAAACCAAATTCTGAAGCCTGTGGCCACTTAGGAAAATGATCAATATTTCTTTCTTCGTTGAATATTCTTATTAATCTTTGAGTTTCTCCATCTATCAGAATTAGTACTTTTGAATTTGTTCTCTTCTATGTAAATGTTTGATAATATAATCCAATCTTTTCTTCATTATGTATATACATATGCATGTATGGTATAATGCCTAAGGCATTGGACTGCAGAAGACTGGAGGTTTAAACCTACCAGCCACTGCTCAGAAGGAAGGAAGACTGGAAAATCTACTTCCATAGAGATACCGCCTCAGAAACCCAAGGAAAGGCCGCTATGAGTCAGAACCAACTCCACGGCAGTGAATCTGGTTTTGGTATACTGAATAAAATATATATATATACACACGTGTACACACACATGCACATCCAGACATTAGATACCAGTTGCTATTGAGTCAATTCCAACTCATGGCAACCCCATGCGTGTCAGAGTAGAACTGTGCTCCAGGGTTCTGAGTGGCTGATATTTTGGAACTAGGTTGTCAGGCCTTGCTTCTGAATATATATAATATATATAATATATATAGTGCTCGACACTAGGGATACAGCACCAAACAATTCAGAAAAAGTCTTCTTTCTCAGGGTGCATCGAGTTCTTTCCCCTGCAAACTTGTAAAGGTTCTAACAATCTCTGCAGTGGTATCAAAATAATTTCTCCTTTCTAATTTGGAAAATATGAACATTAGCCATTATTTGTTTCTTAGTAATTTTCCACATGCCAGTTATTCTGTCTTGGAACTCCTCCTCAAACTCAGACCAGAGTTCTCTACTGGTAAATGATTTTTCCCATGTGACCCTTTAAATAAATTCTAAGATTTTTCCCATAATTAATTAATCTCAGAAATCAAAATGAAACATGTCACTAGGGTCTTATTTAAAGCCAAGAAATTTATTGGCTATTATCCAGTCTTCTTTCTAAATTAAACAACTCCAAACACTATTTTCACCATGTTTACTTCGTGATATTAGGCATTTTCTCTTCAGAAAGTAGGACATATATAAGTAAGAGTTTTGATATGTCCACCCTTAACCAGGACCAAATTTATATTTCATTTCATGACATACAAAGAAAGGTTCCTCGACAAATTTCATATCCATGTGTTTTTAAAAAGATACATGCAATACAGGGAGATAGCTCAGGGGGCAGGAATGCATAGGAAAGAAGGACACAGGGAAGAGATATAACTACAGGGAGGAAGTAGGAAGAGAGCTGTTTACATGATGGGGATTGAAGTCAATGTCATGAAACAAAATATGTATGAACTGCTGTATGGAAAAGGAATTTTCTCTGAAAAATTTCATCCAAGTCACAATAAAAAGTAAACAAAAAAAAAATCTTGTGTTCATGCTAATAAAGAATAAAGATTTTTTTTTTAAAAAAAAGATACATACAATAGAAATTAATTTCCTCATCTTCAATAGTAAAATATTATTATACCATTTTCCATTTATTGACTGATCCAAAATATAGCAGCTAAGAATCTTTTCTCAAAGTCCCACTGTTTAGGTCTGGTAACAATTTAATTAACGTACAACTAAATCTTTATGATTTACAGATGGTTACTTGAATTATGTGCTATCTTTGATGATGCAGCTCTTCTGAACTGAATCAGGGTCAAACATGCAGAATCTCATCATGGTGTGTGTGTGTGTGTGTGCATGCACACGTGTTTGTGACAGAGTGATTGATTTAATCCCCAAGCCAAACTTGAGATATTCCATTTTCTGTTGAGGAAGACCAACAATTATGTACAAATTAAAGAAGAAAACCAAAAAATGCAAGAAAATCAGTTGCCGCGGACTTGATTCTGATTCACGGCGACCCTGTGTGTGACAGAGTAGAGCTCTGTAAGTGTTCAGTGGTTGCTTTTGCAGATCACCAGGCCTTCCTTCTACGGTACTTGTGGGTGAACTTGGACTTCCAACCTTTCTGTAAGCAGCCTGTTTGCACCACCCAGGGACTACAACTAAAAAGAAAGCCAGGCACTTTTTCTTCCTCCCTCCCTCTCTCCTTTCCTTTCTTCTTTCCAGCTCTCACTTCTCTTCCTTCCTTTCTTCATTTCCAATAGTCTCATTTTAGCCTAACGCAAAGGATTATTTTGCAGAAAGGTAAATAGGATATCTCGGAAGGAAGGTTGGGCAAAACTACTTCCGTAGTGATACTGCCTCGGAAACCCAAGGAGGGGTCGCTAAGAGTCTGGGCCGACTCCACGGCCAACAACAACAACAACAACAACAACAACAACAACAACAACAACAACAACAACAACAACAACAACAGATAGGATATCCGGAGCTCTGGTAGCATAGTGCCTAAGGCACTTGACTGCTAACCAGAAAGCTGGCGGTTCAAACCCACCAGCCTCTCCTGGGAAGGAGGGGTGGGCGATCTACTTCCGTAGTGATACTGCCTCGGAAGCCCAAGGAGGGGTTGCTATGAGTCGGGGCCGACTCGATGGCACATAGCAACAACAACAGGTAGGAGGATATCTTCACCTCCATCCCTTAGTTTAATTTCTTCTGGTCTGTAGGGAGATCTTGATCTGGCTCTTGTGAGCAGTGCATACCAAACATTCCACTGACTACCCTGGGCACCCTAAATACACTGCTGGCCTACTCGTATCCCACTAAGAGTGGAGGAGCCACTGTAGGGCAGTCTGCTTAGACTAATAATAGTTCAGAGCCCATTATGCCTATTGTTGTTGTTATGTGCCATCGAGTCAGACCCGACTCCTAGCGACCCCTCCTTGGGTTTCCAAGGCGGTATCACTACAGAAGTAGATGGCCCAACCTTCCTTCCGAGGAGTGGCTGGTGGGTTTGAACCGCCAGCCTTCTGGTTAACAGTCAAGTGCCTTAGGCACTATGCTATTTCCTTCTCCCCCTCGCCCTTCTGTCCCCTTTTGTCATTCACACTAGTCATCTTCTCTTTCTCTGTCTCTCTCCCAACTTCCCTCCGTCCCTATCTGCTGTTCTGTTTCTTTTTCATTCACGCACAGTTGCTCCTTTTTTCTGTCCAAACCTCCAAATTATTGTTTATTCAAAACATCTTTTCCTGGAACTTATACAAAAAAGCTGGTGATTTGACAAATTTCTATTTCATTAAAGAGATCATTGTTGTTAACTTCTCATTTTTTTTTTCTTTTTCTCCTGACTCAGTGACCTTTGATAGACAGAAGGCATTCCCACTAAGGCGGACAAGCAGAATGACTGCTTAGATACTGTATGAGAGATTCAAAGGGGCTTCCATTTTTTCTATGCTGCTTATGATAATTTTAAAAAGAAAACGTTATAAATATTGAAATGTATAATGATCCATGTATAAAGTTGCTAGATTTAGTGAATAAAAATATGGGATGCCTAGTTAAATTTAAATATCAGTATATCCCATGCAATATTTGAGACAGGGTTATACAAAAAAGGTATTTGTTTTTTTACCTGGAATTCAAATTTAACTGACCATTCTGCATTTTATATGCCAACCCTATCCATGAGGCAATGTGTGATTTACTGTACATATGATAAGATATGATGTGATCTGATAATGATATGATATGATATGATGTGGTATTTGTAAGCTGGGTGCAGTTCCCATTCATTTGGGGACTTACTGTATTTAGAGCTCCTTGCTGCTTCTCTCCAGTCTCTAGTTGACAATTTACTGCTCATGAGGACAACCATCAGATGAAGGTGCATGAAAATGGGGCGGGGGGGAACTAAACTGATATTCCAATTAGTTTATTTTGCTATTTCCTAGTTCTGGCACGGGAGCTCTGGTAGCATAGTGGCTAAGACACTTGCCTGCTAACCAGACGGCTGGCAGTTCATACCCACCAGCCACTCCTCGGAAGGAAGGTTGGGCAATCCTACTTCCGTAGTGATACTGCCTCGGAAACCCAAGGAGGGGTCGCTATGAGTCGGGTTTGACTCGACGGCACATAACAACAACAAAGTTCTGGCACAAGGTCTCATGGGAGAGAACAGTTAATGTTTGGTATCCAAGGATTCTGAATTCAAAATAATTTTATACTGACTTTATATATTCCCCCTTGGGTATAGTTTATTACACTTCCTTCTGACTCCACTAAAATGTATATAGTGTAACGAGAAAAATTATTTCCACATATTCAATTCTCTATCCCCTCCCTCTGAAATAGGTGTTTATTTACTGACTAAACATTGTAAAAGGCAGCATTTCTGAATCTCTTCTAAAACAGACTTGTCGTTAGTTGCTCTAAGTAGACTTTTCTTAATCAGACTTTTCCATGATTATTGTGGAAATATTTATCTATTTGTGGGCTTTGGTAGCGTAGTGCCTAAGGCACTTGACTGCTAACCAGAAGCCTGGCGGTTCAAACCCACCAGCCACTCCTCGGAAGGAAGGTTGGACAAGTATAGTAATACTGCCTCAGAAACCCAAGGAGAGGTCGCTATGTGTTGGGCCTGACTCAATGGCACATACCAACAACAACAACATAATTATTCTAGAAGATTGTTACTGACAATACTTGGTACTGATAAAGAATTCTTATCTTTAGTTATTTTTTGAACAATAAAGCTGAAGTTGTCATGGCTTTCAGATGCAGTTCAAATTTCCAGCAATGATACAAATGAAGTAGTTTGTGTGTGTAGATATATATGTGCACATGTGTGTGTTGTTGCTGTCAGTTGAGATAAAAGAGGACAAATGAATATTCCACATCTCAAATTAAAATGTTTGATTTTTGGTTTGTTTTTTCCCAGAGAGGATTTAAGTGCTACAAGAGCACTTCCTATGTTTGTCCTGTTCATGGCTGTCTGTTCCTCACTGAGAGCAGTGCTGACACATAGTAACTGCTCAACAAATAATGAATGTATGGATTTCCTGTGAGAAACAGAACATAGCTATTTCTAGTTCAAGTATGGTCTGATGAAATGTCATTTAGATCAATTGAAATTTTATCAGTTTTAACTATCAAATGCTTACATGCTTATGGTAATATATTAAAACATTCAAAGTGATATAAATTGATCCCTGTTTCTCAGAGGTAATTAAAAACATTTTATATGTATTCTTCCAGAAAGTTTCTATGCATTTTTAGCCAACTATAGAGAGAAGTGATTTCAATCAAAACAACTCCATTTTATTTAAGCAGATTTTAGTGTAATTAAATTTTGTTAGCTAGGAAGTCCTGATCACAGGCTAATTATGCTAACAGATCAGCTGCCTGGCCTGAAGGTATCCTGATGTTTGTACAATAGCGTTGCACAATTTGTCTTCTATCTCTCCCTCATTTTAAAACAAAATATCTGAAAGCACAAGTAACTTCAGAGATAATAATAGCTGACATTTATTGAACACTCACCATGTGTCAGGAATGTTTGAGCATTAGATAGTAGCTTAAGTCATTTAACCACCTCACACCAATGAGGGAGACGCTGTCATTATCCTCACATTAGTGATGAAGAAATTGATGCACAGGGAAGTTAGGTAACACATAGTTTCCCCTGTTACCTTACCTTAGTACAGTACCTTACATTGGTATAATATTTTTGGCATAGTTAGTGAGCCAGTATTGAATCCATACTCTATTCACATTTCCTTCCTTTTTACCTAATGTCCCTTTTCTGTCTCAAGATCCCACCCAGAATTCCATATACACTTAATAGTCATCATATCTCCTTAGGCTCCTCTTGGCTGTGATAGTTTCTCAGACTTTCCTTGTTTTTGATGCCTGTGACAGTTTTGAGGAGTACTGGTCAGGCACATTGCAGAATGTCTGATGTTTTTTCTCATGGTTAGACGGGGTATGGGTTTTGGGAAGGTGAATACAGAACTGTGAAGGGAACATGTCATTTACCTTGATCACCTGGCAGAGGTAGTGTTTTTCAGGTTTCTTCTTTAAAAATTTCCACTCCACCCCTTATCATACTGTACTCTTTGGAAGGAATTCACTGTCATGGATTGAATTGTGTCCCCCTGGTTTTTGTCTACTTGGCTAGGCTATGATTCCCAGTATTATGTGGTTGTCCTCCATTTTGTGATCTGATGTAATTATCTTCCATTTTGTGATGTGTCGTAAATCCTAACTTATATATGTTAACGAGGCAGGATTAGTGTGGGCTGTATCTTGGGTCATAGCCTTGAAAGAGGGTATTATTCAAGTCACACCTTTTATTTTACAAGAAATAAAAGGAAAGAGAAGTGAGTAGAGAGGAGAGAGACCTCACTACTACCAAGAAAGGAGAGCCAGGGGTGGAGTGTGTCCTTTGGAACTAGGGTCTCTGCACTGAGAACCTCCTAGACCCAAGGGAAGACTGATGCCAGGACAAATAGATCTCCAAGGAACCAGGAAAAAGAAATTGAAGAGACAAGGACCTTCATCCAGAGCTGGCAGTGAGAGAGAGCTTTTGCCGAGAGCTGGTGCCCTAAATTCATTTAGCCTCCTAAACTGTGAGAGAATAAATTTCTGTTTGTTAAAGCCACCCATTTGTGGTATCTGTTATAGCGGCACTAGATACCTAAGATAGTCACTATGTACAACTCACATTTAAGGAGTGGGACATTAGAATTGAACATTTCTTTTTAAAAATACTAAACACTTCATTTATTATTCACATACCATACAGTTCAACTATTTAAAGTGTTTATTGGCTTTTGTATATCTGCAGAGTTGTGCAACCACTATCACAATCGGCGTTAGAACATTTTCATCATCTTCAAAAGAAACCGCATACCCATTAGCAGTCACTCTCATTTTCCCTTTACCATCCCCACCCTCCCCCCTGGCCTTAGGCAACCACTAAACTACTTTCTGTCTCTACAAATTTGCCTTTTACGGAGATTTCATATAACTCACATAATATGTGTTCTTTTGTGACTGGCTTCTTTCATGCAGCAATGTCTTTGAGGCTTACCCTTGCTGTAACATATATCAGGGCTTCATTCCATTGGGTGGATATGCCATGGTTTGTTTATCCATCTATCATTTGATAGACATCAGGGTTGTTTTTGCCTTTGGGATCTTATAAATAGTACTTCTGTGAACATTCTTCCACAAATTTTGTATAGACAATTTTTTTTTTTCATTTTCTTAGGTATATACCAGGACTCTGTGGGCCATGCAACTAGTTACCATGCTCAGCTACTTTGAGTCCATCCAGAGATGTCTTATAAGAAAGACCTGGTGATCTACTTCCCCAACATCAGTCACTGAGAAACCCCATGGAGCACAATTCTACCCTGACGCAATGGTGTTGCTATGAATTGGAATTGACTCAATTGCAACTGATTGAGGTATATAACTAGGAGTGGAACTGCTGAGTATAATTGAGCTGTTTTTAAGATAAGGAATGCATTGATGACTAGGCCATGGGCTGTCCCTGCTTGCAATTATCCACAGTGGCTAGGAAAACCTACCTGATTGCCCTGTAAAGCCCTCACACAGGGCCCCACCTCTAATTTGTTGGCAGGTACCCAAATGGCAAACACATTGACTAGGCTGAAAGAAAGCCTTAGAAAAGCCTGCTTACACATCTCATTCTATAAACTATGGCAAGTAACATTGTGCTTATGCACTGAAAATATCCCACATGCACAGGTCTCCAATGTCACCAATCTGTTACAAAGTTATGATCAAGAAACTCTACCGGTCCAATGTCTACAGATTCTTCAAGTTGCCTAGGAGTAAGTTGTTTACCTAAGACTTCTTTCTAAAACTCCTCTAAGGCTGCCACTCTCACTACTATTAGGACTAAATATTATTTACAAAGAAAAGAGGAACTAAGAAAAGGGGTAGTAGTTGCTACTTTCTAATGCAAGGGATATAAATAGCATTTTAAGGAAGCATTAAATAGAAGGGAAAAAAATAAACAACTATCCAGGTCTAAGAACTGACACTTCTACACTGCAGAAGGGAACACTAGACCATGGAAGGTGGACAGAAAAGAGAGAGAAAAAAAAAAAAAAAAGAATCTAAAGTCTAGAATACCACTGCTTCCCAGAGCCACTCATGGTAAGGGCTATGTTAGTTATAATCAGGAAGTTTAAAATGTCACAAAAAAAGTTTATCATTGTTTTTTCTTTGGTAGAAAGAAACTAAACTCAAGCCGTTTCTAATAGATAACATTTAAACTGTTCCCTTAAACTAAGCAGTCTATGAGTTTTATGTAGATGCCTTTAGAAGACTCATTATTTCACTGAAATATGTTCACCAAAATTAAGTAAGACACTCTTAGGGCCAGGTTAAGAAAGGCCATTTTTGATGAATAATGAAACACTAGAATACTATGATAAATAGAAACTTATCATGTCTTTTACTTCTTTTGTTTCTTGTTCCCACAAGAAGCACCCATTCAGGGCCTCACACACAACCGAGTGAAAGAAGTACTGACCAATTGCCAATTGATTTATTTCTGTATCTACTTCTAGTGTTTTGCTGACTCCAGATAAGAAAGGCCCTCACTGACAACCTGCAGTCTGGTCCCTGGGTGTGAGGTACTCATTACTTAGGATGCTATACAAAAGAAAATTCAACAGGCAATTGCTGCTTGGAAGAATAGAATCATGAGTGTACACCTAAAACACAGTCCTTAACAAATGACAGTGCTGGCCAAGAAGAGGGTGGGGTTTGACAAAAGGAATCCTGGCTGCTGTTCAGGTGGCACAATCTGAGGAAACAGCCAAAGGAAAAATTTCCCTCAGGAAGAGAGGTAGAATCTCTTCTCCCAGGGATGCTGATGACCAGCCTGGATTTGCCTCTGCCTGGAGTGATTTAGATCAGAGCTGGTGTGCAGGGAATGCGTCTCAGGTGTGCAGAGATAGAGATCTTCTCAGCCCTGAGGGATGCTGGGCGGGGCCTGAAGCAGCCTCTTGGATTTACCTTTCTGTGGTAGTGCAGCGGTTAAGCACTTGGTTGTTAACTAAAAGGTCACCAGTTTGAACCCACCCACTGCTTTAGGAAAGAAAGATGTGGCAATCTGCATCTGTAAAGATTATAGCCTTGGAAACCCCCTAGGGCAGTTCTACTCTGTTCTGTAGGGTTGCTATTAGGCAAAATAGACTGATACCAATGCCTTGCATTGTGGTTAGTCCTTATAAAGGAGCTCTGATGACTAGTGATTAATAATTTGACTACTAACCAAAAGGTTGTCTGTACGCACCCATCAGATGCTTTGCGGAGAAAGATGTGACAGTCTGCTCTCATAAAGATTACAGCCCTAGAAACCCCATAGGGCAGTTCTACTCTGTCCTATAGAGTAGCTATGAGTCAGAATCACTTGGATGGCAATGGGGTTGGTTTGGTTTGGTTTTGGTTTGCCATAACAAAACCAATAGACATCGAGTTGACCCCAATTCATGGCAACTTCATGCACCTCAGAGTAAACTATGCTTCATGGAGTTTTCAGTGGTTGATTTTTTGGAAGTAGATCATCAAGCCTTCCTTCTGAGTTGCCTCTAGTTGGACTCAAACCTCCAGCCTTTCAGTTAGTAGCCAAGCACTTAAATGTTTGCTCTACCCAAGGACCATCTCTGTGCCGTACACATACTATTTTGTATGTGCTCCAAAATGTGAAAAGAAGTTGAGAAGCTCATATTCAGATGAAACTTGACAAAGGCTGACTCAGGTGATTATTCAGTAAGTATTGGGGAGCTCTGGTGGTGTAGTGCCTAAGGCACTTGACTGCTAACCAGAAGGCTGGCAGTTCAACCCCCCCAGCCACTCCTCGGAAGGAAGGTTGGGCGATCTACTTCTGTAGTGATAACACCTCAGAAACCCAAGCAGGGGTCGCTAGGAGTCAGATCTGACTCGACAGCGGTGCGTTTGGTTTGGCTATTGAGGATATAATACAGTCTCAATTATTCTTTCTTGTGAAGATGAACGGTGATCTGATACATGAAATTCATTTTTACTTAGCTCTGTTGTTGTTAGCAGCTGTTGAATCAGCCCGACTCATGGAATCCCCATGTGTTATGAAATAGATCTACTCAAAGGAGTTTGTTGGCTATAATCTTTGCAGCAGCACATCATCAGGCTTTTCTTCAATGGCACAGCTAGGTGGGTTCAAACTGCCAAACTTTATTTATATCAGCAGCCAATTGCAAACTGCTTGCACATGCAGGCTTTATTTAGCTTTAGAATTTGATTTTGTTTTTAGAAGAAAATATGGATATCTCTAAACCCTATGGGCAGTTCTATTCTGCCACATAGGATCTCTATGACTCGAAATTGACTCAATGAGCCCTTATTATTGTAACAGCACAATGTCCTTGTTGTTGTTCGTTGTCATGGAATCAGCTCTGACTCATGGCAACTCTGTACAATAGAAGGAAATGTTGCCTGGTCCAGCACCATCCTTATGATCACCAGTATGCCTGAGTGTCTTGTTGCTTTCCAGCCTAGGGGGCTCGTCTTCCAGCACCGTATTGGACAAGTTCTGGTGTGATCTGACAGTGGCTAACAGTCAGAAGTAGATCACCAGGCTTTTCTTCCCAGTCTATCTTAGTCTGAAAGCTTCACTGAAAACTGTCCACTGTGGAAGACCTGCTGGTATTTGAAATACTGGTGGCATAGATTCCAGCATCATAGCAACACACAAGCAGCCACGGAACAACAAATTGACAGATAGACAGTGGCTAATATTCTTGTTGTTATGTGTCTTCGAGTTGGCCCTGACTCATAGCAACCCCTCCTTGGGTTTCTGAGGCGGTATCACTACGGAAATAGATTGCCCAACCTTCCTCCAAGGAGTGGCTGGTGGGTTTGAACTGACAGCCTCTGGTTAGCAATCAAATGCCTTAGGCACTATGCTACCAGAGATCTCTTAGAGAGTGGAATTGAAATGTTTAGCTTAGCATTGAAGGACTCAGCATCAAGGAGGTTTAACTATAAATTAACTATAAATTTTAATTCTACTTCTTGGGAACTCAATTCTGATAACTGAGTTTCTGCCTTATCCCCCACTGCCTGGATTCTTGTCTTGGTATTCTGCCTATCACTCCAGACCCCCTAAAACTTAGGTCTTGCCTAGTTCTCACAAGTCTTTTCTTAAGAGAAATGAGCATCTCTGCTCCTGAAATCAAGCCCAGGGCATTCCACAAAGAAAAAACAGCAACTATGCACTTGACTGCTCACCAGAAGGCTGGCGGTTCAAACCCACCAGCCACTCCTCGGAAGGAAGATGGGGCAATCTATTTCCATAGAGATACTGCCTCGGAAACCCAAGGAGGGGTCACTATGAGTCGGGTCCGACCCGATGGCACATAACAACAACAACAACATACAGAATAAACATGAGACAAGAATAAACATGGCCTATTTAGGGAGATAGCAAGGAGTTCAGCATGACTAATTGAATATAAAGATCTAGGAAGAGTAAGATACGAGAAAGATAAACAGAGAACATATCATGCAAGACCTTTTACAGTAAAACCTATAAAAGCCAGAATCTGTGTGAGGTAGAAACCTGTCAGAAGGAAAACTGAAATAACTTCCACTAATTACAGAACAATAGAGAAGAGATGACTGCGTCCTGTCAAAGCTGGAAAACTTGGGAGACCAGGAAAAACAAGGCAGTCCTGTCAAATTCTGGCTCTCAGAGTTATCACTGTGTGTCATTTATCCTGACAAAGACATATTGGGGATATAGAGATAATTATGAATGTTGTTGTTGTTAGGTGCCATCAAGTCGTGCTGGACTCAGACCGACCATATAAGCAACAGAACAAAACACTGCCCAGTCCTCCACCATTGTCACAGTCGTTACACTTGAGCCCATTATTGTAACCACTGTGTCAATCCATGTCATTGAGGATCTTTCCCATTTTCACTGACCCTCTACTTGACCAAGAATGATATCCTTCTCCAGGGAATGGTCCCTTCTGACAACATGACCGAAGTAGGTGATTTTGGCCATTCTCGCTTCTAAGGAACATTCCAGCTATACTTCCTCCAGGACAGATTTGTTTGTTCTTCACAGATTTGTTTGTTCTTCTAACAGTCCATGATATTTTCCATATTCTTCACCAACACCACAAAGACATCAAACCTTCTTCAGTCTTCCTTATTCATTGTCTAGCTTCTGCATGCATATGAGGCAACTGAAAATACCAAAATTTGGGTTAGACATACTTCAAAGTGACATCTTTGCTTGTGCAGCAGATTGGCCCAATGCAATACATCCTTTAATTTCTTAACTGCTACTTCCATGGGCATTGACTACGGAGCCAAGTAAAATGAAATCCTTGACAACTTAAAACTTTTCTCCATTTATCATGATGTTGCTTATTGGTCCAGTTGTGAGGATTTTTGTTTTCTTTATTTTGAAGTCTAATCTGTACATATACATATAGGTATATATTTTAATATGTGATTTATTATAAAATAATACATGCTGTTCTCTTAGTCTGGGTTCTCTAGAGGAGCAAAACCAGTGAAGGAGGTATATATGTTAATATATACAGAGAAATTCATTTCAAGGAAATGGCTCACCCAGTTGTGGAGGCTAGCAAGTCCCAAATCCATGGGCCAGGGTTCAGGTTGGAGGCTTCTTCTGACTCACATGGTTGCAAGGACTGGCAAACTCAAAATCATTAGGTCAGGCTGCTGGCTCTTGGGGCAGCAGAAGCTGTGAATCCCAAAATTGGCAAGTCAGACAGCAGGCTGCTGGCTCATGTCCTAAGAACTGGAGATCAGAGGATTAAGAGTCAGTTGCAA
Organism: Orycteropus afer afer; assembly: GCF_000298275.1. Lineage (NCBI taxonomy): Eukaryota > Metazoa > Chordata > Mammalia > Tubulidentata > Orycteropodidae > Orycteropus > Orycteropus afer. The sequence continues at coordinate 515,375 of NW_006922019.1, forward strand.
GAGGGAGAAAGAGTGAGCTTTGCCAGAACATCCATATATATTGGATTCAGGCCATACCCTTAAGGAAACTGATCTTCAACTGATTGGCTTCTCACATTAGATCAAAAAATGGAAGATGATTATATTATATTACATTAGGGAAGAGCAATCAGCCCAAAGTCTGCCAAACCATTGAGAATGATAGCCTAGCCAAGTTGACACATTACATTAACCATCACACTAATTACAGAAAATTTGGAAAATATACAGAAAGGTAAAGGAAAATATAAATATTACCTATCCTCCCATTGTTGTTGTTAGCTGCTGTACAGTAGCTCTGACTCATGGTGACTCCATGCTGATCCATAGGGTTTTCATTGGCTGATTTTTGGAAGTAGCTCACCTTGACTTTCTTCCTAATTTGTCTTTGTCTGGAAATACCACTGAAACCTATTCAGCATCTTGGCAACATTCAGGCCTTCATTGATGGTCAGGTGGTAGCTACACATGAGCTGCTCTGGCTGGGAACTGAATACAGATCTCCCACATGGGAGGTGAGGATTTTACAACTGTAACCATGTTGCACATGCAACCCGAAATTTGATATGATTGTTCTTAACCATTTGTGTAATCACTCCTAGATCCCCCTTTTATAAAATATGTGAATATCTCCCTCATTTCAAATAAAGACTGATGTTCTGATTACCTAGTACCATTCTGACAAGAAATATACAACAAATGGGGTGGCCTTAACAGGAGTTTATTCTTACAATTTAGAGGCTTTAAGTCCAAGTTCAAAGTGCCAGGCTTTAGGGGCTGGGTGAAAGCCCCTCAACCTTGGGGTCCAGCTCTGCCTCCTGCTCCCAGCCCACTGGAGCTAGAGGCGTTTTTC
>NW_006922019.1:516496-520487 GCF_000298275.1 Orycteropus afer afer
GCTTGTGGTAGATCCCACCATGGAGTTGATTGCCAGTCTCATCATGGGGGGTAACTACCACCAGCTGCCCAGCCACTCAACCAGGCCCAGCCAAGTTGACACACAAACATAACCACCACAACTGGACATATACAATACATGTTATAATCTCCTTTTTTTCTTTCAACAATGTGTTGTAGAGGGTTTCTAACTCCTCTTCCCTTTGCCCATCACTATCTACAAACTCTGTAAAGGAATTATGTAGAAAAAATATGTCTTTCTTCCTTTATCAGATTTAACTAAAACTGAGTAATGTTTTAATGGAGTATCAAATTCAAAATACTGAACAATAATATATATTAATTTCCCCTTTTCCCCTGGATCTTCCTTTTCCTATACCATGTTCCTTTTAGGAGCTCTGGTGGCACAGTAGTTAAGGCACCTGGCAGCTAACCAAAAGGTTGGCCGTTTGGACCTACCAGGTGCTCCGCAGAAGGATGAAGCAATCTGCCTCAGTAAAGATTTACAGTCTTGAAAATTATATGGGTCAGTTCTACTCTGTCCTATAACTCACTGCATCGAGTTGAATCTGACTCATAGCGACCCCTCCTTGGGTTTCTGAGGCGATATCACTACGGAAGTAGGTTGCCCAACCTACCTTCTGAGGAGTGGCTGGTGGGTTTGAACCACCAGAGTTCTTGTTAGCAGTCAAATGCCTTAGGCACTATGCCACCAGAGCTCCTACTCTGTCCTATAGGGTCACTATACGTCAGAATCAATTCAGTGGCAATGGGTTTGGTTTTTTACTTTTTGGGATGATAAGTAAACTTTACCTGCAAACTGGCTGTGGTTTTATAATCTGGGAAAATTCTATTTTACCTCTCTCCAGTTTTGAATTGTACAGAGTCAATCATAGTTTCCTTATTCCATCATGTAAAACTAGGTTTCTCTGCATTTCTGTTAAAAACACATTTTATGCTGCTGAGGATATTAATGATAACTTTGCAGAAAACCTAGAAAATAAACACCCAGAATATTGCCTGACACATTGAACATTAGCTGTTGAACACATAAAAATTAAGTTCCATCCTCTGATTGATCACTAGTTGAATTTCTTACTAAATCCATAACTGTATCCTACATTGAATTTGAACAGTCATTTTAAGTGGTGAAATGTAGAGTACTTGTATTGTATCCACACAATGATCACCACTACTGAGTATTCTTAAAGTTGTTTTCTATATCCGTATTGCAAAGGCACATGGGGCAGTGATGATGAGTTATAATTTTACATATTATACAAAGAGTTGGGAACTCTGGTAGCATAGTGCCTAAAGCACTTGACTGCTAACCAGAAGGCTGGTGGTTCAAACCCACCAGCCACACCTCAGAAGGAAGGTTGGGCAATCTACTTCCGTAGTGATGCTCCTTCGGAAACCCAAGGAGGGGTCACTATGAGTCAGGTCCAACTCAACGGCACATAACAACAACAACAGGGGTAGAGGCAATGAGAAAAGAGCTGACTTATTCTTTGGAACCTTGGAAACTTCAGGAATTTAGGGACATGAAGTGAATGTTGGGATGAGGGAAGAATGAAGATTGGTTAAAAGTATATATCAAGAAATTAGTTCTCTGTATCTATTCCACTACTCTACCCAACTAGGTGACCACTCTTCCCTTACCCTGTAAAATAATGATGATTTATGCTTTGGAAAAATTAAGAGACTGTTACAGATTAAATTTTGTCCTCTAAAAAGATACTAGGTTTGTCTGCATTTCTGTCAGAAACATGTTTTATGCTGCTGAGGATATTGATGATAAATTTGCAAGAAAACTTAGATAATAAACACCTAGCATGTTGCCTGACACATAATAGGTGTTGAACATTAGCTGTGCTAATGTAGAAGTGCTACCCCTGATACCTGTGAACATGCCCTTGTTTGCAGATAGAGGCACTGAAGGTGTCATCTAAAACCAAAAACAAATCCATTGCCATTGAGTCAATTCTGACTCATAGTGACCCCCTTTGGGTTTCCGAGGTGATAAATCTTTATGGAAGTAGATTGCCCCATTTTCCGTCTGTGGAGTGGCTAGTGGATTTCAACCTCCAGCCGTCTAGCTAGCAGTCAAATATCTTAGGCACTGCACCACCAGAGCTCCTTGAAGATGTCATCAGTTAAGTTAAAATGAGGTTATATTAGAGTCATTCCTAATTCAATCTGAGTGATATCCTATAAAACAGGAGAAGAGACACAGAGACACAGTGGAAAGACAGCCATGTGATAATGCATCTTTGTGCCAAGGAACTCCTGGGTCTACCAGAAGCTGGAAGAGACAAGGAAAAATCTGGAACTCTTGTAATTTGAGGAGACTAAAGAGACATGACAAAAATGGCAATATCTGATCCTAGACTGCATCCTGTACTGGAGGAAAAAATATGTTGTATACACACACACACACACACACATACACATATATATGTAAGGACAGTTCTCAGGATGATGGTGAAGACAAGGACAATAGTTGTGCAGGAAGACAGAAAAAACAGCTAATCCTGCCTGTAGCAGGAGAGTGGAGGGATTCCAAGACGGCTATCTCCCCAATCCCCAAAAGATACCAAGAGATTACCTGATATGTTTGACTGTGTTGAGAGGAATTTTACAGTTCTTATGGGAGTTTGAGAAGAACTAAGTGGTAGTTATAAAATGAAGAAGCAATTATTAACTGTAAGAAAAAATAAACTTGTACAAGAAAAGTAATCATGCTTTACTGGCTCACTTGTAAACAGTATTTACATGGGAATAATAAATATTTATATATTATACTCCTCGGAAGGAAGGTTGGGCAATCCTACTAACGTATTGATACTGCCTCGGAAACCCAAGGAGGGGTCACTATGAGTCGGGGCCGATTCGACGGCACATAACAACAACAACAACATATGAATATATTAAATTCTAGGAGCTCTTGTGGCATAGTGCCTAAGGCATTTGACTGCTAACCAAAAGGCTGGTGGTTCAAACTCACCAGCCACTCCTCGGAAGGTAGGTTGGGCAATCTACTTCTGTAGTGATACCTCCTCGGAAACCCAAGGAGGAGTCACTATGAGTTGGATCCGACTCAACAGAAGTGACTTTGAGTTTTTTAGGTATTAAATTCATTTAATATGTATTAATTCACTCACTGTATGAATGAATATATTGTTGTTGTTGTTGTTGTTGTTGTTAGGTGCCGCCTAGTCGTCTCCGACTCATAGCAACCCTGTGCACAGCAGAATGAAATACTGTCAGCCTCACAATCTTTGCTATACCTGAGCGCATTGTTGCAGCCACTGTGTCAATCCATCTCCTTGAGGGCCTTCCCCTTCTTCATTGACCCTCCACTTTACCAATCATGATATCCTTCACCAAGGAGTGGTTCCTCCCGACAACATGACCTAAATAGGTGAGAGAAGTCTGGCCATTCTTGCTTCCAAAGAGCATTCCAGCTGCACTTCTTCCAGGACAGATCTGTTATGAAAGAAGGAAGATCTGTTAGTCCTTTTAGCGGTCCATGAATATATTAGAATGAACAGAATGTTCATTTATCAAAAATCGTGATAAAAATATATTGGGAGAATAAAAGGAGAAAGAATGGTTGGGGAGTAGGTGGGAATGTAAGAGTGCTAAATTAGCAATTTCCATAGTTTTAAGTTGGATAAAGCCTACATCGATTAGAAAGAGAAAAAGCAGGATAAGCATATTATTTCAAAATATAGAGAGAAATAGTAGAAGAAATAGGTGAAAGTGATTGTTTCTGAGAAGCAGAACTCAGGGGTTTTGGTTGTTGTGTACCATCAAGTCAATTCCAACTAGAGGTGGTAAACTGCAGCTTCTTTTCTTCTTCTTTTTTGTTTCATTTTGTTTTTGCTTTTTATTTATTTATTTATTTATTTAATTAGGATTTGGGTGAAGATTTACAGAGTAAATTCACTTTTCATACAGCAGGTCACATATACTTTGTCTCATGTCAT
>NW_006922019.1:529292-534724 GCF_000298275.1 Orycteropus afer afer
CCTTCAAGGCTCAGGGGTCCAAGATTATCTTCTGTGTCTGTGTTAATTGGTTTCCCTTTTCTTTGTTGAAGAGGGTCTGTGCAATCCTTCTGCCTAGTGCGCCGTCTTGCCCCGCCTCTGTAATAAGCTTTTTGATATTATTTGACTTATATGCATGTATTACTTGGACTAAGATAAGCATTTTAAAACTCCAAAGTTTTGTTGACTCTGACTATTATTTTGTATTTCCATCTGCAAAACTACTAGGATATATATAAAGCAAAGGAGATTTGGTGATTAGACGTCATCAGTCCTGGTAGCACAATGGTTAAGGCAGTCAGTTGTTAAACAAAAATTTGGCAGTTCATACCCACCAGCTGTGCTGAGGGAGAAAGCTGGGGCAGTCTGCTTCTGTATAGATTTGTTGTTGTTATGTTCTGTCGAGTCGGACCCGACTCATAGCGACCCCCTCTTGGGTTTCCAAGGCAGTATCACTATGGAAGTAGATTGCCCCATCTTCCTTCCGAGGAGTGGCTAGTGGGTTTGAACCGCCAGCCTTCTGGTTAGCAGTCAAGTGCCTTAGCCACTATGCTACCAGTCTTGGAAACCCTATGGGGCAGTTCTACTCTGTCCTCTAGGGTCACTAGGAATCAGAATAGACTTGATAGCAGTTGGTTTGGCTTGGTTTTGGGATCAGTGTATTCCATATAACATTTCATTTTTGTTACTTTTTTTCATTTTTAAATTAAAAAAGTTAATTTATCTTATTTCAAGTTATAATTCTTAGAAACAGAAAGTCAGTATGTGAGTGTGTGTATATGTATGTGATTAGTGTGTGTTTGTTTTGAGAAGGAGGTGAAAAGGTGGCTTCAGGTTTTAAATAATTCAGGTATTTGCAGAACGAAAGAAGGAAGCTGTATTCATCACATGGTTTGTACTATGCTCATACCCAAGAAAGCAGTTATGGCCCAAGTGGAATGTGAGAACCTAAACTAAGGGGGAGCAGCATGAAGAAAAGTGTCTTATCAAACGGAAGACTATGTTTTACAGCTTTGGACCCAGGACAGGATGGACAGCGGGAAACAAAGGAAAGAAGTTTGAATTTTTACAGATTAAATGCTAGACCTCATAATGTGGTGCAGCTGAGAAATTATTAAAAATTACCTACTTAGCAAAAGTTTCTCTCCTGGAGTAATGAGTCTCAACCAGAGGTAGTTCTGTCCCCCACGGGATGTGTGACAATGTCTGCAGACAGTTTTGATTATCACTAAGATTGGGCAATCCTACTTCCGTAGTGATACTGCCTCGGAAACTCAAGGAGGGGTCGCTATGAGTCGGGGCGACTCGATGGCACATAACAACAACAACAACAACATGGGCTTCAAGCTGAGATCTCCCAGGGGAAGTGGAGAAGCAAAGGAGAAGCGTGTGGGTGGAACATAATCACTCAGTCTGGTTGGTAGAAATTTCAAGGCTAAGCACAAATATGCTGGCTTTTCTTTGGCAGAAAAAACATGTGTAAGAATACCAGTGATTTCTTAATCCAATTTTGCAAGTACAAACAATGGCTGTGTGTTATAAAAAGGGCTATTCAGATTTGGATTTCTTCATCGTTCCAATAAGGCAAAGATCAAATTTTAATGTAAAAAAGAACTCAGAAAAAGACAGATGAGCTGGCACTGAGAATGTTCTAAACATGTTAGAGGCATTTAAGTTGCTTTTTTTGATTTATTTCAAATGGTAATTTTTGAGAATGGCAAGTCACTATGGATAAAACTGAGTTAAGATGTTATAGTTATGGAGACTTTTACTCTAATATCAATTTAAAATGAAATGAAGTATCTGCTCTTTTGAAGGCTGATGATATATCTACTGATTGACTGAAAATGATTCATGGTAATGATGCCAAATATCCCATCAAAACAAAAATTTTAAGTCCGTCATCTGGATGTTTCCAAACATTGAAATAATCAGTGCCATGTAGATACAACATCCAATGACATAGCCCAAAACACAACACCTCACAAGAGCTTGCTGGCTGCGTACAAATATTTGGGATGGTCTGACTAGATGCTCCTTGCCCTTATCTCATGCCTCAGGAAACAGGCTCTACCTACTGCCTGCCTTTGTTTAAATCTGCCTTAAGATAGCAGTAGAATTGCTACTCTTTGCCTTAAATTTGAAAGTTTTGTTTAGCATATCAAGGGAAAAAAAATTTTGTACCCTGAGTTTTCCAACTAGGATCAGGAATTTGTTAAATTTATTTTAGTGACCAACTTTGTTTCCAGTAGACAACCTGGTAGCTACAATTTTAAGTATATCAGAAATCAGCCAATCAGTGTGACTTAGTTGTTATTTCTCTCTTTTTCTTCCATCCTTCTTCTTTCTTCTTGTCTGTCTGTCTGTCTTTACTGAGGACAGTATAAGAATGAATAGCCTGTAAACCACAGCATTCCACTCAGAGACTCAAGAGTGGTGAGAAAAACACTGATTCATAACCTCCTTGACCCTTGGGGAACAAACCCCTAAACTCATCTGTTACCCCAAAGTCAGAACTCAGGAGATGGAAGAATTTAGCAAAACAAATAAAAGCAGAAATGCTTCTACTACTAATAACTTCTGAAGTTATTAATACATAAGCAATTCTGATTATTTGCAGTAGTTATGTTCTATAAGGTCATGGTAAGCACTGTATTAGAGAATGGAACTAGGGGGAAATGCTACTGGGGAAACACAGGATTAGGTTCCTGCAAGCCTCTGGTCACAACAGTTTTGTTGACTGATCAATCAATACATATCTTGCTTTATTTGTGTGTTTATTTAAAGACATATTATTTTATATAGATTGTTGATTCATTAACATTGAACTTGTGACCAACAGCACTATAACTCATACCCAAACAAAGCTTATCTAACACACCTATTTTCTCCAAAAAGCACATCATAGCCTTCTTGTGCTTAGGATAAGCACTTCAGTGCTGTGCTTGAAAGCCATTATAACAGTGAAATCACCAACAAAAATGTGAAAAATGTGGCACTACGTAGACCACCAAAAGGAATCTTCCTTGGAGAATGAGAACTGAAACAAGATGGCAGAGTGTAGCCTTGTTTGACTTCAGCTGAGAACATGCGTGTTGAGCAACTCACGTTTTTCACCACTCTACACGTGTCTGCAAATGACATGACCGTGAAAACACCATGAATATTGATTTTGGGGTAACAAGTAAGTTTTAGTGAGTAGGCAAATGCACAAATACTGAATTCATGAGTAATGAGGATGTTTGCATACATATGTATGGACCTAGCCCAACAACAATAAAAGGGCTGGATCTCGTAATTCCAACATATGAATCAAAAAAAGGAATAAATCCAAATCATCCTATATGGTAAAAAGTAACTGAGACTGAAACAAATAAAAATACTGTTTGGTTTTCTGAGTTTCTAGTCTTCAGTGAAAGAGAGAATTCTTCCTGGCTTATGGCTGCTAACTACCTTTGCCCATGCAAGCCGAAGTTTATATATTCTTCCATGTCAATGTAAGATTTCTCTTCCCAGTACAAACAATGTTTTGGAGCCCATCAAACAATAGAATGGCAACATGTCAGGGCCAGAAAAGACAACTTAGAGGTAAATACAGACCAGTCTTTGTTTTGTCCACTAAGAAACCAAAATAAAGAGATGTTAAGTAATTGCTCCCTGTTCCCAGAGCCAATGAAAGGCAGAACCCAGGGGTCCTGACACCCAGTCCAGTGTCCTTCTGTTACTCTCCATATCCTATCCTGAGACTAAGTGTTAGCATGCAGTTCCTCCCTTGTTTCCACTTGCCTCTGAAACTTTTCTTTCTCCCAGACATGTTCTTGTCTTGCCTCTCATCATCTTCTCGTTCTCCTCTTAACTAATCACTGCAATTTATAACCTTAATTTATTTTTTTTTCATCTTTGTTGGGATAGAATCTATAAACAGTTTATCAACCTGTTTGGAAGACATTGCGGTAAAATAGTGCAATGGAAAGATGATTAACTTTGGATTTAGGAAACCTAGGTTATAACCAGGAATATGTGTTTAATTTTCTATAACTGTGCAAGTCACTTGCTTTTTTCTGTTCTGCAGTTTTCTGGTCTATAAAATAAGAGGGGTGGTCTAGATGTTCTCTGAAGTCTTTTTTACTTCTCTAGTTGTATAATTATTTTTCTTTTTAGCAAATTTAACTGTGAAGTGAAAACAACAACCAACAAAACAAAACCACCAACTTTTCTTAATCTTCTTAATTCCTTACCTACTGGAACAAATCTATATTCTTTGTGTTGTGGCTCAGTCTTAGCTTCCCTTTTCCACCCATCGAAATGGGAATTGTCTCTATGTAGTTCTCTTTATACATTGCTTAGCACAGCACCATACGGAAGTAACGGCTTAATAAGTACTTTTCAATGTGATGATGACAACAATTATAAAATATAGTGCAAACGTAGACATTCTGATGCCTGATATTTTAAAATCTTTCTAGAATCCTCTACATTATTTGTTTTACTCTTCTTTCAAAGACCAAGAATAAAACATTAGTTTTTACAGAAATAAATTAGTTCAATCCATTAGGATCAACTCCTAGCCAAACTGTTAGTTAAAGTAAATTAGGTGGGATCCTAGGAGAGGCATCTTTCTTTCCTGGCTTCCAATAGCTAGGCTCAGTCCATTAGAGAAATACTGAAATTTAATTGTGCTAAAAAAAAAAGTTGAAACAGAGGTTAAATAAGATTTTGGCCCTTGGGTAGTCTCTGGTATTTCTTTTCTTTTCTTTTCTTTTTTGAGTCTATTTAAAAGAAAAAAAAACCCCACATTTTTAGGACATGAAAAAGTGGTATCTTATTATAAATAAGATTTGTAAAGTTTTATAAAGTTTATGGTCTAGGATTTGCCATAACATGTTCACTAGGAAAGGAATTCTATAGTATTTGAAATGGTATGGTGTACCAACCTGTGTCCATCGCTCCATGAACCCCTGCCTCCTGAGCTGTCTCCCTATGCATAAACAGCCCTTCTTTCTCCCATGATTCTTCTCTCCAAGGAGTGTATCTACCTCAGGTAAATGTTTAACTTATATGCCTGTCTTTTGTTTGGCTGGAAGCCACAGGTATGGGTTCAGTTCCAGACCTGAAGGGCAGCTAGGAACCATAGTCTCAGGTGTTCTACCAGGCTCTATCAAATCAGCAAACCTGGTACCGCCACCCCCCCGATTTTTTTCCCAAATGATTTTGAGTTTTGTTCCACATTGTTCTCCCTCTCTCCTGCATAGATCCCCCTCTGAGTGGTTGACAGTGGTAGCCAGGCACCATCTAGTTCTTCTGGTCTCATAGTCATATAGGCTGCAGATCACATGGTGTACCAGTCACTTGGACTAATTATTCCCATGAATCTTTGGTTTTCTTCATTCTGTTTTGCTCTGGGTGAAGAGAGA
>NW_006922019.1:534824-555733 GCF_000298275.1 Orycteropus afer afer
TAGATCCCCCTCTGAGTGGTTGACAGTGGTAGCCAGGCACCATCTAGTTCTTCTGGTCTCATAGTCATATAGGCTGCAGATCACATGGTGTACCACAGTCACTAAGACTAATTGTTTCCATTAATCTTTTTTCTTCATTCTTCTTTATTCTGGACAAGGAGAGACTCATCATTGCATCTAGATGGCTGCTTGCAAGCTTTTAAGATCCCAGTCACTCCTTGACAAAGTAGAAGGTGGAACAATGTTTTTGTGTAGTGTGTTATACCGATTGAGCTTGCTGTCCCCTGCAACTATGGTCCTGAGCCTACAGGTTCAACTACTGCCTTTTATCTTTTGAAGAAATTCTAGCTGTCCATCACTGTAATGGCTAGCATGGCTATGTAGCTTCATTAGTTCATTGGTGATGCATCTTTTTTTTTTTTTTTTAATTTCAGTCTGTGTGAGAGGCCTGGTTTAAAAGACATGTGCTCATTTTGAACTTTCTCCTGGTACTAGGAAAATGGAGGTATGGCTTTAAATATGCTATAAGAGAAGTTCTTGCTTTACTTGGCATGCCACTTCAAGGAAAGAACAATAAAAGCAAAGTTGGGGGAGGGGAGCTCCCTTAAGCCAATTGCAATCAAAAACAATTAACATCATCTGATCTTTTATTCTCACAACTCAAGGTGAGTGAGAACAAAAAGTTCATTCATTAGGACAGGGGCTGACACTCAGATATCTGGGTGTCTCACTTAAGAATAAAAGATGAGCTGTGGTTAAAAATGGATATAGAGAGACGCACATCTTTAAGTGGCCGCATCTGGAGTGACCATCACCCAGAATGACCTCTCAACCACAATGCCCAGCTGTGAACTGCCCCCCAGAGCTTGAACTTCTTTAGGTAATTTAGAAGGGTACCATTCATTGAAATGTTTTTCAGTGAAGAATTTCTTTCCAAGGGTTCACTTCTATAATCTACATTCATTCAGTCACACTGGGAACACATGGCTAAAAAATCACTTCTGCCAGGTTGGCCCTCAGTAAAATCAGGAGCTAATGGTTTTGTACTCCTGCCTTCCATTTCTCTTGAAGTTTCCCTAGCAAATTTTTTACCATTTTATTCCTCACCAGTTTCCCCAACAAAGTACAGAGGGAATTTTAAAAGATGTTCAAATGGGAATTTTATTCCATGCAAAAGCAGAAGGTTTGGGAAAAGTTTTCCATGAAGAAGAGGTTCAAAGCCTTCTTACCAGTAATTTAAGAATTACATTTCAACTGACCATTCTCTTAAAGTCTCCCAAGGAGAATTTTTAAGAGGTGACCATCTGATAAAACAGCAATACGGCCCCTCCTTGGGTTTCTGAGGCAGTATCTCTACCGAAGTAGATTGCCCAATCTTCCTTCTGAGGAGTGGCTGGTGGGTTTGAACTGCCAGCCTTTTGGTTAGTAGTCAAGTGCCTTAGGCACTACGCCACCAGAGCTCCCTGCCACCACCCCCCCCTTTTTTTATTTGCTGAGTCAGGCAAGTCAGTAAATACGGAATGAAAACAACTCAAAAGTAGAGACTTGGCTGTTTTAACTCTTTAACTATGGAGTCAAGCACCAATTTATTTCAAGGGTTAACTTAATAGTTGCTTTAAGGTGGCACTATCACAGAGACAGACAGATGTCTCAGGAGTTGGATAACTGGTACAGGGTCATCTGCACACACCAGGCCCAGGTAACAGGAAAGAAGGAAGAAGAGGCAAAGCTAGGTATCACTTATGAGTGTGCCTCAAAGGCCTCTTTATCCCAAAATCATTTTCCCATAGGCCTACCAGTGACAGCTGAGACTTTAATATTAAAGAGGCAGCCATTTGAATTATCGCCTACTAAAACGCAAATATCCCCTGAGTGACCAACACGTTAATATGCTGTTACCTTTCCATACTGTCCCAATAGAATTGCCATAGTCTGATTCTGTTTCTAGTGTGGTGGTTGCCTGAAAGCAAATTTGAATCTTGTTTAAGAGTGATGGTGACACTAATGTGGGCTGGGTTGTGTAGAGATGGGAAGGAGGGAGGGAGATGGGAAAATTGGGCAAGGCAAAGGCACTGACCCAGGATGACTGAAACCCCCGGGCTGCACTCAACAGTGAGAACCTCCTGACTGCCAAGGAGCTGCAGGAGGGCTCTGGGCAGTGAACGCAAGGCGAGGAAGGATAGGGAGAGGCTTCTGAAATCAACTGTAGCTTCACAGTTTTATTTAGTTCTGGCCCTTGGCCATCTAGAGAGTAGAAGGGATGAGAAGGGTTTTGGCTCTAGTGAAAGATCAACCCTGGGGAGGAAAGGATTGCAGAATTGGAGGAGGATTTTGGCTGACCATGGGGTGTGTGTGTGTGTTTGTGTGTGTAATCTTGGACAACTTAAGTAACCTCTTGGAGCCTCTGTTTGTACATCTATAAAATGAGATATTCAGTCTAGATGATTTAGTCCTTATAAGGTTCATGGTTTCTTATTCTCTCTTAGGTTTAAAACAGGAGGGTTAAACTATTATCTCAAATCAAGTAGAATGTTCCTCATTCATACGAGGATATTTTTGAGTTTTCCCCTTTCAGTAACTGATATTGCAGGAGAAAAGCCCTGCACTTCTGAGTTAAGCCTTTTTATAAATCTGTTTATATTTTCAAAGTGCACTGCTTTTTACAGGTAGTGTGTTTCATAAATTTTTATAGACAAACCCTAAGATTGTCTATTTTAAAAATTAGTCCCAATCTAATGTTCTTAATGCACACATAATAATTGAGCACATACATGTGTTCAGAATTATTACTAACCATAGACAATTTTTTAAACAGAGTAGTATAAGACAATGGGGAGACCCTGGATGGTACAAACAGTTAACATGCTCAGCTGCTGGCTGAATTGTCGGAGGCTTGAGTGCTCCCAGAGGTGCCTCGGAAGAAAGGCCTGGTGATCTACTTCTAAAAAGTCAGCCATTGAAAACCTCACAGAGCCCAGTTCTACTCTGACATACAGGGATCATCCTAAGATAGGGTTGACTTGACAACAACTGGTTTTTATAAGACGTAGGATTGCTCTTAGGAAACTCAAAATCTAATCAACTGTATCCAGGTTTTATGGGATTATTGACATTTCAAATTCCCTTTCAACTCATTCTGACTTACACTGGTAGTCCCCGACTTACGACAGTTTTCTGTTCTGCTGATTCTGTCGAGTCAGTTCTGACCTAAGTCAAATACATGCTTTTCATTTTTTAGTTTTCATTATTATTGCCTTTTGTTATCAGTTTCTTTATAAAACCATTCTTTGTCTTTGGGAGTTAGAAACATAACATAAACTTACAGAAATATTTAATACACACATATATACATACATAAAAAAATACACAAATCATAAAAATTTACTCCAACGGTGAAGCAGAGTTGGATGAGGTTGGCAGTTTGTCACTTGTGGTAATAACTCCATTTGTGGAAGGATCTAGATCATCTGGATTATCCCTGGAAATGTGGATGGCATTTCCAGTCAGAAAATTAGTGGGATTGTTTGTATGGTGGTCCTTTCCCTTTTTTCTTCATATATTTGTGGTAACATCTCACAGCTTCCTGAACCTGCCCATCAACTTTAGCAAAGCAATAGTCTTTAGGTCCATGTTTTCAAGCAATTGAAGCCCCTGATTTAGTTTAGAAAACACTCCAGCTAATCCTTTCACTGTGACATATTTTGAAAACTTTTCTCCTTCCTCTTTTTCATTATTTCTTTCTTCTTCAACATTTGTTTCCTTTTCAAAAGCCAGTAAGTCCTTATCTGTCAATTTCCCTACTTTGTGATCTATAAGCCATTCCAGATTGGTGATATCAAGTTCTAAATTCGGGTTCTGAATGCCATATGGGCAATTTTTCCACTGATCTCTTCCATCATCTTACCCTGATCAAGTGCTTGGAGCATGTTTACATGACTCTGCATTTTTTCCCATCTTCCCTACATGCATTTCCCTCTAACTTCCTCCCAGGAAGATGCAATGCTCCAGATACATTGACAGTTATAAGTGTGGTTCATCATAACACAAATGAATAAATGGTAAATCAGCACTACCTGTATTTGGATCTTATCTTCATTACTATTTTTAAAACGGGTTTCCTTCTCCATTCAGAACATTATAATTTTTGTCTAGCTGACAGTATCACGTATCAAGTCTCATAAGCTAAAGCCCTGTGCGATGGCATAGTCCAGAGCGTTCTGTATTTCACTCATGCCTCCATCATGAAGGCATGTCATAAAGAACTGGAAACAACAATACAAATTATTCTAAAAATGTATTGAGTCCGTACATGGGCAGACTTAATGGATTAAGACTCTTAATCCGGAAATACGAAAGATCATGTACAACTCAATCAAAGTCTAATGTTGTTGTTGTTGTTAGGTGCCTTCGAGTCATCTCCGACTCATAGCGACCCTATGCACAGCAGAACTAAACACCTCCTGGTACTGAGCCAGCTCCATGATTCTTGCTATACTTGAGCCCATCACTGCTGCCACCATGTCAATCCATCTTGTTGAGGGCCTTTCCCTCTTTCGTCGACCCTCCACCTTACCAAGTATGACATCCTTCCCCAGGGAATGGTCCCTTCTGACAACATGACCAAAGTAGATGAGACAAAGTCTGGCCATTCTCATCTCCAAGGAGCATTCTGGCTGCACCTCCTCCAGGATAGACCTGTTAGCTCTTTTATCAGTCCACAGTACTTTCAGCATTCTTCACCAGCACCATAGCTCAAAAGCATCAACTCTTCTTCTGTCTTCCTTATTCACTGTCCAGCTCTCACATACATATGAGGCAACTGAAAATACCATGGCTTGTATCAGGCACACCTTAGTCCTCAAGGAGACATCTTTGCTTTTCAGCACTTGAAAGAGGTCCTTTGCAGCTGATTTGCCCAGTGATATGTGTCGTCTGATTGTCCTGACTGCTGCTTCCATTGGCATCATTGTAGAAGCAAGCAATGTGAAGTCTTTGACAATTTCAGTTGGCTTGTACATTGCTGTGAGGCTTTAAGCTGTGCCACCGATATTTCAAAGTCTAATAAACGTTGATAAATTTTAATGAAGGGACACTGGCATTAGAGAGAATTCAATAGAACATGAAACAGATGACTCTGGACAAATTAAATAAGCCAAATTTTACAGTTAGGAAATTTACTGCTCTGCAGAAATAATATGAGCTTATCTAACTCTTTGGAGTCCTTGGGTGGTGCAAACAGTTAAGTGCTCAGCTACTAACTGAAAGATTGGCCATTCAAATCTATCAAGAGGCTTCTTGGAAGAAAGGTCTGGAGGCTTACTTCTGAAAGACCACAGACATGAAGACCTTATGGAGCACACTTCTACTCTGAAATACACGGGGTTGCCGTGAGTCTGAATCAACTTGACAGCACCTGGTTTTGGTGGATTGAACTCATTATGCTCTGGATAGAGGCACAGCTGTCAGTATAGTTTTAAACTAGAGTTTTATGGATGAATAGAATAGAGTTGAAAGGGGAAACATGTGGATAGAAAAAGCTTCCTTCCACATGGTTTGGTGTGTTACATGTGTCTACTCAGCCCCATGCAACATTTCTAGAACTAGAAGAAATCCTTTTAAACATATTATGACACACATCTTTATTTTATTTATTTAATAAACATGTACAGAAGACTTATTATGTGCCAGGCACATGTCTGAGCACTTTACAAATATAATTAATCCTGATACCAACCCTATAAAGTAGGTGCTACTACTTACTGTCTCTTACAGATGGGGTAACTGAAGTACAAAGAGTTTAGTGACTTGCCCACAGTTTCACCCAGTACCAGTTGTCATGGAGTCAACACTGACTCATGGTGACCCGTATGTGTCAGAGGAGAACTGTGGTCTATAGGATTTTCAGTGACTGGTTTTTCAGAAGTAGATTGCCAGGTCTTTGTTCTGAGATGCCTCTGAGTGGACTAGAACCTCCAACCTTTATCTTAGCAGCCAAGCACTTAACCATTTGCACCACACAGAAACCAAGGGTTTATACTTGTAAATAAAGGAGCTAGGATTTGAACTGGGGCTGTTTGGCTTCAGATACCATGTGTTTAACCCTTCTCTACCCTATCTCTCTTATCTTACCTATGAATTCCAACATACACGTTTCAACTTGTCTCCACAGATTTTTTTTTTTTTAAATCTAATACCACACTATTCCTCACTGCTAGGTAGATAGAAATCACATTTCAAAATGTTTTTTCTAGATTTTTAAGCCTCATATCCAAGAAAAGAATCCAGGATTCCTACAAATGTATTGGCCTTCACAAGAGGCAGAATACTGAACTTTGGATGAACAATTCATATTTCTTACCTAGCCACATTCCACAGAGGTAGAGAGAGGTGATATTGTCTTCTCTGTTAACTTGCAGTTAACTTCCTCTAGTTATGCAGAACTTGAAGGATTGCATTATATATAGCACTCCAAAGTCACACCATGCAGCATTAATTCAAAGTGCCTTTCTGTCCACATGTTCTGCCTGCAAATTGATAGTCAGCGAGAAAATGCTTGACTTCCATGTGCAAACATCATTCTTCAACAAAATCAACCAGAGAAGCCATATTTAATTAATTAACATTCTAGAATATGAGGAGCAACTAGAAATAAATTAATGTAGGAAAAGAGGGAACTCTTTACTCAGGCCAGACAGCACCCCTGGGTTGAGTGCTTGGCTGCTAAGCTAAAGGTTGGAGGTTTAAGTCCACCCAGAGGCATCTGAGAACAAAGGGCTGGTGACCTGCTTCTGAAAAACCAGCCACTGAAAATCCGGCAGAGCACAGTTCTACTCTGACACACACGGGGTTGCCATAAGTTGGAATCAACTCAACAGGCTACTAGTTTGCTTTTTGTTTTGTTTTGTTTTGCTGGTTAGTGGTATTTTCCACCAGGACCGCCAGAAGCTGGACGGTGGTTCAGTGGGGATAGTTAATTCCTTTGTAATTATTAAATGGAAGGAAAGTACACATGTCCAACCTGCTGAACATGCTGCTTCAACCTTGCTCGAACTGTGCTGCAAACCTTCCCACACCCTGCCCTTCAGAGTTTCAGGTTTTAATGGCTTTGTTTGCTGTCGTTCATTGCTTAGAGTCATGTGTAGAGGAGCCAGAAACACACCTCTGTAGTTTTTCCCATTTCAGCTGACTCACCCATGGCTTTTATAGGGGTGACCGTGAGAGGCCAAGGTAGGGCAGGGGAGGCAGATACGGTGCCAGCCAAAGTCTGCATTGTAATAAATCGACAGACTTAGGGATTGACAAGACAGGGCAGGGCTTCTTGTTTGACATGCACTCCATAGCCTTTTCACTCCATTTAAGACCTGGTACGGGATCTCAAGTTACAGAGAACATCTTGAGAGAAGGCTAGTAATAGGCCCTTTTTCAATCATGGCTGAGAAAATAAAGCCAAAGGACACTCAACAAGGAGTCCCTGGGAGCAGTCAGTGTATTCAGCTGTAATCAGAAAAGTTAGCAGGTTGAGTCTATTCACAGGTGCATCAGAAGAAAGACCTGGCAATCTACTTCCAAAAGGTCATAGCCTATGCAGCAGTTCTACTTTCACACATGAGGTCTCCATGAGTCTGAATCAACTAGATGGCAATTGTTTTTTGGGGTTTTATTCTCCACACTTGACAAGAAAGGGACAGTCACCAGCACCCTGTTCCAAGTGGTTTTCTCTCAGGTCCAGCCAACAGCTTAGCTTCTTTAAAATGACCCATGTAGTTTTCTGTCTTGTTCTAATATGAAGTATTGACACTTTTTTTTTTCCCCTCCAAGTTATCTCTGGAATTTCTAAACAGGCCCCAGTCCCAAAATTTCCACTGCAGAAAATCCTAAGCAAAGTTGTTGGCAGGTCTCTCCTGTTGTTCTGGGAGCCAGCTCTGCCCCAGGTGTTCTACTGTTGACATGTGCTGCTGGGAGCTGACTTAGAACATCTGAGAACAAAAGGAGAAAAACATTATGAAACGTGATTTCTACTTGGGTTATGCCAGAGAGGAAGGAAACACCTTTGTAAGGAAGCAGGTCTCAGCCTGAATCTTGGTGACTTAGTACAGAGTGCCAGGAGGCTGATGGTGGTTGAAGGTAGTAGGGGTGGTGGGAGGGGGATGGTGGAAAAGGCCACTCAAGAGTTTCTAAATGAGACTCTTTGGCTCTAGAGACCAGCTAGACCCTGAAATATCTGCAGTGCTATAAGAGTCAGTACCCACCAAACCCAATGGGATGAGGTTCATTTTGGTGTGACCCACTCCCGTACATAAGAAGCAAGATCAGATTCAGCCACACCAGGCATGTGAGAAAACTTCCTAAGAAGGAATAAAATCAGATGCTCCTTAGAAGTGAGGAGTGGAACTTTATCCTGCTTCCTTTGGACAGGTCATCAGGAAAAACTAATCCCTACGAAAGGACATCATGTTTGGTAAAGTGAGGGCTAGCAACAGTGAAAGAAAACCTTAATGAGGTGGATGGACACAATCAATAGCCCAAGAGTGGACTCAAACATAGAAAAGATCATGAAGATGATGCAGAACCGGGTAACACTTTGTTGTTATACACAAGGTCTCCCTGAGTCGGAATTGACTGGCAGGCAACTAACAACAACAACTGGGAAACATTTTTATATCACAGAAACCTTTACAGACCTGTGATGTCTTTGGAGATTTTGCTAAAGAATGGAGTTATAGGTGAAGTCAAGATATAGTTTGGCTTCTTCTCTGGGTAGTTTGAACCAAATGGAAAACTCTGGAAAATTCTACTTCTTCCTGCCATGCTGAAGGCCAAAAGAAACATTGTTCCCTAAGAGCTAAAGTTCTTTATCACTCTCTTAAAGAGATACCATGACAACTGAGCAGGTAGCTTTATGCTCCTTCAGGTCCTCCTAACTCGAATAACAACATTACTAGTTTATCATTTGCAGCTAAGTCAGGCAATACCTGCCATGCAGGATTTCTAGGCAAAATCATTTACTACAAGAAGCTATCCATTGCCTGTCTGCCTTGGTGACTCTAAAGAGATTGACAAAGACCAGAGATATGAAAGGAAAATATTTGTGAAACAGAATCAGAGTCCCTGCTCCCTCTACTTGGCACCACTCTTATCTTTCTAGAATAATTCCAAGACTCTTATTCAAGTTGAAAGCTCACCCCAATGACTTTTCATGATGAATATTTGTATAGTTGGAATATTCATTTGCCCATTATTTAGTTAACCAATTTATTTTAGATTGAACCTAAGTACATGGGAAAAGAACCAATTTCCATGGACTTTTTGATCAGAATGAGAGTTTCATGCTACCACTATGAGGTTGAAATTTACACAAAGAAGCATATTATTTAAAGAACATGCACATTTTCTGATAATTATTTCAGGACATTGGGTTCAACTGGAGCTCATAGATAGGTCTTATCAGGTTATTCTTTAAAAAAGCTGATATTGATGAAAGTGTATAAATATTTTCTCACTCAAGTTAACTTGAGTTGGCTAAATTACGCTGATGGATTGCACAACCAAATTAGGAACTGGGAATGCCAGAAACACGCTTGAGGTTGAAAGAGCAATGAATTAAAATAACTGTGGTCAATAAAGTATTGAGGCAAGAAAATTCTCTGAGTTCATGGAGTGATTTGCAGATAAAGTAAAAGAAATTTGGTGGTTAGGTGGTGTGGTAGAAAGATCTCTGAATCAAGGGTCAAGAGGTCTACCTTCAAGCTCCAGTTTTGTCACTACCTAGTTGTAGTAACTCTCTGGACTTCGTCTGTAGAATAAAGTGCTTGGATTAGATGATCTCTCAGGTCCCTTCTGAAGTCCCTGGTTGATGCTTGACTTCTAACTGAAAGGTTGGAGGTTTGAGTCCACCTTGAGGCACCTTGAAAGAAAGACTCGTGATCTGCTTCTGTAAAATCAGACAGTGAACTCTATGGAGCACAGTTCTACTCTGACATACGTGGGGTCACCATGAGTCAGAAATGACTCGATAGCACTGGTTTTAAGGTTCCTTCCAAAATTATCACCCTATGAAATAGGTGAATTAATTTAGGGTATCCCAGTTTTGATCAATGATACATTTTTTTTCTGTTAATAAATGATTTAAATGTGTATTACATTAGAATGCCTGGGACTTTTTTTTCAATGGCTTTTCTAATCCCTGCATACAACTTGGTTAACCAGGTTCTTTAAATAGTTTTAAATTAAAAACTTCCAGGTGGGATTAATGGGGTAGGGAAATTATCAGAGTTAATTGCCAGAATAATAAGATGGAGATTTTAAATCAAAGAAAAGAATGAAGATGTATACTACTTGTCTGAGTTTTAGCAGCAAGAATACTAGGACTAGGGAATTTGAAAAGAGCTAGGGTAGGAAAACACATGCTCATATACATTCTTTTCTTTTGGAGCACAAACTTTGCTTTAAAGAATAAAGAAAACAGAGTGGACAGTCAAAGCGAACATTTCTAACACTGAAGAAATAAAATCATGTAATTTATAACAGCCGTCTTTTTAAAAAAAATCACTCAAAAACATCTATTATACATCTGTTGTTTACCAGCAACTATGGGATACGTGCTATTTTGGTGCCAGAGTCATTTTGAAGCAACCTAACATAAGTACACACATTTCACATTTTGATATTTAACAAGTAATCTATAAAACAGACAACCCCCTTATTGTACATTGACTTCCCCTTTACCCAAGTGAATATATCTGCCCTCTAGTTAGTGATTTATCTTCCTTCCCTTCCCACCCCTGGAATCATCAAAGAATATTTCTTTTTGTGTATAAACCTTTCCTTGGCTTTTTATAATAGTTGTCATGTACAATATTTGTCCTTTCGTTATTGACTCATTTAACTCGGCATAATGTCCTCTAAGTTCATCCATGTTATGAGATGTTTCACAGATTCACTGGTGTTCTTTAATGTTGCCTAGTATCCCAGTGTGTTTATGTACCATAGTTTGTTGATCCATTCCTCCACTGATGGGCATTTAGGTTGTTTCCATCTTTTCGCTATTGTGAATAGTGTTGTGATGAACATGGATGTGCATATATCTGCTCGTGCCACAGCTCTTATTTCTCTAGGATATATACCTAGTAGTGGGATTGCTGGATCATATGGTGTTTTTATTTCCAACTTTTTAAAGAAGTGCCATACCAAAATCTTTGGGGCACAGCAAAAACAGTGCTCAGAGGGCAATTTATAACAATAAATCCATTTGTCAGAAAAGGAGAGAGTCAAAATTAGCAACTTAACCCAACATCTCCAACAATTAGAAAGACAGCAGCAAAATCAGCCTACAGTCACCAGAAGAAAAGAAATAATAAAGATTCAAGAAGAAATAAATGAAACAGAAAAATAGAAAGGATCAACAAGACTAGAAGTTGGTTCTCTGAAAAGATTAAAAAACTGACCAACCACTGATAAATCGAACAAAGGAAAAGAAGATGCAAATAACATGAATAAGAAATGAAATAGGTGATGTCACAATTAAACCTATAAAAAGGATAATAACAAGATATTATAGCAACAGTCTTGATGCTTAATAGGCTATAGGCAAAGACTTAAAACTTCTTTAATAAAGGTAGTTATCTGAATAAACGTTAGCCTATAATATGCCTTTGGAAACCTAATTTTATGACCTCAAAGAGTAAGCTTCAAAATCTCCACTCAAAGAAGAAATTCTATGGAAAATATGAAAATCAAGAAGTTGGAGTCGATGGTGGCCAAAATATAGGTACCAATATACACGTTCACAGAACTGTGACGTACAGCCAGGCTGAAGTTGGCTCGTTGTTGTTGTTGTTATGTGCCATCGAGTCAGACCCGACTCATAGCGACCCCTCCTTGGGTTTCCAAGGCGATATTACAACCTTGCAATCAATTACTGGAGCTCTGGTAGCATAGTGCCTAAGGCACTTGACTGCTAACCAGAAGGCTGGCGGTTCAAACCCGCCAGCCACTCCTCGGAAGGAAGGTTGGGCATTCCTACTTCCGTAGTGATACTGCCTCGGAAACCCAAGGAGGGGTCGCTATGAGTCGGGCCGACTCGATGGCAAATAACAACAACAACAATTACTGATTGATATAGATAATGATGGTGTCTGTGAAAAAGTAGTATTCTGTATATTTTCTTTATAAAGGAAAATAAATTTTAGAATAATTTCCATTCCGAAAAGTTGTTTTTCAACATTTGATTGCTTATTCTTACTCTCCAGACACCACATCATTCTCTGATTGTTCTGTATAGCCACGCTTTCACTGCGTGCACAGACATAGAGGTTAAAGGTTAATTGGCATGGCTTCAACAAAGCCTTTATAGGTAGATGCTCACCCCGTAGGTCTGTGGCAGTGGCTCTGTATCCTATTTCTTTCCTTCCTTAATCAGGTCTCCTAGGCAGGGAACTTGATAAACAAGAGACTTGATTCAGATTATTTCAGAACATTGCTTAAATTTGGAGAGTAATCTTTGTCTCCTCAGCCATCTCAGGCTTGCTAACCTGGCTTAGAAAGACTTTCTGCCAACAGATCGAATTCTGCTCTGGTTTGGATGTCCCTTCCATCTCGTTCTCATTGGCCTCAGAGAGAAAACAGGACACGAAAATGGCTGAGTAGAAAAAAGATATCTCTGACCAACTTCTAGAACTGCTCTTCAACTGCTGTAGGAGTAGCAACTATTGCTTTTCAGACTGACTCAGCTGAGCAAGAGGAGAAAGTTTTCCTGAAAACTTACCTCACTGGAAAGTCAATGGGAACAAATTCTTAGTGAAATGCTGAATCATTCTGATACTTGGAGCCAACAGTTTATGCAATTCTTCTTTTATCACCGGAAGATCTTTAGTAATTGTGGGTACTCCTCTTATTTCAATAGATTCGGAGACGGATTGTTGACACCTTAGATTAAACCAGTGGAGATACATGCCATCTTTTCTATTCATAAAGTCAAAGGACTATGGTGTCCTGAAAATCTGAAGTCATTTAAGGGACCGGACTTGATTTTTTTTTTCCAACCTGAAGTCTTTTTAATATTCCTGGTGGTGCAGTGGTTAAAGCATTTGGCTGCTAACCAAAAGGTTGGTAGTTCTAGCCCACTAGCTGCTCCCAGGAAAAAAAATGTGGCAGCCTGCGTCCATTAAGATTTACAGCATTGGAAACCTTATGGGGCAGTTGTACTCTGTCCTATAGGGTCACGCTGAGTTGGAATCTACTTAATGGTAGTAGGTTTGTTTGTTTGTTTGTTTAGAAGTTCTTTATACCATGAAAATGATCAGAAATCCTCTCATCTTAAATGCATAAAGAAAGATCTTACTCATTCTCTGACTCTCTCCTCCTCTCAACAAACAGTATTTGTCTCAGTCAATCCCTGCTGTGGCTTATAATGGCATTTCTGTGGCTTATGGAGCACACACAGAGATTGCAGTGTTTTTATAGCGTGAAAAGTATAACACATTACTGATACTCCGGAGACCTCTCTGCTAACCAAATCCATGCCAGGTAACATCCATTCCAGGTAACAGTTTTGCTTACATTGTATCTTCAACACCGTGGGCACATGCAAACCAAACTAAACCCACTGCCTTTGTGTCCATTCCAACACATAGCAACCCTATAGGACAGAGTAGAGCTGTCCCATAGGGTTTCTAAGGCTGTAAATCTTTACAGAAGCAGACTGTCCCATCTTTCTTTCACGGAGCAGCTGGTGGGTTCCAACTGCCGACTTTTTGGTTAGCAGCTCCATGACTTAGCCATCGCACCACCAGAGGTCCTGACACCATACAAGTTAATTCAAATAGATTTTATACCTAAGAAAGAGCCTCAGCTTTGCATTTATCCTCCAGTTTTTTCACTCACATAAAATGTTCAGTGTGGGACAGTCTTGAAGAGTAAGTGATCTACCAGAGAATATATGTGAAAATATTTGACACACTCAATCTATTAACCACATGCACATGGTTAACAAAATCCAAACACTCAACATAAATCAAGTGAGGAAATTGGCCATCATCTCAAAAGCAGATTTTACGTTTTTATATCTTATAAAGAAGGACCTATTGCCTCTATGAAATGATAAACAAAAGTTAGTGTACCTGACTTTGGAATCATAAAACCAAAAGAAACCAAATTCACTGCTATTGAGTTGAGTCTGACTCATAGCAGCCCCTCCTTGGGTTTCTGAAACAGTATCTACAGAAGTAGATTGCCCAGTCTTCCTTTTGAGGAGTGGCTGGTGGGTTTGAACCACCAGCCTTCTGGTTAACAGTCAAGTGCCTTAGGCACTATGCCACCAGAGCTCCTTGGAACCACGGTTGGATGAATTATTTCCAGTATAACTGGAACAAGCTAAACTTATTATTCACACCTCAGTGAAATAAGGTACATTTTAAGACTACTCTGTGCTCTTAACCTTACATGGAAGGGGATCACAGTGGACAGCTTATATCACTATAGGTGTCATTCTATTGGTGTTAATGATCAATTAAAGGCCCACTGTGAAGGTGTAATTTCTGAAACAATGCATGGCCTGGGAAGGTGGATGATAAATTAAATTGGCAACATGAGAAGCTAAAGCTTCTCCAAACTAGAGTCAATTCCGACTCATGGTGACCTCGTGTGTGTCAGAGAATGGCTCCATAGAGTTTTCAAGTCTGTGTCCTTTCAAAAGCAGAAGTAAGACCTTCCTTCCGCGGCACCTCTGTGTGGGTTTGAACTGCCAACCTTTAGGTTTGTAGTCCAGACTTAACCTTTGGTGCCTCTCAGGATCCTTTGATTTGTCTAAATAATCTTTACTTCTTAAAATTACCCTTTTAGATGAGAAAACAGAAGCTTAGGGAGAAAAAGTGAGATGCCCAAAGTAACAACACCTCCAAGGCACCTCTGGGTGGGTTTGAACCACCAGCCTCTTGGATAGCAGTTGAGCACTTACCCATTTATACCACCCAGGGACTCCTTCTCCAAACTATAGAAGATTTGATTACACCAGATTTATTCTCCCACTGTAAACAACTAGAAAACTGGACAAAATACATGAAACAATTGTTTTCAGATATAAGACAACAAATAGCACTGATCTGTGATCCTCAAGAGAACAGAAACAAATGAGGTAAGACCTTTAATTGATCCCCCCAGCTTTCTGCCTGAGACACTTTCCGGACCACAGTGCCAAGAGGGAGAACCCAAGCAAAGCATGGACATCTTGCTAAGTGAGGAGAACAGAGACAGAGGAGGCTGGAACATCTGGGGCAGAGTAATGGTGAGTAGGGAGTTACCCAGAGAAAGAGTGCCAGCAAATTGATGAGTTCCCCTTTAGTTTGTGGCTGCATACTAAGCTAAACATGCACAGGATGCATGTAAATAGTAACTACTGGGGAAAACATAACTACGAGGGAGTGTAAGCTAAACAATTCATAGATTTCATGCAGCACGAGGAGCCCTGATAGTATAGTGGTTAAGTGCTCAGCTGCTAAATAAAAAAGTCAGTGGTTTGAACCCACAAGTTGCTCTATGGGAACAAGATGTGGCAGTCTGCTTAGGTAAAGATTTACAGCCTTGGCAACCCTATAAGGTAGTTCTACCCTGACCTATAGTGTCGCTATGAGTTGCAGTCTACTTGACAGCATTTTAAAAATCTTTTTTAAATGTAGTGCTAGGAGACATTCAAGTATGTTGTTGTTGTTGTTATGTGCTGTCGAGTCGCTCCGACTCATAGCGACCCCTCCTTGGGTTTCCGAGGCAGTATCACTACGGAAGTAGGATTGCCCAACCTTCCTTCCGAGGAGTGGCTGGTGGGTTCGAACCGCCAGCCGTCTGGTTAGCAGGCAAGTGTCTTAGCCACTATGCTACCAGAGCTCCCACACATTCAAGTATAGACCTCTTTAAACACCCAGAGCATTCAATAGAGACCTCAGGAAGACTATACCTTAGAAATAGGGCTAAACTAACCATAGAGTAAGTGCTGTTCTATAGCTACATAACCCACTGTCATCGGGTCAATTCCAATTCATAGCCACCACCACTGTGTTTCCAAGGTAGTAAAGCTCTGGTAGCATAGTGGCTAAGACACTTGCCTGCTAACCAGATGGCTGGTGGTTCAAACCCACCAGCCACTCCTCAGAAGGAAGGTTGGGCAATCCTACTTCCGTAGTGATACTGCCTCGGAAACCCAAGGAGGGGTCGCTATGAGTCAGGTTTGACTCGACGGCACATAACAACAACAACAACAACTCTTTATGGAAGTAGATTTCCCCATCTTCCTTCTGCAGAGTGGCTGGTGGGTTTGAACTGCCAACCTTCTGGTTAACAGTCAAATATAGACACTGCAAAATCAAAGCTCAGGGAAATTGAAGCCATAGTTATAGAAACTATGTAATCTAAACACTGAGAGAAGTAATTAGGGGGAAAAAAAAAAAAAAAGAACAATGCCTTTGTCATTCATGTGACAACATAAAGTAGTCTAACCTAAATGTAATTGAAATTCAAGAAGGATGGGGACCGAAAAACAATATGAAAAAATGAGGGCCCCATTTCCCCCTAGAGTGAAAAAACAAAACAATACATAAACCCACAAATCCAAGAAGAAAAATGAATTCCAAACAGGATAAACACAAAGGAAACTACATCAATGCACAGCTGCTGAAAACAAGTTATATAAATAAAAATTTAAAGGCAGCCAGAGGAAGGGAAAGATACATTATAAATCAGAAAAAAAGATAAGACTGACTCTTGGCTTCTCTTCAAAAACCAAGCAAACCAGATGATAGTGGATGACATAGTTTTTTAGTGATAAAAGAAAAAAATGATCCAGTGAAAATATCTCTCAAAAATAAAGGTAAAATAAAGACAACAACAAAACCCCCAAATCATGGCAAGAATATTATCATTGGGCAAAACAAACAAACAAAACCCAGGAGAATTCATTAGTAGCAGACCAGCACTGCAAGAAATGTTAAAGGAAGTTACTCCTGCTGAAGGAAAATGGTACCAGAGGAAATCTAAATGTGCACAGAGAAATTATGAGTCTCAGAAATAGTAAATATGTGAATCAATATAAAAGAGGACTTTTTCTTGATTTTTATTTTGTTTTAAAAAAATAATTTACTCTTTGAAGCAATTGTGATTATGAGTCTCAGAAATAGTAAATATGTGAATCAATATAAAAAGGAGTTTGTTTTTTTCTTATTTTTAATTTTTTTTTTTTTTAATAATTTACCCTTTGAAGCAAAAAATGTGTTGAGGAGTTTATAGCATGTGTAGAGTTTAAAAGTACCACATGATAGCACAAAAGAAGGGAGTTCTGATGGCGTAGCACCTAAGGTCCTTGACTGCTAACCAGAAGGCTAGCGGTTCAAGCCACTCCTTGGAAGGAAGATTGGGCAATCTACTTCAGTAGTGATACCACCTCAGAAATCCAAGGAGGGGTCGCTATGAGTCGGATCCAACTCGACAGCAGTGAGTTTTGTTTGGTTTTAGTTTACAGCATCCAAAAATAACATAAAGATACACCAATCAAGAATAAAGTAAAATTCTAAAAAATATTAAACTAATCCAGAGCAGGCAGGAAAACTGAAAAATGAGCAAAGAATGGCGGGTGGGGGAATAAAAAAAACTTCTAGATAAAGAACTGTTGTTGTTAGGTACCATCAAGTCAATTCCAACTCATAGCGACCCTATGTACGACAGAACAAAACACTGCCTGGTATTGTACCATCCTCAAAATTGTTGCTATGCTATGCTATAGCCAATGGGTCTATCCATCTTGTTGAAGGTCTTCCTTTTTTTTTTTTTTTTCTGACCCTCTACTTTAGCAACCATGGTATCCTTCTCCAGGGACTGGTCCCTTCTGAGAACACGTCCAAAGGATGAGAGATGAAGTCTTGCCATCCTCATTTCTAAGGAGCATTCTGGCTATACTTCTTCCAAGACAGATAAATTACTAGTATCCAAAAAATATAAAGAGCTCTTAAAACTCAGCAATAAGAAAACAGACAGCTCCTAGAGCCTGGCACTTTGAACTCGGACTTCTAGCCTCCCGAACTATATGAGAATAAACTTCTGTTTGTTCAAGCCATCCCATTTGTGGTATATTCTTGTCACTAGGTAACCAAAACATATGGTAATGATGGATTCGTGACACTACGCATTTGTCAAAATCCATAGACCTGTACACAGAGAATGAATCCTAATGTAAACTGCAGATTTAGGTTAATAATAATGTGAGGATATTGGTTCATTATGGTGCACTGAGTTCTTTTACATGAGCTTTTGCCTTGGTTCTTTGGAAACAGTTTAGGAGATTTTTCCTCTAAACCCTGAGAAGTTATTACCTTTGCCCTAGGTCTTTGGAGAAGAAACTTATGGGGGGTAGATGTTAGATTGTTTTTCACCCCAGAAGTTTTGTTACTTTTGCCTAGGGGATTTCCCTGGGTAAACTATAAAGAACTTATTGGTTTAACACTTTTGTCAGTAACTAACAAGACCTGAGATGACTGATATCTCATAGGTAATTGAGGATTGACTGAACTCTGGTCTGGTGAGGGAGGCCCCACTTGTAACTGATAAGGATCAGGATATATAAATGGCTGAAACAGAGGTTTAGGAGGCCTCCTGATTGAGAGAACAGGCTCTGGTGGAGCAGTTACTAAGGCATTTGCCTGCTAACCAGAAAGAAGGTTGGTGGTTCAAACCCACCAGCTGCTCCGCAGAGAAAAGATGCTGGCTAAGAGCTGGGCTAGCAGAGAAGTAGAGCCTTGTAGGAGCCAAGTGGTCCCAAAGCGTCTGGGCTAGTTATCGGCAAAGAGGTTGACAACAGAGAAGCCTGAAGGCAGAGAGGACCTAACAGAGCTAAGCAAGCTCTTATACTGGCTGTAAGTTGGGCCAATTAATGGTGGAGAGGCTGATGGTGAAGGGCCAGTAGTGGGGATGCTTGACAGCAGAGAGATCTGAGAGCAGAGAGCAGCTAAGAGAGTTGAGCAAATGCTGCAGTGTCTGTGTGTGCACTGGGCCAGTTACTGGCAGAGAGGCTGACACTGAAGAGCTGGTGGCAGGGAAGCCTGACAAAAGAGATATCTGGTGACAGAGAGAAGCTAAAAGAGCTGAGCAAGCTGCTACACTGGCAATGAGCTGGGCCAATTAGTAGCAGAGAGGCTGACAGCAAATAGACTTGAGGGCAGAGCTGCCCAGTAATAGAGAGGCTTGATGGCAGAGAGGCCCAGCAGCAGAAAGGCCTAATGGTGGAGAGTTGTTGCTAGGGGAGCAACAGCTTAGAGTGCTGATCAAGCTGCTACACTGGCTATAAGCTGCACTGGTTAGAACTAGAGAGGACAGCAGCAGAGGGGCCTGACAGCAGAATGCAGCTGAGGGAGCTGTCCTGGTCAGAAGATGTCCTGCCCTGAAGAAGGGAGGGATGTGCTCTCCACTTTCGGGACCCTTACAGATTTTCCTATGTGCTTTCTGATCTGATCCTGAGTTGCTCCTGTTACTTCCAAGCTGATCCTGATCCTCAGTTGTAGCCTCTTACTTACCTAATAAACCACATAAATGTGATTATGGTCTGTGAGTTCTTGTGGCCATTGCAACTAATTATCCAACCCTACAGAAGAGTAAAGAGTGCTGTGGGGAGAGCAACTGGTGTCAGAAATTATGGAGAAGTGGGAAGGTGGAGCTATACCTGACTTCCATCTCATAGGAAACAGCTTTGTGCTGATCTTTATTCTTAAGAATTCTCATCCCTTAGGGATTTAGACAATTCCCTATGCTGCATACTTAATTAATTGTAAAAAATGGAACACACCAAAGCAAGATGTTAATAATAGGGAAAACCAGTGAGAAAGGAGAGAGAAAGTATTTGGGAACTCTCTGTGTTTTTGGCTCAATTTTTCCACATCTCTAAAACTTCTCTAAAAATAAAGTCTAGACACTAGACCTGAACTCAGCCATTTTTATAACTGTATTAAATATAATGATCTAAACATTCTGATTAAAATGTGCAGTTTTTCAACATGGATTTTTTTTTAAGTCCCAATTTTATATTCTTTACCAATAATAATAAGTAAAAAAACTGGATTCAGGAGTTCCGGCAAGATGGAGGATTAGGCGGAAAGACTGCACAGACCCTCTTCAACAAAGAAAAGGGAAACCAGTTAACACAGACACAGAAGATAATCTTGGACCCCTGAGCCTTGAAGGGAAGGATATAGAAGTGGACTAAACCCCAACTAGCAGAAGAATTTGCATGAAAATACCAAAAAAGGAGACATATGGGCTGCAGTTTGGCAGCGATCCTGATGGCACAGACAGCTTGGAGATTCCTGAGTGGTGGTAGGACCTAAGAATTAACCTAAAAATCACCCTGCTAGCTAGAACTGCACGGAGGACTGTGCACGGTGGTTGGGGAACAAATGGAGAAGTGAAGAGAAAAGTGAGCTGAACTATGGACTTTTGTCGGTCCAGAGGGCACCACCATTTTGAAGGTTTAAAAAGCAGCTTGACTATTTTGGATATTTAAAGAGACAGCGCTCTCGCAGATTCCTGGGGATTAAGAACACATTCTGCTTTCCACCAACCCCAAGGACACACGGGACCTGCAAGACTGACAACGTATGATATTCCTCTTGTTACTCTTATACACGACACCGGCTTGGTGAATGGAGGTGCGACCAGCCCCCACTCTCACCTACCTTCTGGGCCCACAGGAACCTCATCACAGTCTCTGTGCTCAGACGGAGCCTGGGTGTCCTGCCCTGTCCTCCATCAATCTTTTTTTTCTCTTTATTTTTATTTTTTTCTTTTTCACATTCTTTCTTCTGGTGATTAGTTTGCTTGTATTTGTCTGTTTTAAAACAACTAATATTATTAATACTTTTGTCCTTTTTATTATTATTCTT
>NW_006922019.1:557269-570262 GCF_000298275.1 Orycteropus afer afer
GTAAACTGTGGTCAATGACATGAGACAAAGTATATGTGAACTGCTGTATGGAAAGTGAATTTGCTCTGTAAATCTTCACCCAAATCACAATAAAAAAATAATAATTTGGATTCATTCAAAGTAAAAGGAATATATATAAATAACTCTTACATTCAATAATAAAAAGACAATGCTATTAAAAATGAGCAAAGTATCTGAATAGACTTTCCTCTAAAGAAGGTATAGAATTGCCTAATAAGCACATGGTAAGATGCTCAACATCATTAGCCATATTGGAAATACAAATCAATACCACAGTGATGTACCACTTCACACCCTCGAGGAGCCTATAATTAAAAAGACAGACAATAACAAGTATTGACAAGGATGTGGAGAAACTGAAACCCTTATACATGCTGGTACAAATGTAGAATTTGCAGACACTTTGGGAAACAATCTTGTAGTTTATCAAAAAGTTAAACATAGTTCCCATATGGCCTAGCAATTTCACTCCTCTGTATATACCCAAGAGAAATGAAAACTTATGTCCACACAAATATTTTGTACCAAATATTCATAACAGAATTATAACAACCCAAAAGTGGAAACAACTCAAGTGTCCATCAGCTGATGAAAGGATAAAATGTGGTATATCCATACAATGAAATATTATTCAATATTAAAAAAGGAATGAAGTACTGATGCACGCTATAACATGGACTAACCTTGAATATATTATGCCAAGTAAAAGATGCTAGCCATAAAAATCCACACATATTTTATGATTCCATTTATATGAAATGTCCAGAATAGGCAAATTCATCAAGACAGAAAAGAGATAAGTGGTTGCTAGGATTTGGGGGAGGGGAGGTAACCAGAGCTCCTTGTAAAAAAAAAAAATTAGCATAGCACAATTACAAAAATAGGGGGAGGGATCAACTGGCAAATAAACAAAGAAGACGTGTTACTTGCATAAAAATATGGTAAGAATCTTGAGCAAGACTATCAACCAACATAATTGGTATTTATAGAATAATCCACCCAACAAGAGAAGAGTTTTTTTTTTTTTTTCAAGCGAAAATGAAACATTCTTCAAGATAGGCTATATGCTGGTACATAAACTGAGTTTTAATAAATTTAAGAAAATTACGATCATGCAAAGTATATTCTCTGACCAAACTAAATTAGAAATCACTAGCAAACGGTTATCTCGAAAAAGCTCCAATCATTCAGAAATTAAACAACACTTACAAATAATCCTTGGGCCAAAGAAGAAACTCAGAGGAAAGTTTGAAAATAATTTTAACTGAATGAAGATGAAACTCAACATATCATACTTCACAAGATAGAGTTAAAAGAGTGATTAAAGGGAAATATAATCTCATATCAGAAAGGAAGAAAGATTTAAAATCAATGATAAATGCTTCCCCCTTAAGAAGCTAACAAAAGAGGAGCAAGTTTAAACCCAGATTTAGCAGAAGTAGGGAAATAACAATAAGAGTGGAAATCAGTAAGACAGAAAATAGACAACATATATATAGATGAAATCAAAAGCTGTTTTTTTAAAAAGATCAATAAAATTGACAGACCTATATCTACATTGATCAAGGGGAAAAAAATGAAACACAAATGAGCAATATCCGGAATGAAAGAAAGGCTATCACTACAGATTCTATAAGATCTGTATACTCACTGCCATCAAGTCAATTCCCACTCATAGCGACCTCCATTGGGTTTTCAAGGTTGTAAATCTTTATGGAAGTAGAGTGCTTCATTTTCCTCCCACAGAGCAGCTGGTGGGTTTGAACCACTGACCTTCTGGTTAGCAGCCAAATGCTTTGCCCACTATACCACCAGAGCTCCTTAAGGACATATGTAGTAATGATATATCAACAACTTCATGCTAATAAATTTGACAACTTAGACGATACAGACAAATTTCTTAAAATATACAACTAACAAAGTTGACTAGTGAAGAAATAAATTGGAATAGTCATATATCTATCAAAGAATTTGAGGTTGTAATTAAAAAAAAAAAAAAAAAAAACTCTCTTCAGAAAAAGTCTTCAGGACCATATGGCTTCACTGGTAAATTTTTTTCAAATATCTGTTGCTCTGTGCCATGGCATGATTCTCACCCATAGCAACTCCAACTGACAGTATAACTGCCCCCATAGGGCTTTCCTCTTGTAATCTTTACAAAAGCAGGTCTTTCTATTGAGGAGCCACTGAGTGAGTTTGAACTGCCAACCTTTTGGTCCCCCAAAAACACTGTTCAAATTTCAATTGCCCATGCTATAGTAATTGTGTGTGTGTGTGTATATATATATATGTGTGTGTGTGTGTGTGTGTGTGTGTGTATACATACATATATTTATATATATGTATATATATCTCCAGGAGCTCTGGTAGCATAGTGGCTAAAGCACTTGATTGCTAACCAGAAGGCTGGCGGTTCAAACCCACCAGCCACTCCTTGGAAGGAAGGTTGGGCAATCCTACTGCCGTAGTGATACTGCTTCGGAAACCCAAGGAGGGGTCACTATGAGTTGGGGCCGACTCGACGGCACATAACAACAACAACATATATATCTCCACAGTCACTACTTTAGCAACTGATGGGCACCATGTTACCATGTTCAGTGACCAATTCCATTACTCTTTTCAAAGTCTGTTTGTGACTGGTCACTGCCCATCTCTTTATTCAGCAAAGCATGTAGTTGTGTCACCTCTTTCCCAGTGATAAACCTGTGTGAGGTTTTACAAAAAATGAATAATTGAAAGAGAGAATTGTCTAAGAAAGATTAAAATGCATAAAGAAATGAAAAGTAGTAGGTCTGGAAATGAAATTCATAACTCATGTAAATGGAGTTATAGAATAGTTGACCGTGGGAATGCTGACATTGCCACAGTTTGAGAAACTCCAGATATGCAGCCAAAGGAACTAAGTGAAGGCAAACTTAACAACATAAATGAGGAAGGGGGTTATGATGAAAAAGATGAAGAGGAAGAGGAAGTGACATTGACAAAAACTTCACTAAAAGGACTCTCAGAGATATCTCATGACGTTGAAAATGCAAAGGATAAAATGTTGGAAGCTAATCCAGACTAAGAAAAGAGTATAATAATTTACCAAGTCATAGAGAAGGTATTTGCTCTGTATAATAAGTTTTACAAAGAGAAGAAGGTAAGCACTATTCAACTACCCTTGTTGTTGTTATGTGCCTTTGAGTTGGACCCGACTCATAGTGACCCCTCCTTGGGTTTCCAAGGCAGTATCACTACGGAAGTAGATTGCCCCATCTTCCTTCCAAGGAGTGGCTGGTGGGTTTGAACCATCAGCCTTCTGGTTAGCAGTCAAGTGCCTTAGGCACTACGCTACCAGAGCTCCCTCAACTACCCTTAGTAAGTTTTATTTTCAAAAAAATTAAATGCTTCAATTATCAATGTTTCTAAAGTTTTAAACTACAGTGCAATAGGTGACATAGTGCCTAAGGCATTTTACTACTAACCACAAGGTTGGCAGTTCAAACCCACCAGCCACTCCTCGGAAGAAAGGTTGGGCAATCTACATCCATAGTGATACTGCCTCGGAAACCCAAGGAGGGGTCGCTATGAGTGGGATCCAACTTGATGGCAGTGGGTTTTTTAAGGAGTATTATTTACACTATTTTTTATTTTCCTATATATTTATAACAGCAAGAGAGTTCTCAAATTTTGACAAAAATATTTAAAAGTGATTTAATTATCATAACTGAATATTAAGAAAATTTTGTGGCTTGTATGATCATTTTTATAGTCCTGTACCATGTAAGGAGCTCTGGTAGCATAGTGCCTAAGGCACTTTGACTGCTAACCAGAAGGCTGGTGGTTCAAACCCACCAGCCACTCCTCAGAAGGAAGGTTGGGCAATCCTACTTCCATAGTGATAACTGCCTCGGAAACCCAAGGAGGGGTTGCTATGAGTCAGGGCCGACTCGATGGCAAATAACAACAACAAGAAGAAGTACCATGTAAAGTGAAGACTGCTTGTATTAGTAAGTGAAATCAAACAACCTCTCAAAAGGATAATATAGTATGACTAATGGAATGCAAGGTTGGTTTAACAAAAGAAAAGAAAAAGTATGATAATCTCAAAGACAGATAAAAATAATTTGAAAAAATTCAACGGCTATTCATGATTCAAACTCTCAGCACACTAGGAATAGGAGTAAGTTTTCTCAGCCTAAAAGAAGGTATCTACAAAAAATCTCACAGCTAATGTCATGCTTAAGTGGTGAAAGACTGAGTGTATTCTCTCTACAATTAGAAACAAGGCCACAATGTTCACTCTCACCATTTCCATTCAACATTGCACTGGAGATTATAGCTAATGCAAAAAGACAAAAGTAAGAAAATGATAAAAATTGGAAAGGAGAATATAGAGCTATCTTCATTCCCAGATGACATGATAGTGTACACAGATAATCCTAAGAAATCTACAGAAAGGCAAAAATCAATTGCATTTCTATATACTAGCAAATAACAATTAGAAAATAAAACTTCACAATGTATTTATAATAATATCTGAAAATATATATTACTTAGGGAAAATTTTAGCAAAATATGTGTGAGACCTTTATACTGAAGTTATAAACATGACTTAGAGAAACTAATGAAGAGCAGAACAGATGAAGAGATGAATGATACTCACAGGTTAAATGACTAAATTCTTTTCAAATTGATCTATAGATTCAATATGATTCAAATAAAAATCCCAGCAGGTTTTTACTGAATAAACTGACAAACTGAATCTAAAATTAATAAGAAAACATAAAGTATCTAGAATGGCCAAAATGAATAAATTGGAAGACTTACCTTACCTGACTTTAAGACTTAGTATAAAGCTACAATAATCAAGATAGCATAGGATTGGCATATGTATAGACTTATAAATGAATGGGATGTAATAAAGAGTCTAGAAATAAACCACTTACATGTGGTAAATTGATTTTTCATAAAAAAATAAGGTAATTTATGGATATAGAAAAATCTTTTCAACAAATGGTGCTAGAACAATTGGATAACCATATAGAATAAAATGAATCACAATCTTCATCTCACAAATCTAGCATGAAATGGATCATAGACCTAAATATAAATTCAAAAATTATAAAGCTTCTAGGAGAAAATTTTCACAACCTGGGCTTCAGTCAATATTTCTTAGATAACACACAAAACATGCTAATCATGAAAGAAAAACAGGGATAAATTTGGCTTCATCAAAATCATAAACTTCTGCTTTTAGAAGGATATTGCTGTTGTTGCCAGCTGGTGAGTTGATTCTGATGCCAGTGACACTATGGGACAGACTAGAACTGCTCCACAGGGTTTTCTAGGCTATAATCTTTTTTACAGCAGATTGCCAGATCTTTTCTCCCATGGAGCTGCTGGTAGGTTGGAATTGCTGACCTTCGGGTTAGAGCCAGGCACTTAACCATTGCCTCACATGTCTCCTTCCCAGAAGGCTACCACAAAGGAAATGAAAAAGCAAGTCACAGAAGAGAAGAAAATACTCACAATACGTATATCTTCCAAGAGACTTGGATCCAGAAAACATAAAGAACTTTCACATATTAATAAATATAACACAAACTAATTTTTTAAAAAATAGGCAAAAAGTTTTAATAGACACATCAAAAAAGAAGATATGCAAATGGCCAATAAGCACACAGAAAGATGCTCAGTATCATTAGTCATCAGGGAAAAGCAAATAAAAATCATAATGAGATACTACTATATGTCCTCAAGTATGACTAAAATTTAAAAGACTAGTAATACCAAATTTTGACAAGGATGACAACACCTAGGACTGTTACATACTGCTAGTGGGAGTGTCATATGGTCCAACCACTTTGGAAAACTATTTGGCAATTTCAAATAAAGTTAAACATAGTCTTATCATCTGAGTCAGCAGTCCCACTCCTAGATACAGTTGATTCTTATTACTCATGGTCTCATGGTATTTATATTCTATAAAGTTGCTGTGAATACTAAATTAGTGAATATTGAGCCTTTGCTCTTAGTGGAAATACAGGGTTAGGTTCCTGCAAGCCTCAGGTAACAGCATTTTGTCAATTGATCAATACATGACCTTGTTTTATGTGTATTTCTATTTAAAGATAATTTATGCAACATATATTGTTGATTCATTAACATTGAACTCACAGCTAACAGCATGATAACCAAGCCCAGACAAAGCTTTTCTAAGACATGTATTTTCTTCATAAGACACATCACAGTCTTCTTGAACTCAGAAACTACAGTGCTTGAACTTTATGTTTGGGGACCATTTTTAACAGTGAAATCACCAACAAAAAGTATAAAAACGTGAGAAACATGACATTAAGTAGAATGTGAAAGATCACTTGCTTACAGTATGAGAGTTGAAGCAAGAAGGCCAAGTGTAAAATAGTGGGAGTAGTAGTTGTTGTTGTTGTTAAGTGCCGTCGAGTCATTTCGGACTCATAGAGACCCCATGCACAGCAGAACGAAACACTGCCCAATCCCACGCCAGCCTCACAATCCCTGCTATACTTGAGCTCATCATTGCAGCCACCGTATCAATCCATCTCGTTGAAGGCCTCCCCCTCTTTTGTCGACCCTCCACCCTACCAAGCATGACATCCTTCTCCAGGGAATGGTCCCTCCTTACAACATGACCAAAATAGGTGAGACGAAGTCTGGCCATTCTTGCTTCCAAGGAGCATTCTGGCTGCACTTCCTCCAGGACAGATCTGTTAGTTCTTTTAGCAGTCCATGGTACTTTCAGCATTCTCTGCCAGCACCACAACTCAAAAGCATCAACTCTTCTTCGGTCTTCCTTATTCATTGTCCAGCTCTCACATGCATACGAGGCGATTGGAAATATCATGGCTTGTGTCAGGTGCACCTTAGTCCTCAAGGAGATATCCTTGCTCCTCAGCACTTGAAACAGTTCCTTCGCAGTTGACTTTCCCAATGCTACACGTCGTCTAATGTCCTGACTGCTCCTTCCATTGGCATCGATTGTAGAACCAAGCAATGTGAATTCCTTGACAACCTCAATCTTCTCTCCATTTATTTTGATGCTGCTCATTGGTCCAGTTGTGAGGATTTTTGTTTTCTTTATATTGAGACGTAATCCATACTTCAGACTGTATTCTTCAACCTTCATCAGTAGGTGCCTTAAGTCATCCTCACTTTCAGCAAGCAAAGTTGTATCGTCTGCATATCTCCAGTTGTTAATGATTCTTCCTCCAATCCTGATACCAAGTTTTTCTTCATACAGTCCAGTTTCTCGGATTATTTGCTCAGCATATAGATTGAATAAGTGTGGAGAAAGGATACAACCCTGATGCACTCCCTTCTTGATTTTAAACCATGTAGTGTCCCCTTGTTCTGTTCGAACGACAGCCTCCTGGTCAAGGTACAGATTCCTCATGAGTACAATCAAGTGCTCGGGAATTCCCATTCTTCTCAATGTTATCCATAATTTGTCATGATCCACACAATCAAATGCCTTTGCGTAGTTAATAAAACACAAGTAAACATCTTTCTGGTATTCTTTGCCTTGAGCCGAGATCCATCTGACAACAGCTATGATATCCCTTGTTCCACGTCCTCTTCTGAATCCGGCTTGAACCTCTGGAAGTTCTCTGTCAATATACTGCTGCAAATGTTTCTGAATTCTCTTCAGTAAGATCTTACTTGTATGCGATATTAATGATATTGTTCTGTAATTTCCACATTCTGTGGGATCACCTTTCTTTGGAATGGGCACAAATATGGATCTCTTCCAGTCAGTTGGCCAGGTAGCTGTCTTCCAAATCTCTTGGCATAACTGAGTGAGTGCCTCCAATGGGGCATCTGTTTGTTGAAATATCTCAATCGGTATGCCATCAATTCCCAGAGCCTTGTTCTTCGCCAGTTCTTTCATTGCAGCTTTGACTTCTTCCTTCATTACCATTGGTTCTAGATCATATGCCACTTCCTGAAATTGATGAAGATCGATCAGTTCTTTTTGGTACAGTGACTCTGTGTATTCCTGCCATCTTCTCTTGATGTTTCCTGCATCATTCAATATTTTGCCCATAGAATCTCTCAATATTGCAACTCGAGGCTTAAATTTTTTCTTCAGTTCTTTCAGTTTGAGAAATGCTGAGCGTGTTCTTCCTTAGTGGGAGTAGCAGTAGCATGAGAATCTATCTAACTTCAGGGGAGATAATGTGAATCAAGATCAGCCTATGGCTGATCCCTATGAGCGGGAAGTCAGACACATCTTTCTACCAGTTCTGACACCAGCTATCCCTCCTATGGCACTCTCTACTTCTCTTCTGAGTTAGATAATCTGTTGTAATGACCACACAGAAACCACAGACCATACTTACAGTTAAATGGCTTATTAAGGAAATAATAGGAAAGTGGTACAGTGGATTACTTAACATGGCCATACTAGCCATGATCTTTGTGGGTCCGACCAGATGACTGGGTGGAACTTTGCAAATATGAGGTGTTTGTGGTGCACCAAGAGGATTGGATAATTTGCAAATAATGTAAAAAAAAGTACCTTGTGGGGTGGGACCATGCAGATAAGGTGTATGGGATCCTAACGTGGGGATTGGTCAGTTTTACCATCTTACTAGGCTTATAATGAGCCATCCCAGAGGGGAAAGGGGGGCTATCACTACCTCAAGAAAGAAGAACCAGGAATGGAGTGAATGAATTCTTGCACTCTAGATCCCTGTATTGAATCTCCTTGACTCAGGACAGAGAGAGAAAGAGCTGGAACACTTTGCTGAGATGGCAGCAGACCCCAGCAGCAGAGACCGGCAGCAGAAATCAACATGAGACAAAGCAGTGGGCTTCCCAGCTCACCGAGAAAGAAAGCTAAGTGCCTTCAGGCAAGAGGTTTGCTCGTGGAGTAGGGTGCCTCTCTGGGACCTACTGGCAGGGCTAAAAGAGCTTTGTAACACTTTTTTTGAGCAAGGAAGAGGCCAAGGGGATGCAAGGCCAGAGACAAGTGTGTCTGCTGCACAGCTTAGAAGAAGCTGTCCTGATTGAAGAACTGTATCCTGAGTTGTTCCTGAACCTGAATTTTAACCTGTTACTTTCCTAATAAACCCCATAATCATGAGTATTGTCGTCTGTGAGTACCATGTGACTATTGCAACAAATCATTGAACCCAGCAGAGAATTAGAAAGAGCCATGGGCAGAATGGTTGACGTCAGAATTGGTAAAATTTGTAGGGTGGTGGCATGTCCGACCTCTGCCTCACAGGAATCAGCCTTGGGCTGTTGATGGTGATGGTGGTTCTTTCTCCCCCTTGTGAAATTAAAGGAGGTTGGAAGATGTCCCCCACCCATGCCCTTTTTATAAGGGACCAGGATCAACAGGCTATAATTCAGAATCAGGATCAGGAAGCATGTAGGCAAAGTTTCCCTTCCTCAGTGCAGGACAGCTCTCTTAGCTTCCTTCAGCTGTGCAGCTCCTCTCAGCCCCTTCAGGGAAGGCTCCTGTTGGCCCCCTGAGGACAGACTTCTCTTAACCCTGTTGTCTGTCACCACTGACTCTGCTGCTGGGCCTCTTCCAGGACTGTTGCCACTAGTTTTGCCACTGTAGAAAGCTTTGCTCACATTATAGCTCTTTTAGGAGGTTCTTTGTCTCCTCTCTCTCTATTTCTGTTCTCTCTACTTCTTTCTTACTACTGCTTCTTCCTGCTGCTTCTCTTCTCTTCACACTACACACACACACACACACACACACACACACACACACACACACTCTTCCTTGTTAATTTC
Organism: Orycteropus afer afer; assembly: GCF_000298275.1. NCBI lineage: Eukaryota > Metazoa > Chordata > Mammalia > Tubulidentata > Orycteropodidae > Orycteropus > Orycteropus afer. The sequence continues at coordinate 567,068 of NW_006922019.1, forward strand.
AAAGCATGGCCCCACCTGCCAAGGCCACAAACTAACCAGTCCCCCTCCTGCTTAGCAGGCCACAGACACTTCATTTGCAAAGTAGGCTACAGTCAATTCATTTGCATAGTTTATTGTCCAATCCCTGCAAGATGCATACCAATCACAGGGTAGGCTGCAGCCCAGGACCAAACAAAAAGTATCAAACCACAAAAGTATCAAACTACAAGTTGTTTACAGTTTACCCAGGAAATGTCAATAAACCTGGACAAAAGTAACAAACCTCTGTGGTAGGAAACTAGGGCAAAAGTAAGGAAGGTCTCAGAGATTAGGGGGAAAATCCCTCAAGCTGTTTTTCAAAAAACCAAGGCAAAAGGCCACATAAAGGAACTCATTTTACCACACTGAGCATCAACTTGTTCAGCTCAGCTGCGAACATGTCTAGTGCATGTCAGATGACTCAAAATTTTCACTGTTCTGCATATGTCCGAGAATGACAGTGAAAGTGGTTCAAGTATTGATTTTGAGGTTATAAATAAATTTTAGCAAGTAGGCAAATTCACAAATACAGACTCTGCAAATAACAAGGATCAACTGTAATTCCTAAGAGAAATAAAAATATATGTCTACACAAATCTTTGTGGAATGCTCGTGACAATTTTATTAATAATCACCAAAAACTAAACAACTCAAATGTCCATCAACAGATGAATGGATAAACCAATCATGATCACATTGGACTACCACTGTGGAATGAAAATTAATGAACTACTGATACATGCAAAATAGATGAATGTCAAAAACATCATACTGAGAAAAAGAAGCCAGACATCTAGGAGTACATGCTTCATGATTCCATTTAAATGAAATTCTAGAATAGGTAAGAAGCTCTGGTAGCATAGCGCCTAAAGCACTTGACTGCTAACCAGAAGGCTGGTGGTTCAAACCCACCAGGCACTCCTTGGAAGGAAGGTCCGGCAATCTACTTATGTAGTGATACTGTCTCGGAAACCCAAGGAGGGGTCACTATGAGTTAGGTCCAACTCGACGGCACATAACAAGACAACAACTAGAATAGGTAAAATTAATCTATACTGACAGATGATTCTCACTCAATGGTTGCCCATAGAGTGGAGGAGGTGTGAATGAGAGACAAGATGGGAATTGGCTGCAAAAGGCAAGAGCTTTTGGGGGCTGATAGAAACATTCTGTATCTTGACAGAAGTGGTTGCATGGTTATAAACATTTATCAAAACTCATCAGACTTGCAGCTAAGATGGGTATATATTTTATTGCATATGGGGAAAAAACAAACCAAAAACAACCTTGTTATATGGAGCTAGTTCCAACTCCTGAGGCCCCCATGTGTTTCAGAGTAGAATTGTGCTCCAGCAGGTTTTCTTGGCTGTAACTTTATGGAAAGAGACCACCAGGTCTTCCTTCTACAACACCACTTGGTGGGTTCAAACCTCCAATGTTTAGAATAGCAGCCAAGTGAAAACTATTTGCACTGCCCTGGGATTGTATATGTAAGTTATATCTTTAAAAAAAGTTATTTTGAAAGTTAAAAAAAGCAGATTATAGCAACTCATTCAGTTTAAAGTGCTGTTTGATTTGATGCAATCCAACTTTTACTAAATGCCATGAAGGGAACACAAAGTTGAATAAACGATGGCCTTTCCTTCATGTATTTGTCTTTGGACAAATATTTAAATAATCATGGTAGAAGAAAAATTGTGATCAAATCCTTTCACAATTTCATACTACTATAAAGGGGTCAGCCACAGGGATCCAGGTGAGGAGAGGAACTCAGGCACACCCAAAGCAGCAGTGAGGGAGAGCAGGAAAAAGGGGATTAAAAGCCAGGAAGCCTGACAGAGAAGCAGTCAGTCGCAGGGATCCAGGTGAGGAGAGGAACTCAGGCATGCCCAAAGGAGCAAGGTGGGAGAGTGAGAGAAAAGGGATAAAAAAGCCAGGAACCTGGACAGAGGAGCAGTCAGCCGCAGGGATCGAGGTGAGGAGAGGGAACTCAGGCATGCCCAAAGCAGCAGGGTGGGAGAGCAGGAGAAAGGGGATTAAAAGGCCTAGGAATCTGGACAGAGGAGGAGTCAGCTGCAGGGACCCAGGTAAGGATGGTATGAGAGGTTTCCAACAGGAGGCAAACTTGTCTGTCGATTTGTCCTACCTTGGTGACGTGTTGATGTGAGTTTTGAGGCTGAGCCACTGGTGTTTCTAACCCAGAGGGATGCACATGGTGCACAGGTATCAGACCAGTTTACAGACTGAGGCAGACTAGGAAGAAGGAGGAGGCCATCCACTTCTCAAAGAATTGGTCAGGGAAAACCTTATGAATAGCAAAGAAACACGGTTTGATACATTACCGCACAATTTATGAATAGTCCGGTTAGGTTAGAAGGCTCTCAAAACAGGACTGGGAAAGAGCTGCATCATCTGAGTAACCCAGCCTTACTCCTATGGATAAGAAAAAGCTTTCAAGACCTCCATTTGCTGATATGGCACCACTCAAAGTGAAGAGAAACAGCTGCAGACATCCATTAATCATCGGAACATAGAATGTACGAAGTATGAATCTAGGAAAATTGGAAGTTGTCAAAAAGGAAACGGAACACATAAAGGTTGATATCCTCGGCATTAGTGAGCTGAAATGGACTGGTTCGGGCCATTTTGAATCAGACAACCATGTGATCTACTATACTGAAAATGACAGCTTGAAGAGGAATGACGTGGCATTCATCATCACAAAGGATGTTTCAAGATCTGTCCTGAAGTACAATGCTGTCAGTTTAGGATAATATCCATACACCTACAAGGAAGACCCGTTAATATGACTATTATTCAAATTTATTCACCAACCACCAAAGCCAAAGATGAGGAAATTGAAGAATTTTATCAACTTCTGCAGTCAGAAATTGACCGAACATGCAATCAGGATGTGTTAATTATCACTGGTGACAGGAAAGCAAAAGTTGGAAACAAAGAACAATCACCAGTAGTTGGAAAATTTGGCCATGGTGACACAAATAATGCTGGAATTTGCATGCTAGAATTTTTCAAGACCAACTACTTGTTCATTGCAAACATCTTTTTTCAACAACACAAACGGCGGCTCTACACATGGACTTCACCAGATGGAAGACACAGGAATCAGATTGACTACATCTGTGGCAAGAGGTGGTGGAAAAGCTCAATATCTTC
>NW_006922019.1:571997-578447 GCF_000298275.1 Orycteropus afer afer
TAAGGAAGACCAAAGAAGAGTTGATGCTTTTGAGTTGTGGTGCTGGCGAGGAATGCTGAAAGTACCATGGACTGCTAAAAGAACTAACAGATCTGTCCTGAAGGAAGTGCACCCGAAATGCTCATTGGAAGCGAGAATGGCCAGACTTCGTCTCACCTATTTTGGTCATGTTGTCAGAAGGGACCATTCCTTGGAGAAAGATGTCATGCTTGGTAGGGTGGAGGGTCAACGAAAGAGGGGGAGGCCTTCAACGAGATGGATTGACATGGTGGCCACGATGATGGGCTCAAGTATAGCAGGGATCGTTGGGCTGGCGCGTGATTGGGCAATGTTTCATTCTGCTGTGCATGGGGTCGCTATGAGTCAGAAACGACTCCACAGCACCTAACAACAACAACATAAAGCGGTAAAGGAGCTCTGGTCATGTAGTGGGTAAGGCATTTGGCTGCTAACCAAATGGTCCATTGTTTCAACCCACCAGCTGCTCCCAGGAAGAAAGATGAAGTGATCTGCTTTCATAAAAATTTGGACCCAATGAGGATTGCGATGAGTTGGAATCAACCTGATGGCAGCGAGTTTCGTTTTTGGTTTCATAAAGGGATGAGATTTAGTTCAAGACAGGCACAAGCTTAGAGGGATAATGTGGATTGGGATGTTGGTGACGTGGGCTGGAGGCAGGACATTGACCATAAAATCATGTACAAGAAAGCCATTAAATACATGTTAGCTTATTGCTAGCTCAGGCTCTATTAATTTTAAATTTGTTATAGTATGCAAAGTATATTTACATAATTTAGGATTAAGTATTGGAAAGAAGTTTTATAATTGAAGGATTTAAGAGTCTTTGATTAATATATAATGAAAAACTAATGGGAATTGTATACTTTTTCTTTTTATCACAATCTTTCATGTAGAAAAATTGGCATGGTGGAACAAGTATGGGCTTTAGAGATGAAATACTAGAAATAATAATAATAACTAAGATGAGGGCTTAGGAACCCCTGGGTGCTGCAAATGATTAAGTTTCCAGCCACTAAGGATTGGCTATTTGAACCTAGCCATAAGTGCCTTGGAAGAAAGGCACTTGGCAATCTTCTTCTTAAAGGTCACAGCCTGGAGAATGGTGGAACACAGTTCTACTCGGCACACATGGGATCAACTCAAAGGCAACTTTTTTTTTTTTTTTTTTAATGAGGGCTTAGCAGATGCTTGGCAGTATGCTAAGCTCTCTTCATGACTTATCTTATTGAATTTTCATAATGAACCTGCGAAGTAGATACCATTATTCTAACCCATTTACAGATAGGGAAAATGAGGATTAGAAAGGTTAATCAACTTTGTCCAAGTTTACACAACTTATAATTAACAAAACCAGGAATTGAACTGAAGTCTTTATGATCCTGGAGTCCAACCTCCCAACCAAATTCCACTTGGTATGCATTAGCTACGTGTCCTTTGGCAAGTAACATAAGCTCTTTGAGCCTCTGCTTTCTTGTCTAGAAAGGCAAGAATAATTTATAGAGGGCTGTTGTGAAGATTACATGAAATGATTTAAGTTAAATCAGCACAGTATTTGGAAGGGGTACAATACATTATTAGCATTCTTTCTTTTTTACTTTAGACTTAGTTTGTTTCATATATCATATAGAACTCTGTGTAACTCCAATCAGAGAATTATGTAACAGTTCTTTGCAAAGAATAAAGCACTATATAAATTCTGATTATTATTATAAATCTACAGAGATATAAGTAGAAACTAGCTGCGGCTAGTTGAAAACTGTGGCTTTTGAAAATTCAACATATAAAATTCAAATTGCAGGGACTGCCCTAAACCAGTAGTTCCCAAACCTGGCTGCACAGCAGAATCACTGGGGAGTGTTTTTAAAAATCTGATTCCCAGGTCACAGTCTATCTAGAATCTAAATCTCTCATAGTGGAGCCCTGGAACCCAGATGATTGTAATGCACCATCAAGTCTGGGGATGGCTGCCCCATGAAAACCTCTTCATGGATATCATTCAGTCAGCAAATATTTCAAGTATTTTAATTATTTCAAGGCACTCTGTTGGGCTGTATGATCAATGATTTGTAGCTAGCTGTATCAAATTTTCATTAATAGATGTGTCTGAAGTGTATGGTGGCATTCTTTTAGGTGTCTTTAATGTCCTCTCCAAGATCTGCTTTACATTTCTAATTTATCTAGAAAATCATTTATTGAATAACTCCTCTTATTACTGAAATATGTGGATTGAATTATCTAGTGAAATAACTCCATGCATATATCTTTTCTCCCATCCAAAATTCCATGTAATGACAAAAAGATATATGTGTATAAAGAATAAATAGTAATGGAAACCAACAAAGAAAACCACTCACAGACCAAACTTTTAACTAATATTTGAAAAAAAAAAGAGAAAGATTTGACCAAATCTGTCAAGAAGGGGAAAAAAACAACCTCAGATGAAACCATAATTAAAGTATCTACAATAGAGTATTGCCAAAGAAGCATAAGCAGTTGAGAGCAGTTCTAAGCCCTAATCAAGATATGTAAGCTGCTGGTGGGTGCCTTAGGGGCATCAGAGCTATTAATTGGGGGCTGCATTTGGAGGCATTGGGCCAACTAGCTCCTCCCCATTCCCATTTCTTGTCAACAATGGTCAGTTAATAACTACATCCACAGCAAAGAGTGAACTTGGGCACTGAGGTAAAAAGGTAGGCCAGTGCTCCAGTAAAAGTCAACCACCAGAAATAACCTAGAGTTTCCACAGTCAAAAAAAAAAAAAAAAAAAGGAAAAGAGAAAACCAATGGTATCTCTCATTTGGTAGAAAATCTGCCCTCCTCTTTCTTAGCACCTGCATTAGACAATAGTAGACAGAAAAAGCATCCAAATAAGGAATCTCAAACACAAAACACAACAACAAAAAAAACCCACCCAAATATTTGAGGGGAATCAACAGCATGATATAAAAGTGTCCAAGTTAACAAAGACATTAATTCTTGAGTTAACAGAGACTTCAAAATAAAAACAGTGATTTTCCACTAAGATACCACAGTAGGTTCACATTTCCATGCACCCTCTGTGCTTCAGATATGTAGAAATGATGTAACATGTAAAAAGCAAAAAAACAAAAAACCATTACATTTATGATTAATCCATTTATTACAAAGGTTCCAAGATAATTTAATGGGGGAAAGAAGAATCTTTTCAACAAACTGTGCTGGAACAACTGGATATTTACATGCAAAAATATGAAGTTGGACCCCCTACCTCACACCACACAAAGAAATTAACTCAAAATAGATTAAAGGCCTAAATGTTAGAACTAAAACTAACACTCTTAGAAGAAACCATAAGTGTAAATCTTCATGACCTTGGAATAGGTAATGTTTTCTTAGATATGAAACCTAAAGAATAAGGAAGCATAGGAAATATAGGTGTCTTAGTTATCTAGTGCTGCTATAACAGAAAAATCACAAATAGATGGCTTTAACAGACAGAAATTTGTTCTCTCTCACAGTTTAGAAGGCTAGAAGTACAAATTCAGGACTCTAGGGGAAGGCTTTCTCTCTCTATCAGCTCTGAAGGACGGTTCTTGTCTCCTTTCAATATCTGTGGGCCCAGTGCCCCTTGGAAATCTCCATGTTTTGGAATCAATCTTCCCCTGGGTCTAGGAGGTTCTAATTGTATGTCTAAGAACATGCTCTGCTCCCAGCTCTTCTTTCTTGGTGGTAGGAAGGTCCCTCTGATCTCTGCTCACTTTTTTACTCTCTTCTTATCTCAAAGAGATTGACTGGAGATCCAATCTAATATTGTAGATTGTATCCTGCCTCATTAATATAACTGCCTCATTAACATAATCTTGCTTTATTAACATCATAGAAGTTAGGATTTATAACACATGGGATAATTATATCAGATCACAAAATGGAGGATAATTACATGATACTGAGAATCATGGCCTAGCCAAGTTGATACATGTTTTGGGAGACATAATTCAATCCGTAGCAATAGGTAATTGGGCTTCATCAAAATTTAAATGTTTTGTGCTATCAAGAAAGTGAAAAGATAATACATAGAATGTGAGAAAATTTTTGCATCTCATGTATCCGATAAGAGTCTAGCATCCAGAATATACAAAGGACTTTTACAATCAATAATAAAAAGACAACCCAATATAAAAATGGTCAAGGGACTTAAATAGACATTTCTCTGAAGAAAATAAACAGACAGGCTATAAGCACATGAAAAAATTCTAAACCTCATTACTAGTTAGGGAAATGCAAATCAAAATGACAATTTTAAGTATTACCTTTTAAATGATAATATAAGATTGGATACCAAAAAAAAAAAAAAAAACCCAAACTCAGCTATGTGCTACTTATAAGATACACAGATACAGGACATAAATATTGTTGAAAAGAAAGCTGTTATAGCACCATTAATATAGGATAAATTAGAATTTAGAGTAAAGGCACTAAAAGGAGGAAAGGAGGGCATTACATAATAAAATAGGAAATAATCCATTAAGAATATGTAAGAAGCATACATGTTTGCATCTAAAACATAGTCATCAAATATATACAGAAGAAAAACCTCAAATATAAACTTACAGATCAAGCTGACAAAAGATTAGTAAGCATAGAAAAGATCTGAACAACAAAAGTAGCAAGTGTAATCTAATAGAGATTTCATTCAGCAATTAAAGAACGTATTTGTTTATTGTATACATGGAACATTATCACTATCAGACAGACCATACAGTCTGATCATAATGGAAAATTGTGGTTAGGTGCTATCAAGTTAATTTTAACTCATAGCAACTCCCTTTACCACAGAACGAAACACAGCCCAGTCCTGCACCATCCTCACAATCCTTGATATGACTGAGCCCATCATTGCAGCCACTGTGTCAATCTATCTCATGGAGTCGCTCTTTTTTCACTGACACTTTACTTTACCAAGCATGGTATCCTTCTTCACGGACTTGTCTCTTCCAACAATAAGATGAAAATAGGTGAGATGAAGTCTGGCCATTCCAACTTGTAAAGAGCATTCTGGCTACACTTATTCCAGAACAGATATGTTCATTTTCTGGCAGTCCATGGTATTTTCAGTATTTTTCACCAATACCACAATTCAAAGGCATCAACTCTTCTTTGGTCTTCCTTTGGTCTGTCCATCTTTCACATGCAAATGCCGTGATTAAAAATACCATGGCTTGGGTTAGGCACACGTTAGTCTTCAAAGTGACATCTTTCCTTCTTAGCAGTTTAGAGAGGTGTTTTACAGCACATTTTCCCAGTGCAATATGACATCTGCTTTCTCGACTGCTGGTTCCATGGGTGTTGATTGTGGAGCCAAGTAAAATGAAATCTTTGGCAACTCAATCTTTTCTCCATTTATCATGATGTTGCTTATTGGTCCAGTTGTGAGGACTTTTGTTTTCTTTATATTAAAGTGTAATCCATACTGAAGACTGTAGTCTTTGATCTTCATTAGTAAGTGCTTCAAGTCCTTTCACTTTCAGCAAGGAAGGTTGTGTTGTCTACATATTGCATGTTTTTAATGAGTATTCTCCCAATCCTGATGCCATGTTCTTCTTCATATAGTCCAGCTTCTTGGATTATTTGTTCAGCATAGAGAGTGAATGAATATGGTGAAAGGATACAAGCCTGACACACTCTTCCTGATTTTAAACTATGCAGTATCCCCTTGTTCTGTTTGAACAACTGCCTCTTGGTCTATGTACAGGTTCCTCATGAGCACAATTAAATGTTCTGGAATTCTCATTCTTTACAATGTTATCCATATTTTTTTATTATGTACACTGTAAAATACCTTTGTGTAGTCAATAAAACACAGGTGAACATCTTTCTGATATTCTTTACTTTCAGCCAAGATCCATCTGACATCAGCAATGATATCCCTTGTTGGACATCCTTTTCTGAATCTGACTTGAATTTCTAGCAGTTCCTCATCAACATACTGCTGCAACAGTTTTTGAATTATCTTCAGTAAAATTTTACCTGCATGTGACATTAATGATATGGTTTGATAATTTCTGCATTCTGCTGGATCACCTTTCTTTGGAGTGGGCACAAATATGGATCTCTTCCATTCAGTTCGTCAGTTAGTTGTCTTCCAAATTCCTTGGCATAAACAAGTGAGTGCCTCTAGCACTGCATCCATTTGTTGAAACATCTCAATTTCCATCAATTTCTGAAGCCTTGTTTTTTTTATTTTTACACCAATACCTTCAGTTTAGCTTGGACTTTTTCCTTCAGTACCTTTGGTTCTTGATCATATGCTACCTCCTGAAATGGTTGAATGTTGACCAATTCTTTATGGTACAGTGACTGTGTATTCCTTCCATCTCCTTTTAATGCTTCCTACATCATTCTGTATTTTCCCACAGAATACTTCAATGAAAGAATGAAAAACAAGAAATC
>NW_006922019.1:582955-584808 GCF_000298275.1 Orycteropus afer afer
AAATAGAAACTATAAAAAGGAAACCAGATATTGTAAAAACACAATATCTGGAATAAAAACAAAATCAGTAGATAATCTTACTAGCAGAATAAAGTTGAGAGTAAAGAACCAATGAACTTAATGATAGATCAATAGAAATTGTCCAGTTTGAAGATCAAAAAGAAAATGGATTGGAACAGAAAAGAACAGACCCTCAGGGATCCATATCAAAAAGGCTAACATACATGTAATTAGAATTCCAGAAAAAGAGGAGAGAGGAAAATAAGGAAACAAATTTAAAATATAATTACTGAAAATCTCCAAATTTAGGGAAAGACATAAATTTAGCTTCAAGGACCTCAGTATGATGTATCATCAGTATATGATGATAAATACAAAGAAAATCATGCTTAGGCATATAGCAGTCAAACTGTTGAAAGCAAAAATAAAAGTAAATTCCTAAAATTCTCAGAGAATAAAGAGGAAACTACAGTGGAAATTACAAAATATTTAGAACTGAATGACAAGGAAATATTATTACATCAGGGATAGGCAAAATATTTGCAGGCTAAGTGCCTTTATCTGAAGATAAGAAATATTGGAAGTAAATGTGTGAAGTATTCAGAGAAGACACTATAGGAGCTCTGGTGATGTAGCGCCTAAGGCATTTGACTGCTAACCAGAAGGTGGCAGTTCAAACCCACCAGCCACTCCTTGGAAGGAAGGTTGGGGAATCTACTTCCGTAGTGATATCACCTTGGAAACCCAAGGAGGGGTCACTATGAGTTGGATCTGACTTGATGGCAGTGTGTTGCATTTATGTTGCATAGAAAACACTATTAAAAGGACAATAGAATTAAACTAAATAAAGATAAGAGCATAAATTAATGAAATTAAGACAAAATAAGATTTTTTAAAATCTGAAACTTATTCTTTCACATGACTAAAAGAATAGACATACTACTAGAAATACATCAAGAAAAAAGGCATAAATAAACAATGTTAGAAATGTAAAGAAAACATGGTTATAAGCATAATAAAGATTTAAAAATACAAGACTAATATAAAAAATGTGAAGTTATTTAAATTGAAATCAGATATGATTTGAAAATATAATTATCAAACATGATAAGGTTTTGTTATTAAATTTGAAAAGAGATAAAATTACCAAATTTGATCAAGGAGGAAAAAGGCTAGACCTAATTACTAACATTTAAAGAAACTGAATCACTAACCAAAGATCTACCTGGTTCTGGATCCAAGATGGCGGACTAGGCAGATATACTATCCAGACCTTCTACAACAAAGACTGAAAAAAACAAGGTAAACAGCTACGAATGACAATCATGGAATCCAGAGCTTCAAAGGAAAGGGTTAACAAATAGATCAAATACTGATGAGAGGAAGAGACTGAATAAAAACAGTGAATGTGATTGGTAAATTGCTGATAAGCACAGCACAGCCATCTTGAATTATTGAAAGCAATGTTCCATTTGGAGCAGAAACCTGATAACTCACCCAGGACTGCACCAACACTCACGTTGGTGATCAGGTAACAAGAAAGGTATGTCTTCCCTAACCTTGCACAACTTCCTGGTAACTGGAGATGCAGCCCACCCCACCACCACCCACGAAGTGGCCAATCAAACTCCCCCCACTGCCAGTGCTGGGGCATCTGGAAAAAAAAAACAAAAACAAACTTTATTGTCAGTTTCCATCTTCCCTGAAGAGCAGGAGCCCCTCCTCACTACTCATGTGGTTAGCAGTGCCTGTCCCTGCCCCTCCCTGGTCAATAGTGTGTGCTCTGGTGGAGCAAGCACTGCATTCCTGCCCAGTTGGCACTATCAACAGTACTGTGCTACTTTTTGTGTTCC
>NW_006922019.1:586366-587135 GCF_000298275.1 Orycteropus afer afer
AAAAAAACAAAACAAAAAAACAGGCAGACTTGAGAGGGGAACTGATACTTAGAAATGGTCCTGGGAAAGTTTTCCATTTTTAAAGTTTTTGCCTGAGAGAACTGTTCATGGCAAGTAAAGTTCTCATAGGAAACCTGCAGTCTTTTTTGCTTGAAAAACAAGAGGATAGGGTTCAGGGATGCCACAGCCACTGGAATGTGAGGAGGGACTCCTTGAAAGAGAAAGTTGGAGAGAAAACAAAAAATTCTTTGTATAAACTTTCCCAAACCTTTGGTCAATAATTGAAACACACATACACAGGACAGTCTCCATTCTCAGTCAAGACTAAATTTAGATTTGATTGGGTGTTCAAGAGTTAGAATTTGTCATTTGAGTCAAACCAATTTTAATCCCTGCTAAAATAACAAAACTCTGTAGAGAAAAAGAACAGAATCCAGAGTTACCAGAGATAAATACTCAATTATCCATAATAACACAACCCAAAACTATTCTCCATAGGAAGAACTAAGAAAATGTGACCCATTCTTAAAAGAAATGGCAGCCAATGGAGATTCACTCAATGAAAATATGGGAAATTTCAGCAAGAAAATAGAAACTAGTGGTTCCGGCAAGATGGTGGACAAGGGAGAAAAACTGCACAGACCCTCTTCAAAAAAAGAAAAGGGAAAACAATGAACACAGACACAGAAGATAATCCTGGACCCCTGAGCCTTGAAGGGAAGGATATAGAAGTGGACTAAACCCCAACTAGCAGAAGAATTTGTGTGAA
>NW_006922019.1:592049-604987 GCF_000298275.1 Orycteropus afer afer
TCATTTTTTATTTTATCTTTCTTTTATTTCCCCCACCCCCTCCCCATACTCAGCAGCATCTAGCCCCACCTGTCTGTGAACAGCTGTGTGAGTGCTCCCGGAGTTAGCCCTGTGTTCCTGCTGCAGTTGTGTTTGGCAGCCAGTGCATTAGTTTTTGCTTTTGTTTTGTTTTGTTTTCTTTTCTCTCTTCCGTCCTTCCCTTACACTGCTTGTTTTTTCCTTTTGTTCCCCCCTCCAATTCCAACCAGCATTTCTTTTCTTTCTTCTTCCTTTTTTTTTTTTCTTTGCTCTGATTGAGTATCATGCCCTCCACCACCTCCATATTCAGTGGTACATGCTCTTGGGGAGCAAGTGCCACATTTCCACTACAGCCATGTTTGGTGGCTATCACTTGTACCAGTACTGTGCTGCATTTGTTTCTTCTTCTTCTTTTTTTTTTTTTTCTGTTGTTGTTTTTTCTTCCTGTCTTTTTTATTTTCCTTTTTCCTCTTTATCTTTCTTCTTAGGCTTTCCCTCTTCCTCTCTCCCAGTTTTTTCTCTCCCCCCCACTTTTTTTGCTTTCACCTCCCCCATTCTCCTTTTTATCCCCCTTTCTATCTTCTCCCAGTGGATAGAAGCCAGTGACCCTGCACAACTATACCCACCCACACCTTCTGCCCTGCCCACAAGCCAAGTGCCACCACCTGCCCCAGCACTATTGGACCAATGACAAATGACAGCCAACACTCACCCAACCTGCCCTCAGCTGCTCTACATGATTGGTGACCAGAGACATGTGCCTACACTCCCACCTGCTACTAAATCTACCTAGAGACAGGTGGTGAGCACCCCAGTGCTGCTGAACTAGTTATCACAGTAACACAACAGCCCTGTTGCCAGGATATATTAAAACATAACACAACAAAGAATCAGGGTGATACAAACCAACATACCATCAACAAATTAATACGATAACACTACAAGTCTTGGAGACAACAGATAATTCCAAATCACACAAAAAAAAAACAGGACAAGATGCCTCAAACAAGTGACCAAAGCACAAGGCCAGAAAAATCTTCCAGAGGAAAAAATGCTAGTGGAATTATCAGATAAGGAATGCAAAAGAATTATATTTAGTTACCTTCAGTGGCTTGAGAGAAAGTTCAAGGAAGCTACAGACAAAATCAAGGAAAACACAGACAAAATTCTAGAAGATTAAAAAAAAAATACAGGAACAAATTGACAAAATAAACAAAAAATTAGAAACCACACAAAAACAGCAAATAGAAATCCAGAAGGTTAATACTAAAATTTCAGAAATGGATAATGCATTGGAAGGATAAAGAAATAGAACTGAATCAATAGAACACAGAATTAGTGAGATTGAAGACAAATACCTCAACACCCATTTGTTGGAGGAACAATCAGAAAAAAGAATGAAAAAAATGAAGAAAGCTTAAATTCACTTGGGACCTCATCAAGAGGAATAATTAACATGTGATTGGAATTCTAGAACAAGAAAAGATATAAAAAAATATACTAAGAAAGTTGTCAAAGATTTGTTGGAAGAAAACTTCTACAATATCATGAAAGACAAAAAGATATGCATTCAGGAAGCTCAATAAACCACAAATAGTATAGATCTCAAAAGAAAAACTCCAAGACATATCACAATCAAACTTTCCAAAACCAACAACAAAGAAAGAATCCTGTAAGCAGCTTATGAAAAACAAAGTCACCTACAAAGAACAGCCAATAAGACTGAGATCTGATTTCTCAGCAAAAACCCTACAGGCAAGAAGACAATGGGATGGCATATATAAAATGCTGAAAGAATAAAGTTGCCAACAAAGAATTATATATCAAGCAAAATTGTCTCTCAAATACAATGATGAAATTAAGATAGTCCTAGATAACAGAAATTAAGATAATTTGCAAAAAATAGACAACCTAACAAGAAATGCTAAAAGGAGTCCTCCAGAGAACCACCACTGATAGACAACAACCAGAGATTAAGACATATGGCAATCAGATACAGACGTATCAAAAAGAAAATAAAACAAAAGTCTGAAATGGAGGCCTAGAGATATCAATTTATAAATGACGACAACTTCAAAACAAGAAGAGGGAATAAATGATATAGTTACAGAAAATTCAAATGAAAAAGAAGTCAAGATGATATCAAAATAGGACAGACTGTTTTAAACTTGAGAAGAAACCAAAAAATTAGAGTGGCCTCAAAGAAAATAAACCTTCTCAACAAAATAAAAAAGAAGGAAACCATAAAATCTTAGTAAACACTAAACAATAGCAATGAAGAAAATGATAAGAAAATCCATAAACAAAATAAACTCAGCACAGAAAAATACATTGAACAAAGAAACCATCAAGACCACATACACACACAACATAGCAAAATGACAGCAGTAAATTCATACCTATCGACAAGTACACTGAAAGTAAATGGCTTAATTGTACCAGTCAAGAGACAGAGGGTAGCAGAATGGATAAGAAAACATGACCCACAAATATGCTGTCTACTAGAGATACACCTTAGACATGAAGACAGAAATAAACTAAATATCAAAGGATGGGAAAACACATATCAAGCAAATGGCAATAAAAAAGAGCAAGAGTAGCAATATTAATTTCTGATAAATAGACTTTAAGGCAAAAACCTGAAAAAGAGAAAAGGAAGGACATTATATTGTCCTTATATATGATTAAAGGATCAATTGAACAAGAGGATATAACCATAAAAAATATCTGCACAATGAAAGAGTCCCAAAGTACATAGATCAAACTTTAACAGAATTGAAAAGAGAAATAGATAACTCCACAATAATTGTAGGAGTTTAATATACCACACTTGATAAACACAGAACAACTAGAAAGAAACTTAACAAAGATACAGAAATTCTAAACAACACAATCAACCAACTAGACCTCATAGATGTATACAGAATACCCTATCCAGCAACAGCTTAATTTACATTCTTTTCCTGCGCACATGGAACTTTCTCCAGAATAGACTATATGTTAGGCTACAAAACAAGCTTCATTAAATTTAAAAACATCAAAGTACTACAAAGCATCTTCTCAAATCATAATGTTATAAAATTAGAAATCAAAAATAGGAAGATTAAGGAGAAAAATCAAATACATGGAAACTGAATAATACCCTGTTTTGTTTTGTTTCTTTAAACTACTGGGTAATAGAAGAAATATTTTAAAAAATGAAATGTAAAAATTCCTTAAATCAATTGTTAAAGAAAACACAACCCACTAAAATGTTTAGGACACAGCAAAAGCAGAGGACAATTTATAGCAATAAACACACAAATGCAAAAAGAAGAATCAATATCAACACCTTAACACAGCATCTCCAATTATTAGAAAAAGAATAACAAAAATTCTACAGTCACCAGAAGAAAGGAAATAAGCAGAAATAAAAGGATCAGAAAAACAATAGAAAGAATCAACAAGACTAGAAGTTGCTTCTTTGAAAGGATTAATAAAATTGACAAACCACTGATAAATGTAAGAAAGGTGAAGAAGGAGAAGATGCAAACAATGTGAATAAGAAATGAAATAGGCGATGCCACAGCAGAACCTGATGAAATAAAAAGGATAGTAACAGAATACTATGAAGAACTGTGCCCTCAAAAATTGGAAAACCTAGAAGAAATGGACAAATTTCTAGAAACATTCTACCTACCCAAACTAATACAGTCTGAGGTAGAAATTTGAATAGACCTTTTACAAAAGAAGAAATCAAACAAGTCATATAAACAAACAAACAAACAAACAAAAAACCTCCCAACAAAAAAAAGTCCTGATCCAAATAGCTTCACTGGCAAATTCTACCAAACATTCAGAGAAGAGCTGACACCAATACTACTCAAATGACTCCAGAACATAGAAAAGGATGCAAAACTATTGAACTCATTCTATGAAATAAGCATAATCTTGATATCAAAACCAGGCAAGACATCACTGAGAAAGAAAACTACAGACCAATATCCCTCATGAACATCAATGCAAAAATTCTCAACAAAATACTAGCCAACAGACTCCAAAAACATATCAAAAGAATAATATATCATGACTGAGTGGGATTTATACCAGATATGCAAGGATGGTTTAACATTAGAAAAACAATCAATGTAAACACATAAACAAAGGAATAGAACCACATGATCATATAAAGTGTTGCAGAAAAAGCATTTGACAAAATCCAACACTCATTCTTGGTAAAAACAATCAGCAAAACAGGAATAGAAGGGAATATACAAAAAATATATAATTCTCAATGGATAGAGACTAAAACATTCCCCTTGACAAGAGGAAACAGACAAAGATGGCTTTTATCACCACTCCTATTCAATATTGTATTGGAAGTCCTGGCCAGAGCAATAAGGCAAGTATGGGAAATAAAAAGCATCCAAATTGGCAAAGAAGAAGTAAAACTATCTCTATCTGCAGATGATATGATCATATATGTATAAAATCCCAGAGACTCAACAAGAAAACTACTGGAACTAATAGAAGGCTTCAGCAAAGTGGAAGGGTACAATATCAACATACAAAACTCAGTAGGATTCTTCTACACAAACAAAAAGAACTCTGAAAAGGAAATCAGGAGTAGTCACTTTTTGGCCACAGGCAGCTACCCAGAGGGAGTGAGTAGTTGGACCTGTGGGCGCGGGACCATAGTACAGGGGACATCAAGCTCAATGGGCATAACATACTACCCAGAACATTGCTCCACATTCTACTTTGGTGAGTAGGAACTGGGATCTTAAAAGCTTGCAAGTGGCTATCTAGATGCAACAATGGGTCTTTCCTTGTTCAGAGCATAGAAGAATGAAGAAAACCAAAGATGCATGGAAACAATTAATCCAAGTGACTGGTATACCATGTGATCCTCAGCCTATATTACTATGAGACCAGAAGAACTAGATGGTGCCCGGCTACCAATGTCAACCACTTGGAAGGGGATCTATGTAGGAGATCCTTGATAGAGAGGGAGAACAATGTGGAACAAAACTCAAAATCATTTGGAAAAAAAAAGGAGGGGGGAGACCAGGTTTGCTGGTCCGATAGAGCCTGGTGGAACCACTGAGACTATGGCCCCTAGCTGCCTGTCAGGTCTGGAATTGAACCCACACCTGTGGCTTCCAGCCAAGCAAAAGACAGGCATATGAGTTGAACATTTACCTGAGGTAGATACATTTCTTAGAGAGAACAATCATGGGAGAAAGAAGGGCTGCTTATGCACTGGGAGACAGTTCAGGGGGCAGTAGGGCATGGAGGAGTAGACACAGGGAAGAGGTAACTATGGGGAGGAAGTGGGAGAGGAGCTGTTGCATTGTGGTAAATTGTGGTCAATGTCATGAGACAAAGTGTATGTGAACTGCTGTATGGAAAGTGAATGTGCTCTGTAAATTTTCACCAAAATCACAATAAAATAAATAAAGAGAGAAGAAAAGAAAGAAAATGTCTTGAAGGAGGTAAGTCTAGAAAAAAGTGGGGATGGCAAAAGTGGAGGAAGAGGACCATAACCAATCAGAGCCTTTCCTTGCTCTCAGGACCAGGCTGAGGGTCATTTCATCAAATGAAAGGCACACAACAGTATTTTTTGCTGGGGTTATCTCTAGTATGGGGATAATGCAACAAGGACCCCACAGATTCCTATCCATACAGCGACAACATGAAATCACCTATGTTAGCAGATATTTGATGCTTATTAAATAACAAACTACCTACATTCGGAAGAAAGCTACCACTTTCACTATATTTCAGAAGAAGCACACTCCCTGGTAGGATTTATGCTGATGGATTTGTCTCATGGTTCAATTTGACTGCCTGAATTTTATGTTCTAGGGTTCACCATTTGTGCATAAGTTTGCCATATGTTGGAACCCAGGTTTGCCAGGTGCTTTCTCAGAAAACTTCCCTCCTCTCTGCTCTCTGATATACATCTGGCCTCACTAGCATTTTCCCCATGGACTGCTAAATACCCGTTTTTGTTAGCTACTGTTGAGTTGAGGCCAACTCATGATGACCCCTGTGTGACAGAGTAGAACTACTCCATAGCGTTTTCTTGGCTGTAATCTTTATGGAACCAGATCACCTGGCCTTTTCTTCCGCGGTGCCATTGAATGGGTTGGAACTGCCAATCTTGGTGTAGCAATCCATCACAAACTGAATTTTGTGGCCAAGGCTTTGCTATATGCATACCCAAAGGCAACTTTGATAGCTTTGTTTTTGTCTAATTTGGCTTCCACCATTCACACCCTTATTCAGATTAAGTTTTTAATGTTTCCTTCAATATTGTATTTAAATACAGTACATTTAAAAATGAATTGCTTTCCTTTAATATAAAGGTGTGTCTTACTCTGTACCCTGCTATCTCACTACTCTGGGACTTGTGAGGGTTTATTAGAAGGCAAGGGTAAGGATGGGAATTCCAGCTTAACCCTGCCTGTGGTTATACCAGGAAGCTCTGGAAAACCACTAGAGGGAAGTTTGCTTTCTAACTAGAGTTTATTCCTGGTTATCTGCCATGTAGTACTTTTTCTTTCATTTATTTCATTGTGGAACTTGGCAGGAGGAATCCCTCTTCCCACTATGCCATCCAGATGCTCATTCATTTCTAAGATCCCTTTACCACACAAGGAAAATGTATCTATTCTGTGATTCAGGAATGTCCCATTGAAGGCTTGATCATCTTTGTAGAAGAGAGAGACCTGGGAGGGGCATTAGTGACAAAATGGCAATATGAAACACGTTTTTAATAATCCCTACCCTTAGTCTCCTTTGTAACTTTCCATTTTATGGCAGCTATCACTTAGGGTAAATGTTTTAATTAAAATGATATTTCATTGCAGCCAGCAGCCTCGAGGCTTGAAGCAATTATAAGGAATAATGATACTGCCAAGGAGCCCAATCCCATTTTCCAAGGTGCTGGCTGTTGAACTCCACCTCTCTGCCTTTCCCAGGCTAGAGGCAGCTGGCTTCAGTACAAAGACTGACACTGAACTGCTCCCTTTTTCACTCTCTGAGGACTTTAGCAAAAGGACCTATTTAATACACATGGAAAGTCCCCGACCAATCTGTGGATTTTAATTTGAACAACATCTCCCTCATTTTGATAACAGGTATAATTCAACCTTAGATCTTACATTTAAAGACAAAAAAGAAACTTCAGTTGCCTTTGAGTTGACTTTGACATGTGGTCGACCTCATGTGTGTCAGCGTAGAACTGAGCTCCTTTTTTGGAAGTAGATTGCCAGGTCTTTCTTCCCAGATGCCTCTTGGTAGCCTTGAAACATCAACGTTTGGGTTAGCAGCTGAGTGCATTAACTATTTCTACCACCTAACTAAAGACAACCTATTGGTAGCCAGTCGATTCTGATTCATGCTACAGAGCAGAACTGAGCTCCACAGAATTTTCTTGGCTTTAATTGTTATGGAAGCAGATCACTAGGCCTTTCTGCCACAGCACCACTGAGTGGGTTAGAATTGCCAACCTTTCAGTTAGTTGCCAAGTGCCAAGTGTAAATAATCTGTACCACCCAGGGGCCCCCATGTGTGTCAGAGTAGAACCATGTTCCATAGCGTTTTCAAAGGCTGATTTTTTGGAAGTAAATCACTTAAGCCTTTCTTCCCAGGTGCCTCTGGGTGTACTCCAACCTCCAAACTTTTGGTTAGCAGTCAAGCACATTATCCGTTTGCTCCAGCCAGAGATTCTAGATTTAAAGACAAGTTAGGTCAGCAGTCGTCAGGAACACTGTAGACTGGATAATCTACACTGGATAGTCAAGCACTGGGCAGCAGGGTTGGACTAGACCAACAAGAAGCTGCTTTTGAGAAACTCAGCATTTTTTAGGGAATGGAAAAGGTGCAGAGATCACTTAGGGGAAAAGGGACAACAGAAAGGCTGACCCAGTGCAGTGCCTGACCTGGTGTCTTGCTTTAATCATCATTAACTTTACTTCAATGTATTTGGTACATTGAGGTACCACATAAAAAAATTTTTGAACAAAAGTGTTTTATTTCCAAAAAAATGGTTGAAAACAACTTGACTAAATAATACTTATGGTTTATATTTCTGCCCTTCAAGACTCACTCTCCCTGTGTCTTGAGAACACACAATCTTTACTGCATTTCCAGGCTCTGAAAGGATTGCTTGAGCAGCTGACATTACTTTAGAAAGGTGACGTCAGTGTCAGTATTTGTCCCTAAACTCTAACTAAATTAACAGCAGCAGCTTGGTTAGTTAGCACTTTGGAACAGAGCCAGACCTTACAGACTGGGCTTGAATGCAATGTTTCTCTATTTGCCTTCTGCTCAAGTGATTTAGCCCTAAGAACTTCTAATACCATTGTTCTTTGACCTCATTAAATCAGGCAATAAACCAAACCAAATCAAACTTATTGCTGTCAAGTGGATTCTGACTCATGACAACCCCATGTTGCAGAGTAGAACTGACCTCGCTAGGGTTTTCTTGGCTGTAGTCTGACAACAACAACAAGTTCTTATGGAAACAGATTGCCAGGCATTTCTTTCACGTCACTGTTGGGTGAGTTTGATACACCAGGGTTCCACAAAGCCTGGTTTGTCCCATGTCCGTTGTCATAGTAATGAGACCACAATGGCTTAAAATTTCATTGGCAGAGATGGCTTCAGGTATGAAATGTGATTGGGGCTGGAAGACTGGGGAATATTTGGGTAAAGAGAAGAGAAAGAGAGCACAGCTCTAACTCCCCGAGCAGAGGTGTATAGGAAAGAAAGCATAAGGCATATTTGGCGAATAGTGAGTAGGCCACTTGTCTGGAGTAGAGGATTTATGTGAAGAAAGCTAAGGATTTTGCGTGAGATTTTGTTTGCAGAGGGTCTGGACACTAAGGATAGTGCAGCCTTTATGCTCTAGGCAGTGGGGAGCTACTCTGAGGGCATGAGTCAGGGATGTGCTATGATAAAAGTGGTACTTCAGGCTTTATTTGACTTAGTTTTTCAGCACTGGTAGGAGAAGCAGGGTCATGAAGGCTGGAGCAGCAAGACCATTAGGAGGATATCAAAGTAGGAAATTTGAACACAGTCAATGTTTGCTTTTGAAAACAGCAGCATGACTCAGTTAATAAGAAGTTAGAAATTAAGCACTTTGTAGGATGCCCCCGATTCCATTCCTGTTACATTTTAGTGAGTCCCCAAGGTTCAGTACATCTTGTCAAGGGCATTGCTGGGTTATACTATCACTCCATTGAAAGAGGTTCTTCTATGGTTGTTCTTGATAAAGTTTTATTGTATGAGGATCTATATCCATTGTTTCAGATGACAATCAAGCAAAACTGTTGATTTCTATGTCACAAGATAGTTGTTTGAAAGGAAGGATTATTTTCAAATAGGGTGGCTGATAGAATTTATAAAATTTTTTAAGTAACCCCATTTTCCCCTAAGTGGTATAAACACTTAAGGCGTTCAGATACTAAGGCTGGAAGCTCAAGTCCATCCAAAAGTTACTCAGAAGAACGGCCTGGTGATATAATTCTGAAATATCACAGTCATGAAAACACTATAGTTGTACTCTGGCACGCATGACATCACCATAAGTCAGAGTTGACTTGACAGCAGCTGATTTTTCTGTCATTTCAAAGCCATGTGTTTTTCTGGGAGAAACCAAATCCCAAGGTTTTAAAAGGACAGGCTAGCCCACCACCACTATCTGTCAGTTTGTGATATTGTGGTGGTTTGCGTGTTGCTGTGGTGCTGGAAGCCATGCCACTAATATTTCAAATACCAGCAGGGTCACCCAGGGTGAACAAGTTTCAGCAGAGTTTCCAGACTAAGACAGACTAGGGAGAAGGACCTGGCCAGGCCCACTTCTGTGGGTAGGGGAAGGGTCACTGTAAACCTTATGAATAGCGTAACCTGGAACATTACCTGATATAGTGCCGGAAGATGAGCCCCTCAGATTGGAAGGCACTCACAATATGACTGAGGAAGAGTTGCCTCCTCAAAGTAGAGTCATTCTTAATGGCATGGATGGAGTAAAGCTTTCAGGACCTTCATTTGGTGATGTGGCATGACTCAAAATGAATCAAAACAGTTCCAAACATCCATTAGTAATTGGAACATGGAATACACAGAGTACAAATCTAGGAAAATTAGAAGTTGTAAAAAAGAATGAAATAGAATGCACAAAGATCATTATCCTAGGCATTAGTGAGGTGAAATGGACTGGTATTGGCCGTTTTGAATCAGACAATCATATGATCTACTATGCTGAGAATGACAAATTGAAGAGGAATGGTGTTTGCATTCATTGTCAAAATGAAGATTTCAAGATCTATCCTGAAGGACAATGCTGTCAGTGATAGGATAATATCTATATACCTGCAATAAGACCAGTTTATGCAACTATTATTCAAATTTATGTACCAACCACTAAAGTCAAAGATGAAGAAATGGAAGATTTTGACCAAATCCTGCTGTCTGAAATTGACCAAACATGTAATCAAGATTTATAGACAATTGCTAGTGATGGGAATGCAAAAGTTGGAAATGAAGGCAAAGCATTGGTAGTTGGAAAATGTGGCCATGGTGATTGAAATGACACTAGAGACTGCTGATAAATTTTGCATGAACAACAACTTATTCATTGCAGACACCTTTTTTTAATAATATAAAAGGTGACTATACATGTGGACCTTGCCAGATGGAGTACATAGAAATTAAATCAACTACATCTGTGGAAAGAGGCCATGGAGACTGTATCATCAATCAGAACAAAGCCAGGGACCAATTGTAGAATAGATCATCAATTGCTCCTAATTTAAGCTAACTTTAAGCTAAAACCAAACAAGGAGTTCTGGTAAGATGGCAGAATAGGCAGAAAGACTTCACAGACCCTCTTCAACGAAGAAAAGGGGAACCAATTAACACAAATACAGAAGATAATCCTAGACTCCTGAGCCTTGAATGGAAGGATGTAGAAGTGGACTAAACTCCAACTAGCAGAAGAATTTGCATGAAAACACCAAAAAAAGGAGACATATGGAGCTGCAGTCTGGCTGTGATCCTGATGGCACAGATAGCTTGGATATTGCTGAATGGTGGTAGGACCTAAGAATTAACCTAAAAATAAGCCCTGCTAGCCAGGGACTGCATGGAGGAGTACTCTGGTGGCTGGTGAATAAAAGGAGAAGCAATGGAGAGGAAAGCGGGCTGAGTTGTGGATTTTTGCCTGTCCAGAGGGTGCAGCCATTTTGAATGTTTACAAGCAGCTAACAATTTTGGATATTTAAAGAGACAACGTTCTCCCAGATTCCAGGGACTTAAGAACAGGCTCCACTTGCCGGGAACTGCAAGGACATTCCAGATGCAGATGACTGGAAAGGTGCAACATTCCCCTTGTTACTCTTATACACCACACCCTCTCGGTGAATGGAGCTGCAGCCATCCCTCACTCCTACCCACCTTCTGGGAGAGCAGGAATTCCATCCCAGTCTGTGTGCTCCTTGGAGGGAGCCTGTGGGCCCTGCCCTGCCCTGCCCCATTTTTTTTTTTTTCTGTTTTCTGTTTTTTAGTTTGTTTGTTTTTGTCTATTTAAAAACTACTACTATTATTATTATTGCATTTGTCCTTTTTACTATTATTCTTTATTTTTCCCCTCCCAGGTTCTAGCTTTCAGCTTTTTTTCTTTTCCCTATTCCTGGTTGCATTTTCTTTTTCTTTCTCGTGGTTAACCCCATTCCTTGTTTCCCTTTTTGCATTTTTCCCCTTTTTTCCTTCATTATTCTCTTTCTCTCTTTTTTCTCTTATTGTCCTCTCCCAAGATATTGAATTTTTCCCCTTTTTTTCTTTTTCTGGTTACTGTTTCTGAGTGATTACATGGTGTGTGTTTTGTCCATTTGCTTTTATTTTTTTTTCATGGTTATTCAATGGCTATTTTTGTCTAACTGAGTAGAAGACAGCAATAGTCTCCATATGACACAACTACACCCACACCTCCTGCAGGTTCACTTACTGAGTGAGAGCCACCACTTCCTTCTCCACCAATGGGCAAATGATAAACAACCACCAAGAAGAGCCTGACTCACCCTCGGCTGCTCTTCACAAACAGTTAACAGAGATCTAAATACAACAACACCACAATGTCTCGGAGACAACAGGCCATCACAGTCCACACAAAGAAGCATGATAAACTGGTAGAAACAAGGGAGAATGATACAGACCCAGAACACATCCCTGAGGAAGAAGCAGCATTGGAACTCTCTGATAAGGAATTCAAAAGAATTATAGTTAGGTATTTTCAAGGGATTGAGAGACAGACCAAGGAAAACACAGACAAAATCCTGGAAGAAAATACAAGAACAACATGACAAAATATATGAAAAATTAGAAATGATTCTAAATCTACACAGAGAAATCCAGAAGATTAATACTAACTTGTTAGAATTAGATAAGACACTGAAAGGTCAAAGGAGAAGAATTGATGCAATGGTATATAGGGTGGCAGACAATGGTCCTACAAGTTTATGTGAATGATCAGAATTCCCAGGTGTATAGGAGAGCTGACAAGGGGCAAGGTTGTGGTCACTACTTGGTCACAGCCAGCTACCCAGAGAGACCGAGTTGTTGAACCTGTGGGCTTGGAACCATATTCGCAGGGGTCATCAAGCTCAATTGGCATAACATACTGCACAAAACATTGTTCCACCTCCTACCTTGGCAAGTAGTGACTGGGATCTTAAAAGCTAGCAAGCTGCCATCTAGATGCAAACTATGGGTCTCTCCTCCTCCAGAACAAAGAAGAATGAAGAAAACCAAAATTCATGGAAACAATTAGTCCTAGCGACTGGTACACCATCTGATCTGAAGCCTATATGACTATGAGACCAGAAGAACTAGATGGTGCCCGGCTACCACTGTCATCCACTTGGAAGGGGATC
>NW_006922019.1:615634-616095 GCF_000298275.1 Orycteropus afer afer
GTAGAGATAAGTATTGATTTGGGTGAAGAGAAGGGCAATGTACCAAATGTGAGTGATCAACATTGTGGCATTGAGGAAGAGGAAGACATAGAGAGAGGTACATGGGAGGTACCGACAACAAACAGTTGCACATACAGTACTGTGTTGTCAGTGAAGGCAAATATGGGTATACAGGTGGATAGATGGGTGGACAGGCTGAACTATTAGGTATGTCTGTGAAGCGGGCAGTGTACCCAAGACCGTGTATAGGGTTGGCAGACAACGGTCCTATAAGTGTATTTGTATGATCTGTAAGAATTCCCAGGTGTATACTAGAGCTGACAAGGGACAAGGTTGTAATTACTTCTTGGTCACAGCCAGCTACCCAGAAGTACCGAGTTGTTGAACCAGTGGGCTTGGGACTGTAGTCACAGGGGACATCAAGCTCAATTGGCATAACATACGACACAAAAACATTGTTC
>NW_006922019.1:616558-621044 GCF_000298275.1 Orycteropus afer afer
GCTTCCAGCCAAACAAAAGATAGGCATATGAGTTGAACATTTACCTGAGGTAGATACACTCCTTGGAAAGATCAATCATGGGAGAAAGAAGGGCTGTTTATGCACACGGAGACAGCTCAGGGGGCATGAGTGCATGGAGGGATGGACACAGAGAAGAGGTAACTATGGGGAGGAAGTGGGAGGGGAGCTGTTGCATTGGGGTAAATTGCAGTCAATGTCATGAGACAAAGTGTATATGAACGGTTCTATGGCAAGTGATTTGCTCTGTAAATTTTCACCCAAATCACAATCTAAACAAAACAAAACAAAAAAACCCCCAGAATTTCTGCCACTATAGTAATCTCCATTGGGTTTCCAAGGCTGTAAATCTTTATGGAAGAAGATTACCTCATCTTTCTTCTACAGAGAAGAATTTGAATAGGATTTGAATCACTGACTTTTGGTTAGCAGCCAAATGCCTTAACCACTGCACCACCACAGCTCCTTAAGTTTAAGCTAACAACAACAAAAAAAACCCCACAAAAACCTACTGCCATTGAGGGAACTCTGGTAGCATAGTGGCTAAGGCACTTGACTGCCAACCAGAAGACTGGCAGTTCAAACCCACCAGCCACTCCTCAGAAAGAAGATGGGGCAATCTACTTCCATAGTGATACTGCCTCAGAAACCCCAGGAGGGGTCGCTATGAGTCGGGTCTGACTTGACAGCACATAACAACAACAACAACAACAACTACTGCCATTGAGTTGTTTCTGACTCATAGTGACCCCCATTGGGTTTCCAAGGTGGTAAATCTTTATGGCAGTAGATTGCCCAGTCTTCTTTCTGCAGAGTGGCTGGTGGCTTTGGACCACCAACCTTCTGGTTAGCAATCATTTGCCTTAGGCACTGCACCACCAGAGCCCCTTAGTTTAAGCAAGAGCTGAAGAAAATTAAAACAAGTCTACAAGAGCCAAAATACAACCCTGTGTATATCCCACCTGAATTTAGAGGCCATCTAAAGAACAGAGTTGATGCATTCAACACCAGTGACCTAAGACATCATACACGAAGAAAGCAAGATGTCATTAAAAAGATAGGAAGGGAAGAGAACACTAAAATGGATATCAGAAAAGACTCTGAAACTTGCTCTTGAACAGAGAGTAGCTAAAGTGAATGGAAGAAATCACAAAGTAAAATAAGTGAACAGAAGATTTCAAAGGCAGGCTCAAGATGATAAAGTATCATAATGAAATGTGCAAAGACCTGGAGATGGAAAGTCAAAGGGGAGGAACACTCAACATTCCTCAAGCTGAAAGAACTGAAGAAAATATTTAAGCCTTGAGTTGCAATATTGAAGGAATCTATAGGCAAAATATTGAATGATGCAGGAAGCATAAAAAGGAGATGGAAGGAATACACAGTCACTGTAGCAAAACAAAAACAAAAACAAAAAAAAAACATTGGTTGACATTCAACCACTTCAGGAGGTAGCATATGATCAACAACCAATTGTACTGTATTGAAGGAAGAAATCCAAGCTGCATTGAAGGCATCAGCAAAAAACATGGCTGCAGGAAATGATGGAATATGCACTGAGATGTTTCAACAAATAGATGCAGCACTGGAAGCACTTACTTCTTCATGCCAAGAAATTTGGAAGACAGGTAGCTGGCCAATTTACTGGAAAAGATCAACATTTGTTCCCATTTAAAGAAAGGTGGTGCAAAAGGAGGCAGAAATTACCAAACACTAGCATTAATATAACACATATAAAATTTTGCTGAAGATAATTTTAAGACAGTTGCAGCAGTACAAGGAATTGCCAGAAGTTCAAGCTGGATTCAGTAGAGGATGTGGAAAGAGGGATATTATTGCTGATGTCAGATGGATCTTGGCTGAAATTAAAGAATGCCAGAAACATGTTTACCATTTGACTATGTGGACCATACCCAATTATGGATAACATTGTGAAGAACGGGAATTCCAGAACACTAAATTGTCCTCATGAATAACCTGTACATAGACCAAGATGTAGTTGTTTGAACAGAACAGGAGGATATTGCATGGTTTGAAATCAGGAAAAGAGTTTGTCAGGGTTATACCCTTTCACTATATTCAATCTGTATGCTGAGCAAATAAAGACAAACTAAACTATATGAAGAAGAATGTGGCATCAAGATTGGTGGAAGACTCATTAACAACTTGCGATATGCAGATGACACAATCTTGCTTTCTGAAAGTGAAGACTTGAAGCACTTACTGATGAAGATCAAAGACTACAGCCTTCAGTATAGATTATACCTCAACATAAAGAAAACAAAAATCAATTTCCAGCAAGATGGTGGAATAGGCAGAAAAGCTACACAGACCCTCTGCTACAAAGCAATGAGAATCCAATTGAAACCGATACAGAAGATGATCCTGGAACCCTGAACTTTGAAGAGAAGAATAAAGAAGTGGATAAAATACCAACTAGTAGAAGAACCTGAATGAAACAGTGGTAAGGGAAAAAACAGAGCTCCAGACTGACAGCTGTCCTGAAGGCACAGCCATTTGAATATTTACTGATAGCAACCTAAGAATCAGCTCTGCTCACCAACCTAAGAATCAGTTCTGCTCACCAAGGCTGCATGGGCAAGGACTGCATTGGTGCATTGGTGCAGAAGGTAGAACAGCAAGGAAGGAGACAGGGGGACCTATGTACTGCCAGTGGCTATTCTAAGGGTGCAGCCATTTTGGATGTTTCCAAGCCGCCGGCTAAGCTGTTTCAAGTGTGTGCAGGTGGTGTTCTTGCTTGAACTGAGACGTGGGAGTGTGCTCCACCTGACAAGGACAGCGCAGGCAATCACACTCATGACTGGAGAGGTGAGATAGTCCCTTTTTACTCTGCCCTGTGCCCTCTTGGTGAACAGAGGTATGGCCACCCCTCCCCTGTCCCCACCTCCACCCACCTTCTTGATCTTCAGGGACTCCATCCAATCTGTGCCCTGGCAGAGTCATGCCCCGCCCAGTTTTGTTTTTAAATTATTCTTTTTATCTTCTCTCTCTCTCTCACTCTCTCCTTCCTATCTCTGGTTCTTGGGTGTTTGTTTTGTTTTCTCTTTCCTTTTCCTGGTTCCCTTCTTTTTTCTTTCTTTTGATTCTTCCTATCCTTTGTTTTTTCTTTTGCAGTTTTCCCTAATCTTTTACTCTTGCTTTTTTCTCTCATTCCACCCTTCCCAGATTTTGAGGCTTTTTTTTCTCCCTCTTTTTTCTCATTGTCTTTGTTTTATCCTTTTTAAAATATATCTTAAAAATTTTTCTTCTTACTTATTGCATTTATCTTTCTTCATTTGCAATTGTTCCTGTTTGCTTATGTGGTTTGAGTTTTTGGTTCTCTTGTTTTTGTTTTTCTTGGTGTTTATTTTTGTCTAACTGAGTTGTACACAGCAATCATTCCCACAGAACCCAACTATACCTGCACTTCCAGCAGCCCCACCCACTGAGCGAGGGCCAACACTTGCTTTTGCACCAAATGACCAACAATAAACAGCAGCCAGTACCAGCTCAACTCACCCTCAACTGCTCCTTATGAACAGCTAACACAGATCTGTGCACACAATCTCATTCTCTATCACACCTACCAGGAGACAGGTAGTGAGGGCCTAAGTGCTGACAGCTAATAAATAGAGGAATACAGTATCCTACTCATGCAGATATATAAAAACAAAATAAAGGGGGAAAAATGCTGCATGAATCAAACCAACATATAGTGACAAATAACATAAATACAACACCACCACCATGTCTCAGAGACAACAGACCATCACTGCCCACACAGGAAAAGCAAAATAAAGTAATAAAAACAAGGGACCAGGATACAAACTCAGAAAACATCCCTGAGGAAAAAAATAGCATTGGAACTCCCTGATAAGGCATTCAAAAGAATTATATTCAGGTTCCTTCAACAGATTGAGAGACAGATCAAGGAAAACGATGACAAGATCAAGGAAAACACTGACAAAATTAAAGAAAACACAGACAAAACTCTAGAACAATTTAGGAAAACAATACAAGAACAAATTGACAAAATAAACAAAAAATTAGAAATGATACAAAAACAACAAACAGAAATACAAAAGATTAATACTGAGATTTTAGAAATAGATAACACATTGAATGGACAAAGGAGTAGATTGAATCAATAGAAGACAGAATTAATGGGATTGAAGACAAATATCTCAATACTACTTTATTAAGGGATCAATCAGACAAAAATTCAAAACATAATGAAGTAAGCCTGAGATTCATATGGGATACCATCAAAGGGAAAAACCTAAGTGTACTCAGAATTCCAGGACAGGAAGAGACATACAAGATCACAGAGAAAATTGTTGAAGATTTGTTGGAAGAGAATTTCCCTAACATGATGAAAGACAAGAATATATCCATTCAGGAAGTCCAATGAACCCCAAACAGGATAGACCCCAAAAGAAAATCCCCAAGACATATCATCATCAAACTC
>NW_006922019.1:621365-623183 GCF_000298275.1 Orycteropus afer afer
AGGGAACCAGAGACATCAATTGGTAAATGAGAACAACTACAAATCAAAAAGAGGAAATAAATTGTGTAGTTACAGAACTTCTGACTGGCAAGGAAGTCAAGACAATCGTGAGATAGAACAGACTGTTTTAAATTTGGGAAGAAAATTATAAATTACAGGGTAACCTCAAAGAAAAATAATAAACCTTCGCATCAAAATAAAAAAAAGAGGACAAGCACAAATACTTGGGAAAATACATTAAAAAAATAGCAATGAAGGAGATGATAACACAATTCATAAGCAAAATGAGTTCAGCACAAAAATTATATGGAATAAAGAAATTAGCAACACCACAAAAAAACACATTACAAAATGACATGAATAAATTCATACTTGTCAATAATTACATTGAATGTAAATGGGTTAAATGCAGCACTCAAGAAATGAAGAGTTGCAGACTGGATAAGAAAACATGACCCATCAATCAATATAATGTCTACAAGAGATTCACCTTAGACACAAAGACAAAAATGGACTAAAAATCAAAGGTTGGAAAAAGATGTACCAAGCAAATGGAAACCACAAGAAAGCAGGAGTAGCAATATTAATTTCTGGTAAATAGACCTTAAGACAAAACAATCATAAGATACAAAGAAGGACATTATATAATGATTAAAGGATCAATTGAACAAGAGGACAGAACCATAACAAATATCTATGCACCTAATGAAAGAGCCCCAAAATACATACAGCAAGCTTTAACAGAATTGAAAAGACAAATAGGTGACTCTATAGTAATACTAAGACACTTTAATACACCATTTTTGATAAAAGTTAGAACTGGAAAGAAACTCAACAAAGATGCATAAGAACTAACCAATACAATCAACCAACATGACCTTATATACGTCTACAGAGCACTTCACCCAACAATAGCAAAACATGCATTCTTTTCTAGCACACACGGAACATTCTCCAGGATTGACTACATGTTAGGCCACAAAGCAAGCCTCAATAACTTAAAAACATTGAAGTACTGCAAAGCGTCTTCTCAGATCACAGTGCTATAAAATTAGAGATCAACACCAGGAAGATCAATGGAAAAAGAGCAAATGCATGGAAATGGAATAACATCTTCCTCAAAAATGACAGGGTAATTGAAGAAATTAAAAATGAAACAAAAAATATATTGAATCAAATGAGAATGAAAACACAACATGCCAAAATCTTTAGGACACAGAAAAAGCAGTGATCCAAGGGCAATTTATAGCAATAGACATACACATCAAAAAGAAAGAGCCAAAATCAACATCTTAACCCAACATCTCCAACAAGTAGAAAAAGAGCAGCAAATAAATAAATAAAAGCCTACAGTCACCAGAAGAAAAGAAATAATAAAGATCCAAGTAGAAATAATTGAAACAAAATTGAAAGACAATAGGAAAAATCAACAGACTAGAAGTTGGTTCTTTGAAAAGATTAATAAAATTGACAAACCACTTTGGCAAAATTAACAAAGGAAAAGGAGAAGATGTACATAACATGAATAAGAAATGAAAGGGGTGATATCTCAACAGAACCAACAGAAATAAAAAGAATGATATCAGAATATTATGAAGAACTGTACTCCAACAAATTTGAAAACCTAAAAGAAATGGACAGATTTCTGGAAATACACTACTTACCTACACTAACACAGACTGAGGTAGAACACTTGAACAGACCCATTATAAAAGAAGAAATTGAATAGGTCATAAAAAAATTATCAACAAAAAAAAAGTCCTGATCACAGTCCACACACAGAAGCAGGATAAAGTGGTAGAAACAAGGGAGCAGGAT
>NW_006922019.1:625442-628207 GCF_000298275.1 Orycteropus afer afer
GATGGTTTCACTGGAGAGTTCTACCAATCATTCAGAAGAGCTGACACCAAACTCTTCCAGGACATAGAAAAGGATGCAATCCTCCCAAATTCATTTTATGTAGTAAGCATAACTCTGATACCAAAACCAGGCAAACAAACTTCTAGAAAAGAAATCTACAGACCAATATCCCTCATGGATATAGATGCAAAAATCTTTGTCAAAATCCTAGGCAATAGACTCCAAGAATATATAAATAATAATAATAATAATATATCACGACCAAGTGGGATTCATACCAAGTATGCAAGGATGGTTCAACATTAGAAAAACAATCAGTGTAATCCATCACATAAGTAAAATAAAGGAAAAGAATCACATGATCATATGAACAGACGCAGAAAAGGCATTTGATAAAATCCAAAACCCATTCTTGATAATAATAATAATAAAAACACCTCTCACAAAAATAGGAATAGAAGGGAAATACCTCTACATAATAAAGGGCATATATGCAAAACCAATAGCCAACATTATTGTCAATGGAGAGGGACTGAAACCATTCCCTTTGCAAACAGGAACCAGACGAGAATGTCCTCTATCTCCACTTCTATTCAACATTGTATTGGAAGTCCTAGCCAAGGGAATACAGCAAGAAAGACATCCACCATGGTAAGGAAGAAGTAAAACTATCCCTTTTTACAGATGATATGATCCTATACAGAGAAAACCCAAGAGACTCAGCAAGAAAACTATTGGAATTTAATGAAGATTTACCATAGTGGCAGGATACAAAATCACCATACAAAAATCAGTTGGATTCCTCTATACCAGCAAAGAGGTCTCTGAAAAAGAAATAAGAAAATCAGTACCATTTAGAATAGCTACCAAAAAGATAAGATACTTGGGAATGAATCTTACCAGGAACACAAAAGACCTATAAGAAGAAAACTACAAAGCACTACTTCAAGAAACTATAAAAAATCTACATAAATGGGAGAATATACCATACTGATGGATAGAAAGATTGAACATAGTGAAAATGTCAATACCACCCAGAACAATCTATACATTCTATGCAATCCTGATCCAGGTTCCATCAACATTCTGTAAAGACATGGAAAAACCAATTACTAATTTTATATGGAAAGGAAAGAGAAGTCAGATAAGTAAAACACTACTGAAGAAGAAAAACTAAGTAGGAGGTTATTTTGATTACCTAGTGCCACTCTGACAGAAATATCCCACAAATAGGATGGCCTTAACAAAAAGGAGTTTTATTCTCTTACAGTTTGGAGGCTTTAAGTCCAAGTTCAAAGTGCCAGGCTCTAGGGGCTGGGTGAAGGCCCCTCAGCCTTGGGCTTCAGCTCTGCCTCCTGCTCCTGGCCCACTGAAGCTGGAGGCTTTTCTTCCCTCAGCTGCTGGCTGCTGAGACTGACAAGCCCAAGGTTGACAAGTAGCAAGGCACAATCCCAATATCACCAAACTACATGGCAGGCCATTAATTCAAATCCATTAAAAGTTCCAAGATCAGCAGAGCATGCCAGGCTGCTGAAGAATGACACAGCTACATGCAGGATCCAAGCATGCCATAAGCTTGAGACCATTCCCAAAGCTGTTTCTTATATATGGGAAGCAGGTCACATACCCAAAGCAGCTACTCAGCTGCTCCAATACATTCCACCATGGAGTTAATTACCAATCTCACCATGGGGAATAACTACATTCAGCTGCCCAGCCACTCAACCAGGCCCAGCCAAGTTGATACACAAACATAACCACCAGAGGTTTCACACTCCCAGATCTCAAAATCTACTACATAGCCACAGTTGTCAAAATGGCCTGGTATTGATAGAACAACAGGCACAGAGATCAGCTGAATAGAATTGAGAACCCAGAAATAGATCCATCAACTTATGGTCAGCTGATCTTTGGCAAAGTGCTGAAATGCATTTAATGGTGAAGAGATCGTTTCTTTCACAAAAGGCACTGGCAAAACTGGATATCCGTTTGCAGAAAAATGTACCTCACACCATACACAAAAACTAACTCCAGATGGAACAGACTTAAATGTGAAACCTAAAAATATAAAGTTAATCAAAGAAAAAATAGGGGCAAACTTAGGGGTCCTAATTTATGGCATAGACTATCAAGCATCACCCAAGATGCACAAACAGCAGACGATAAACTAGATGATTGGGACCTTCTAAAAATTAAATTCTTATGTGCATCAAAAGACTTCTTCAAAAGAATAAAAAGAGAAGCTACAAAATGGGGGAAAATATTTGGAAATGACATATCAGACAAAATGACTTATCTCCAAAATTTATTAAAAAAAACTCCAGCACCTCCAAATCAAAAAGACAAACTATCCAATTAAAAATGGGTGGAAGGTATGAATAGACACATCATCAAAGAAGATATTCAGGCAGCCAACAAATACATGAAGAAATGTTCACGATCATTAGCCATTAGATAAATGTAAATCAAAACAACAATGAGATACCATCTCACCCCAGCATTAACAGCAAAGTTCAACAACACAGAAAATAACAAATGCTGGCAAGGATGTGGAGATATTGGGACTCTCATACACTGCTGGTTGTTGTTGTTGTTATGTGCCATCAAGTCAAACCCGACTCATAGCAACCCCTCCTTGGGTTTCCGAGGCAGTATCACTACAGAAGTAAGATTGCCCAACCTTCCTTCCGAGGAGTGGCTGGTGGGTTTGAACCACCAGCCGTCTGGTTAGCAGGCAAGTGTCTTAGCCACTATGCTACCAGAGG
>NW_006922019.1:628792-629644 GCF_000298275.1 Orycteropus afer afer
CTACCGACCAGAAGGCTGGCAATTCAAATCCACCAGCCACTCCTCGGAAGGAAGATTGGGCAATCTACTTCTGTAGAGATACTGCCTCGGAAACCCAAGGATGGGTCACTGTGAGTCAGGACTGACTTGACGGCAGTGAGTTTGGTGTTTTTGGTTTATAGATATAGACATAGATATATAAACCAAAGATTATTAGTGGTTACCAGGGGTAGAAGAGGGGGGAAAGGGGAAGCTTTTATTTGCAGGGCACTGAACTTATGTTAACGGTGGTGGAATATTTCGGAAAAGGATAGCAATAATGGTGGCACAACATGAAAAATGTCATCAGTGTCCCTGAACTGTAAATGGGGAAGTTGTTATGCTGGCAAATGTCTTGCTGTGTATGTGTATGTTTTCACACAATAAAATAAAATAAAAATTAAATTGAAAAAAATCCCCACAACTGGATTAATAAGCAACTTAATAATAAATGGAGAAAAGTTGGAAGCTCTCAAGGACTTCATTTTACTTACACCCACAATCAACACCCATGGAAGTAGATTGCTGAGTCTTCTTTCCGAAGAGTGGCTGGTGGGTTTGAACCACCAGCATTCTGGTTAGTAGTCAAATGCCTTAGGCACTATGCCAACAGAACTCCCCCCACGGAAGCAGCAGTAAAGAAATAAAAGGATATATTGCATTGGGCAAATCTGCTACAGAAGACCTCTTTATAGTATTAGAAAGCAAAGATGTCACTTTGAAGACTGACCCAAGTCATGGGATTTTCAATAGTCTCATATGCATGTGAGAGCTGGACAACGAATAAGGAAGACTGCAGTAGAACTGATGCATTTGAACTGTGGTGTTGGCAAA
>NW_006922019.1:645231-650378 GCF_000298275.1 Orycteropus afer afer
ATTGAACCCACACCTGTGGTTTCCAGCCAAACAATGTACAGGCATGTGAGTTAAACATTTACCTCGAGTAGACACATGCCCTGGAGAGAACAATCATGGGAGAAGGAAGGGCTGCTTATGCACAGGGAGACAGCTTAGGACGCAGGAGAGTATGGAGGGATGGTCACTGGGAAGAGGTAACTATGGGGAGGAAGTGGGAGGGGAGCTGTTACATTGTAAACTGTGGTCAATGACATGAGACGAAGTATATGTGAACTTCTGTATGGAAAGTGAATTTGCTCTGTAAATATTCACCCAAATCACAATAAATAAAATAAAATAATAATAAAAAAAGATGCTGACAGCAGAAAGCTGTCCATGGTTCTTTCCCTTGTCTTCCCAGTCTGAGACCCAGGCTGACCATTCTTGTGGCAGTTGAGAGAGCAGTGAGAGCTGGCAAAAACATTCATGGTTAAAGTGTTGCTGGCTCCAGTGCCATTGGCAAAAGCAAATCCCACAACCAAGCCTGCTGGCAAAGGGACAAGGGGGCAAATCACTGGACAATGGGTGGGGATCTACTTACAAGGAAGTAGAGTGAAAAACTGGGAGCAGTTATACAAACCACTCACAAACCTCTCCATTGATGTCATTCATTCAACAGTTTTTAGGGTTATTTACAAAAGGACTCTTTACCAAATGTAGCATAAGTTGAAAGAAGAAAAGTAACGTGAGCGCTTTTCTCTCCAGATAGAATGATGCTCTTGGAAATGACAGTCTTAAGGAAAAGGATCCTGTTAGGAATGTACTCCTAACAATCCACAAGGTTAGCCTTATGTCCAAACTGACTCCAAAAGTCTAAAGATGAGACCCAAAGCCTTGATATCTCTCTGACTCACTCCCTGGTATTGAGAATAGATGTGGATCCATTTCCTTACCTTGTTGTCATTGTTTGTGATGGTGCTGTTATTGTTGTTAGTAGGTGCTGTCCAGTCAGTTCCAACTCATACTGACCCTGTGTACAACAGCAAAAAAAAAAAAAACAACCAAAACACTGCCTGCACCATCCTCACTATCATTGCTATGTTTGAGCCCATTGTTTCAGCCACTGTGTCATGCGTTTTGTGGAGAGTCTCCCCCTTTTTCACTTTACCAAGCATGATGTCCTTCCCCAGGGATCTATCCCTACTGATATGTCCAAAGTACATAACGTGACATCTCAACATCCTCACTTCTAAGGAGCATTCTGGCTGTACTTGTTCTAAAACAGATTTGTTCATTCTTCTGGCAATCTGTGGCACATTCAATATTCTTCATTAAAACCATAATTCAAAAGGATCGGTTCTTCCTCAGTCTTCCTTATGCATTGCCCAGCTTTCACATGCATATGAGGTGATTGAAAATACCATGACTTGGGTCAAGCACACTTTACTCCTCAAAGTGACATCTTTGCTTTTAAACATTTTAAAGAGGTCTTGCAGCAGATTTGTCCAATGCAATATACCCTTTGATTTCTTGACTGCTGCTTCCATGGGCATTGACTGGATCCAAATAAAAGGAAATCCTTGACAACTGGTCCATCATGGGGAATTTTGTTTTCTTTATGTTGAGGTATAATCCATACTGAAGGCTGTAGTCTTTGATCTTCATAAGTAAGTGATTCAAATTCCCTCACATTCAGCAAACAAGTCTGGGACATCTAAATATCACAAGTTGTTAATGAGCCTTCCCCCAGTCTTGATGCCACAATCTTTTTCATATAGTCCAGTTTCTTAGATTATTTGCTCAGCATACAGATTGAGTAAGTATGGTAAAAGGATCAACACTGACACACATCTTTTCTGATTTTAAACCATGCAGTATCCTCTTGTTCTGTTCAAACATCTTCACTGTGTTATACATAATTTTTTATCCATAAATTGAATCTTTTTGCATAGTCAGTCAAACACAGGTAAACATCTTTGTGGTATTCTTTGCTCTTGGTCACAATCCACCTGACATCAGCAATGATATCCCAAGTTCTATATCCTCTTCTGAATACAGCTTGAATTTCTGGAAATTCCCTATCTATGTACTGGTGCAACCATTTTTAAATTATCTTCAGCAAAATTTTACTTGCATGATGTTACTGATATTGTTTGATAACTTCTGCATTCTGTTGAACCACCTTTCTTTAGAGTGAGCACAAATAGGGATCTCTTCCTGTTTGTTGGCCAAGTAACTGTCTTCCAAATTTCTTGGCATAGATTGAGTGAGCACTTCCAGCATTGCCTCCATTTGCTAAAACATCTCGGTATTACATCAATTTCTGGAGCCTTGTTTTTGACCAATGACTTCAGTGCAGTGTGGACTTCTTGATCATCAGTTCTTGATCATATGCTATCTCCTGAAATATACAGAAAACAAAAATTACTAGTAATTACCAAGGGTGGGAGTGAGAGGGAAATAGGGCATTTTTGGTTAAGGTACATTGAGTTTATGGAGTTAGAATAATTTGGAGAAGGATTTTGAGAATGAGTGCACAAGTTAAAGAATACAATCAATGTCACTGAATTATATGTGTAGAAATTGTTGAATTGGTATATGTTCTGTTGTGTGTATTTTCACCACAATAAAAAAATAATTAATTAAAAAATCAATAGCAATAGTTCAAAATTAGAAATAGAACAAAGGTAAAATTAGACACATACATTTTAAGAAAATTGTGTGAACTTTGCAAAAAAAAATGTCTATAATTTGTAAGTAGCAAAGTAGTAGGTTGCAAGATTTGAAAGGAGAGAGAACAAGCATAGGACTATTAAACTAAAGTGGGCAGAAAAGACTTCATGGAGTAGGTGATATTTTAATGGGGCCTTGATGAATGTGCAAGATTGGGGTAGTTGAGGAAAAGGAAAGGAATTTTTAAGGGGCTGAGGATAGCTGAGAATGATTAAGTGAACATATGTATGAAGCAAAAATCCAAAAGGTAAGGATGATGAATTTGCATCAGCTTAACTGCAACTTAATTGGGGGAGATAAGATTGAAAAATAATAAAATCAAATTTATCAGGCTTTTGCTTGTATGTGTGAGGTACCTGCACACAGCATCATCTCATTTGGTCCTTACAACAACTATACGTGGTCGGGGCTATTACTAACATGCCTTTGACTAGTGAGGAAACTGAGTCTTAGAGAAGTTTAGTCATTTGCTCAAGATCATACAGCTAGCAATTGGTAGAACCAGTACTGAAACCAAGTTTGTCTGACCCTGAAGCCCATACACTTATCCACTAGGCATACTGCCTCCCTGGTAGATTGACACTACATGCTAGAGAGCCTTCAGTATCAAATTAGTGAGTTTGGGCTCTGTAAGCATAGGGAGCCACAGAAAGAATTTGACCAGAGTAATGCTATGATCAGAGATTTTAAAAGAATTGTACTTGGCAGATATGTGCAAGAAGTCCAGACAGGTGTGAATAAAAGTTCTAAACCAGAATCATAGCTATAGGGGGAGAGGACAGGAATAGTCCTTCAGAAGAATCAATCTACTGGCCTTCTCTTTCTTCTACATAATGCTATACAGTCATCTCTTGGTATGCATCGGAATTTGTCCCCCCGGAGGATACCAAAATGCATGGATGTTCAAGTCCCTAATATAAAATGGTATAGTGTTTGCATAAAACCTACTCACAACCTCCTGTATACTTTAAAGCACCTGTATAATATCTAATGCAATGTAAATACTGTATAAATAGCATTTTATGCTCACTCTTAGCCTTTGAGGGATTGCTTTGAATATGTAATTGCCTTTTAGGAGGATTCCCACCCTCGACACACACACAAACAACATATACAATATTTTCACTCCGCAGTTGGTTGAAATCTGTGCATGCAGAGCTCCCAAAAACAGAGGGCCAACTGTAACAAAATTGTTATGGATTGAATTGTGTTCCCCCAAGAGATACATTGCCATTGTAATACTCAATACCTGTCAGTGTGACCTTGTATGAAAATAGGATCTGGAAGATGTTATCTGTTAAGTTAAAATGAAAATATTGGCGTAGGGTGAATCTTAATCCAAAACAAGTAGTGTCCTATAAAAGAAGAGAAGAGACACAAGTGAACAGACAGAAGAAAAATCACCATGTGACAACGAAGACAGATTACTGCAGCTGCAAACCAAAGAACACCTGGGGCTACCTGCAGCTTGTGAGAATGAAGAAAGCCTATGGATTGAGCAGGGCCCTACCATCTTGAATTCAGACTTCCAGCCTGTGAGACAACTTCTGTTATTATAAACCACCCAGCTTTTTTTTTTTTTTTTTTCCCAATAAGCAGCCACAGAAAACAAATACAAAAATATATTGAGGGTTTTGCCAAAATTCACAAATAGCAGAAGATAAAATAGATGAATGGGACCTTCTAAAAATTAAATTTTTATGTGCTTGCAAAGACTTTTCCAAAAGAGAACCTACACATTGGGAAAAAATATTCAAGAATGACATATCTGACAAGGGACTTATCTCTAGAATTTACAGACAACTACAACACCTCAACAACAAAAAGACAAATAATCCAATTAAAAAATGGGCAAAAGACATGAATAGATACTTAACCAAAAAGGATATTCAGGTAGCCAACAAACATATGAAGAAATGCTCACTATCATTTTGATTGTTTACATGTAGCAGCCATTTTGGATATCTAAAGTGACTGAGGACTCAGCCACTTTGAATGTTTACAAGTGGTGGCCATTTTGACATTTAAAGTGACTGAGGGCATAGCCATTTTGAACCTTTACAAGTGGCAACCATTTGGGATTTTAAAGTGACAGCATTCTCATTTGGATTTCAGGGACCTAAGAATAGGCTGTGTTTGCCAAGGTCGTCAGAGACATATGAGAGACTGACAACAGGAAAGGAGACAGGTGGTGAGTGTATAAGTGCTGTCAACTAGTGAATAGAGGAGCACAGCACAGTACCCTGCTTGTAGATAACATACAAACAAAACAAAGAAAAAGAAAATCATGGGCAAGTCACTCCAACATACAATCACCAATTAAATATAAACACAAAAACATCACAATGCCTTAGAGACAACAGAGCATCACAGTCCACACAAAGAAGCAAGATAAAGCAGGAGAAACAAGGGACCAAACCAAAGACAGACCCAAAACACATCCCTAAGGAAGA
>NW_006922019.1:659838-692833 GCF_000298275.1 Orycteropus afer afer
TTAGGGCGCAGGAGAGTATGGAGGGATGGTCACTGGGAAGAGGTAACTATGGGGAGGAAGTGGGAGGGGAGCTGTTGCATTGTAAACTGTGGTCAATGACATGAGACTAAGTATATGTGAACTGCTGTATGGAAAGTGAATTTGCTCTGTAAATCTTCACCCAAATCACAATAAATAAAATTAAAATATAAATATATTCAAACCAAAAATGGCTTTAGATCCCAAAGATACTAAAGTTATATTGTGTTAAAAACAGTTGTGATTGAGTCTATTCTAACTCATGTAAACCCCAAGAGTGTCAGAGAACTATGTTCCAAAGGGTATTCAGTGTTGATTTTTCAGAAGCAGATCACCAGGCTTTTCTTCTGAAATGCCTCTGAAAGGACTTGAACCTCCAACTTTTCAGTAAGCAGCCAAACATGTTAACTCTTTCACTTCTCAGGACTCCTATATTGTGTTAACTCAGCAAAACTCTAAACTCAACTGAGTAGCTCAAATGTCACTCCAGGCCACTCCTGAAGCCACTTGGGTCTCTGGGCTGATTTTAGGGTCTTCGGAGTATACATAGGTTAGGATTTGCCGGACTATCTATGAGGCTCTTCCAGGCTTGGTTTTGAAGGTCTCTAATATTACCAAAATATGACAGGGGAACAGCTGCCCCCTCAAAGTAGAATCAACCTTAATAAAGTGGATGGAGTAAAGTTATGGGGAACCTCATTTGCTGATGCCATAGAACTTAAAGTGAGAAGAAACAGCTGCAAATATCTATTAATAATCAAAATGTGGAATGTATGAAGTATGAATCTAAGAAAATTGGAGTGGTCAAGAATGAAATGGAATGCATAAAGATCGATATCCCTCCTACACATTAGTGAGTTGAAATGGACTTGTATTGGCCATTTTGAATAGGATAATCATATGATCTACTATGCTAGGAATAACAAATTAAGGAAGAATGGCATCACATTCATCCTCAAAAAGAACTTTTTGAGATCTATCCTGAATCTCAATGTGATCAGTGATAGGATAATATACATACACCTACAAGTAATATGAATTAATACAACTATTATTCAAATTTATGCACCAACCACTAATGCCAGAGTTGAAGAAATTGAAGATGTTTACCAACTTCTGCAGTCTGAAATTGATCAAACATGAAATCAAAATGCATTGATAATCACTGGTGATTGAAATGCAAAAGTTGGAAACAAAGGATTGGTAGTTGGAAAATAAGGCTTTGTAGTAGAAATGACACCAGAGATAGCATGATAGAAATTTGCAAGACCAACAACATAATCATTGCAAATACAGTGCAAAAGAAGGAGAGGCTATGTATGTAGAAAGGAGCTCTGGTGGCACAGTGGTTAAAGCATTCAGGTGCTAACCAAAAAGTTGGCAGTTCGAACCCACCAGCCACTCTGTGGGAGAAAGATGAGGCAATCTGCTTCCATAAAGATTTAGAGCCTTAGACACCCTATGAGGGCCTTTATGAGTCAGAATGTACTTGGTGGCGCTGGAGTTGGTTTTGGTTTGGGCAAAATACTGAACAACACAGGAAGCATCAAGAGAAGATGGAAGGAATACACAGACTCACTGTACCAAAAAGAACTGGTTGATTTTCAACCATTTCTGGAGGTATCATATGATCAAGAACTAATGGTATTGAAGGAAGAAGTCCAAGCTACACCAAAAGCATTAACCAAAAACAAGGCTCTATGAATTGACGGAATACCAATTGAGATGTTTCAACAAAAGAATGTAATGCTGGAAGTGCTTGTCTATGCCAAGAAATCTGGAAAACAGCTACCTGTCTTCCTTATTCATGCCCATTCCAAAGAAAGGTGATTCAACAGAATGCAGAAATTTTAAAACAGTATCAGCATGATCCTATGCAAATAAAATTTTGCTAAAGATGATTCAAAAAATGGTTGCAGCAGTACATCAACAGAGAATTGCCAGAAATTCAAGCCATGTTCAGAAAAGAATGTGGAACAAGAGATAAGCTGATGTTGAATGAATCTTGACTGAAAGCAGAAAACACCAGAAAGATATTCACCTGTGTTTTATTGAATATGCAAAGGCATTTGACTTATGGCTAGCAAATTAGTATAACACTGTGAAGACTGGAAATTCCAGAATATTTAATAATCCTCATGAGAAAACTGTACATAGACCAAGAGGCCACCATTGGAACAGAACAAGGTGATACTGCATGGTTTAAAATCAGGAAAGTTGTGCATCAGGGTTGTATCCTTTCACCATACTTATTCAATCTGTATGCTGAGGAAATAATCTGAGAAGCTGGACTATATGAAGAAGAACACATCAGCATTGGAGGAAGACTCATTAACAACCCACGATATGCAGATGATACAACCTTGCTTGCTGAAAGTGGTGAAGACTTGAAGCTCTTGCTGATGAAGATCAAAGACTAGGACCTTCAGTATGATTACATCTCATGATAAAGAAAAGAAAAATCCCCACAACTGGACCAATAAGCAACATCATGGTAAATGCAGAAAAGCCTGCAGTTGTCAAGGATTTCATTTTACTCGGATCCACAATCAACCTCCATAGAAACCAAGAAGCATCCATAAAAATCAAGAAATCAAAGGACATATTGCATTGGACAAGTCTGATGCAAAAGATCTCTTTGAAGTGTCAAAAAGCAAAGATGTCACTTTGAGGATTAAGGTGTGCCTGACCCAAG
Organism: Orycteropus afer afer; assembly: GCF_000298275.1. Classification (NCBI taxonomy): domain Eukaryota; kingdom Metazoa; phylum Chordata; class Mammalia; order Tubulidentata; family Orycteropodidae; genus Orycteropus; species Orycteropus afer. The sequence goes on from NW_006922019.1 coordinate 662,552, forward strand.
CCATGGTATTTTTAATCACCTCATATGCATGAGAAAGCTGGACAATGAATAAAGAAGACTGAAGAATAATTGATGTCTTTGAATTATGGTGTTAGTGAAGAATATTGAATATACTATGGACTGCCAGAAGAATGAACAAATCTGTCTTGGAAAGAAATACAGCCAGAATGGTCCTTAGAAGTGAGGATGGTGAGACTTCATCTCATGTACTTTCAACATATTATCAGGAGGGACAAATCCCTGGAGAAAGATATCATGCTTGGTAAAGTAGAGGATCACTGGAAAAAGAGGGACACTCCCAATGGGATGGATGACACAGTGGTTGCAACAATAAGCTCAAACACAGCAATGATTGTGAGGATGGTGCAGGACTGGGCAGTGTTTTGTTCTGTTGTACATAGGGTCATTATGAATCAGAATTGACTCAACAGCACCTAATAATAACAACAAGTGTTACCAGTGAGCTCCAGAGTGGATTCAGGAAGTCCAACCTGAGCTTTCCCACCAGTAATCTCCCAAGGCAATAACCCCTGAGATGTGTTAGACCTATATGCCCTCTCTCCTAGGAACTGAATCCAGAACAACTAGAGTTGGTGTGGTGGTCACTGAACTAAACCTGACCCACTGGGTTGCCTATAGCTTTCCACAGAGAACTGCCTGGAGGAGTCAGGTGAATAAGGGTGGGGATTCTTATCAGAAAAGATGTATGTGGATATGGAGGTGGCTGAAATGACCAGAGGGGTGGTGTTCCCTGAGGCACATTCATTTACACGTGGGGTGGGATCCTGTAACAACTCTACGGTGCTCCCTCCTCCCCTCTCCCAGGTTATCTCCCTGATAAGGAGGGCAGGCTGGAGATTAGGGACCCTGAAGTAAGAGAAGAAAAGAGTTTAGAGACTATAGACCTATAGACAAGTAGAAATGTGTGTGTGTATGCTACTTCAATATCCAAGTGAGACAGGAAACAAATTCTCAAAGAGTAATAGCGTGTTGTTGAATCAGAGAGAATGAAAAATTAAATTATTTTCTCACACATTTACAATCAATAGACTTTGAAGTCCAGAGGAAATGTATCATCCAAGTGTGAGTGAGTCCAGAGCTCAGACACTGGTAAGTCACCTACACTAAGGGATGGCCTCATGTGGCTATTGTGAGGATTGAACAAAATGATAGATAAATCATTGCTTTGTAAACTGTAATGTGCTTTTAAACTGAATGGTATTATATAAAACCTGTGAAATGCTATATGAATATTAGGGATAATGATTACGATTATTGAGGAGGAAACCATTATTCTGAACATAGCCTATAACCTGAGAATTAGACAGTTATAAAGTTGTTTATTTTTGTTTTTAATAATTTATTTTATTTTAGTTTTGTGTTGTTGAGGATATACACAGCAAAAATATACATCAATTCAAGTTTCTACATGTATGATTCCCTGACATTGATTACATTCTTCAAGTTGTGCAACTGTTCTCACCTTTTTCTGTGTTGTTCCTCCCCCATTAACATAAACTCACTGCCTCCTAAGGTTCCTATCTAATCTTTCAAGTTGCTGTCGTCAATTTGATCTCATATAGATAGATCTTAAAAAAGCATAATGCTCAAGGCAGACATTCTTTACTAGTTAAGCTAAACTATTGTTTGGTTTTAAGAAGACTACAGGTGATATTTTTCATTTAAGGCTTAAAGATTGTCTCAGAGGATAGTTTTGGGGGTTCATCCAGCCTCTACAGCTCTAGAAAGTCTGAAATCAACGAGAATTTGAAATTCTGTTCTGCATTTCCCCCCTTTTGATCAAGATTCTATAGACTGATCAAAATGTTCAGTAATAGTTGCTGCACATACAACTATTGGTCTCTTTCTGTCCAGAGCAAATAAGAGTGAAGAAAATCAAAGACTCAAGGAAAAATTAGTCCAAAGGACTAAGGGGCTATGTGAAACACAGCCTCCACTAACTGGAGATCAGAAGAAGCAGACGGTGCCTGGCTACCACTACCAAGTGCTCTGATCAGAATCATGTTAGAAGGTTCTGAACAGAATTGGAGAAAAATGTAGAACAAAATTCACAATCATAAAAAAAAATAGAGCAGATTTACCAGTCTGATAGAGACTGGTGGAACCCCTGAGACTCTGGCCCTTAGACAACTTTCAAACCTAGATTGAACCCACCCCAGAGATCACCCTTCAACCAAAAAATAGTAAATAATAACATAGGTGAGGAATGCACTCCTTAGAACAATCAACCATATAAGCAAAATAAAGGGCAGTATTTGCCCAAAAACAAAGTTTGGAAGGCAGGAAGGGGCAGAAAAGAAAGACAAATAGAAGTGGGGAAGCCAGGGAGGAAGTGACAAGAGTGTGGTTAAATTGAGGGGATTGCAACTAATGTCACAAAACAAAATGTGTTCTGTAAACTTTAATGCAAATCACAACGGATGTTTTTTAAAAACATAGTAGCTGGGCACTATCTAGTTTTCCCCATCTCATGGCAAAATAGGCAGTTAATGGAAGCAATTAGCCACACATTCCACTTTTTCCTCCTGTTTCTAACTCTCCTTCTTCCTCTGTTTCTCCAGGCGAATAGAGACCAATTGTGCAAGCTTTAAAGACTCCAGGCACTACACAACAACAGGGTTGCTTATTTTTAACAAGAAGAGAATTTTCCCACAGAAATGCATCTTCTCCCTTTCAAAATTGATAACCTCGATGGGGCTAGACATTTATTTCAAAGAGAAATTTGTTAAAACAGATCTGAGAATTTTTTTGTTCTGGGATTACTTTCCTTCAGAACCAGTTTAGAAGCCACACAGAATTATCTCATGAATTTACCAGGCACATTATATTTTGGAACTTACATATTATTATCTAGATTGATCATTAGATTTGACTCCAAAAGAATTTTAAGTGTTTTTTAAAAATCAAAATTCATTCCCTAAAGCAATGATTTTTAATCTTCTTTGTGTTGGGGACCTGCCAAAATGCACAGTACACAGAAGAGTGTGTGTGTGGGTCTCTAGATTCCCAGGTGAAGGATTCCCCTTTTTATAAGAGTTAAAGAAATTCTAATCATCTACCATAGATCTAGGGCAATTCTCTTCTGGGCATAAGTAGCAGCCTGTTTGAATAACTGTTTAGCCTTCCAAAGGAATTGTTTTGGAGGAAACCACACCACTGTAGGACAGACTGCAAAGCATGAGTGTTGAAAAGTTGGTCCATTGTTATTGCTTGGGGTTTGAGCTATTATTGCTCTACTACAGTGGTGTTCACATGTGTGTTCCTCTCTGTGTGTGTGTATGTGTGTGGATTGCTAGTGGGATGCGCAACTAGCAGTATTTGCTTCCCTGATCTTCACAGGGGCATCCTCCATCTTCCCCAGCTGTCTATCTTTCATCAATTTGACCAATTCAACCTAAAAGAGACATGTTGTTAACTGCCATCAAGTTGGCCCAACTCATGATGATCCCATGCATAAACGGCCTACAATGCTACTTGGTCCTGAGGCATCCTCATGACTAGTTGAGGATCAGATCCTTGTGATCCATAAAGTTTTCACTGGTTGATTTTCAGAAATAGATCACCAGGCCCTTCTTCCTAGTCCATCACAGTCCAGAAGCTCTGTTGAAACCTGTTCAGCATCACAGAACATGCAAATCTCCACTGACAGATAGGTGGTGTCTGCACATGAGGTGCATGGGCCTGGGTCCACCACGTGGAAGGTGAGACTTCTACCACTGAACTACTGCTGCCAACTCCTATAAAAGAGCCATGACCCTAGGAAAAGGGATCCAGCTGGCTGAAATTACCCAAGAGGCCCACCTGGTTGCAGGACATGAAGAAAGTCATAATTGCTGCCTGCTGTGCTGCTCCTGGAGCAGTCCTGGCAAAGGGGGCTCACTCTGGCATTCCTTCTCCAAGACAGAGAGGCTTCCTGTGAGCCTCTCACATGCCGACCGCTGTTAGGAACAGACTTTATAAGAACTCACTCACTGCCGTCGAGTCAATTCTGACTCATAGCAATCCCCATCAGGTTTCTAAGGCTATAAATCTTTACAGAAATAGATCACCCCATCTTCCTTCCACAGGGCATCTGGTGGGTTTGAACCACTGACCTTCTTGTTAGCACCTAGATACCTAATCTACTATGCCACCAGAGCTCTTTCAATTTATTTAAACCTCATCCTCAGAAAGGTATTATTGTCCTCATTTTAGAGGTGAGATAATGGAAACACAAAAAAGGGAAATGACTTATAATCAATGCCAATCAGCCCATAATTACCAGAGATGGGATTTAAATTCAGGTTTGATTCCAAAGCCCTGTCTCTTCCCACTCCCTCTCTGGCCTCTGTGAAAGGATCAGACAAGCCTCTCCCTCTGTGTGGTGATCCTGGAAATCACACCCATTTCATTTATCTTACAAAGGACAATGTCCTGAATGGCCCTTCAGACACCTAGGCTTGAAGCTCATTTGCTTCTATTACTAACTTTCTTCATAACTTTGGCAAGCTCCCTAAGCTGCCAGGGCCTCAACATCAGCATTGGTAAAATGAAGAGCTAGAACCAGGTGAAACTTCCCACCTGCAAAATTCAATGACTCTGAATTCTGTACAAGCACACCATTCCCTCCAGCTGGAGTACTCTCCCCACCTTGCCAGCTGTTCACCTCTTGGGTGCAGCCTTCTCTAACCATGCTGATGAAAAGTTTGCTGGACTTCAACATCGCTGACTGCTTCTTGTCCAATGCACACGTGATTGGCTCATCTTACTCTATCTCATTCCATGGGTATTATGAACTTATCTGAATTCTTCAAATTAAGTTAATTTAACTCCTATGTGGTATCCCAGTTTATGAATAAACCACAATTTCTGTTTTAAATGCCTATGAGGGCAGTGGTTATTTCCATTTTTCATAAACTGTAACCAATATTCTTTTATTTGACTCTCTGTGTACATGTTAAGAGACTCTCTAGAGTGTACTCTAGAAATGGAATTATTGAATCATAGGGTTGTTCCCTGAAGTGGTTGTATTATATATACTCTCACTAGTAATGTGTAAAGACTTCTGCTTCCCATACCCACATTGATACCTACCAAGCTTATTTTTTCCCAAAAAACTAACATTTTGACTACTTTTGTCTTATGGCATGTATCACTTCCTTCTTTATATTTGTATATATGCTACCTCCTCTACTGGCCTATGAACTTTGTAAAGGAAGCCCTCATTGACCTATTGTCATCAAGTCAGCTCCAACTGATGGTGACCCCATGTGTCACAGAGTAGAACTGTGCTCCATACAGTTTTCAAATGCCTGATTTTTTGGAAGTAGATCACTAGGGCTTTCTTCCACAGTGCCTCTGAGTGGATTTGAACTGCCAACTTTTTGGTTAGTAGTTGAGTGCTTAACTGTTTGTGTCATCCAGAGGCTCTTTTGTAAGGGCAGAACTCTTGCATGATTCATTTTTACATTCCTCCCACAAAATGTATTGATCTTAGGAAGTGCACAATAAAGAGGTGTGAACAAGTACATGGATAAACAGAATTAATTCATTCTACCACACTCCCCCTGCGATGGTGAGTTCCAGGAGGCTGAGGTTCTCTATCTCTGTTAATCTGAGGTGAAGATGTGGGTAGCGAATCCCCATAAGCTGCAGAGATGGTAGCATTGTGGTCACAAGTGGACTGTAGACCAAAGGCTTCAAGATCTACAGTGGACTATGACCAGCCTGTTGGAGAACCCAGCTTTAGATTATCTTATCATGGTAGTCACCAAATATTTATTGTTATGAGTGGTTGATTTCCCAGCGTCTGGAGTCATGTTTATTAAGTAGCAAGAAGGCTGCTCTGAATGGAACTCCCCCACCCCCAGCCCCATCCCATTACTAAGGGTTGGATAGAATCCATCTGTCCTTTGGACTGGGTGCTGCATGACCTATGGTAAATGCCTCCCCTTTTTGCCACCCCAGAAGTTCCAGGCTGACTCACTTTCTAAATAAACCACTTGTGGTTTCTGGCCTGACATCACATGTGGAAGAATGAGTAATTTTTCAAGAACCCGAATTAAATTTGATCACTATAAGATACATGTGCATGTTACTCATGGCTCTAGGATAAGAGGTCAACACAGGTAACAAGTCCCCTAGCTTTCTCCCAGCCCTCTTCCCCCTGAGGCCAAGAGATAGAGAAAAGGTGAAGGATTGAGGTGAACATGGGCATGAAGGATGTTTGTGTACATCTCTTATTTTGTTATCATGTCACATAAAATTTAATAAAATTGTATCCTGTTGCTTGTACTAGATTAAAGTAATATAGCAAAATAGTGAAGGCCATGAGTTCTGCTGCAGCCCAGCTTGGGTTCAAAAATCACCTCCACTGCTTACCAGCTGGGCGACCCTGAGCAAGTTACTGAAATTTCGTGTGTCTATTTCCTCATTTGTAAGATAGTAATAATACCTGTCACATACAGTTCTTGTGAGGAACACATGACTTGATACATGCTAAGTGCTTAAGACAGTGCCTAGAACATACAGGCACAATGTAAACATTGGTAGTTATGTCTTTGACTTCAACCCACTGCTTGTAGTCACATCAAGTCTTCAATAAATACTTTTTGACTAAATGAATGCACTCTATTAAGACATATTGAAGACAGGGGGATAGATGGGACTATAACTGGTAGAGTCTTGGTTGGAGAAAAAGGAATCTTACAGAACAATTACCGTGAGTCTAGGCATCACCTTCCCTTTCATTCACTTGGTTAGTCTGTTTCCCAGTCATGTGTGTTGTGGTGGGAGAGAGTGTGGTAGTTAAATTTGTATGTCAACTTGGCTGGGCCTGGTTGAATGGTTGGGCAGCTGGTGGTAGTCATTCCCCATTATGAGACTGGCAATCAACTCCATGGTGGGATCTACCACAAGCAGCTGAGTAGCTGCCTTTGGGATATGATCTGCTTCCCATGTATAAGGAGAAGCCGTGGAGATAGTCTCTAGTTTATGGCACGCTTGGACCCTGCATGTAGCCATGTCGTTGTTCAGAAGGCTGCCATGCTTTGCCGATCTTAGGACTTACAATGGACTGTGCCATTTTATTTGTTGACCATGGGATTGTTAGCCTCAGCAGATAGTAGCTGCCTGAGTTAAGAGATGCCTCTAGCTTCAGTGGGCTGGGAGCAAGAGGCAAAGCCGAAGCCCAAGGTCAGGGGCTTTCACCCAGCCCCTAGAGTCCAGCACTTTGAACTTGGACTTAAAGCCTCCAAATTGTGAGAAAATAAACTCCTATTTGTTAAGGTCATCCCATTTGTGGTCTATTCCCATCAGAGCAGCACAAGGTAACCAAAACAGAGGGATTGCCACCTCTGTGTAATTCAATGGGAAGTTCTACTTTCTGCTTTTTAATTGTAAGAAGGAGGTACAGTTCTAGATTCTTGAACTCTGAAAATATGGTCTAAGTTAGGAGATCCTGGCACAAGAGAAATTCACTCTCTGGCCTCTCAGCATGTTAGTGCTTGTGAGGAGAGTTAGCAAGATCGTGGCTTTGGGATGAGTTATTTTGTTAACAGGATGAGTATTGTATGTAGGAAATGATAGATAAAATGTTAGTACATGGATTTCCTTTTATCAGATGTGGATATGTGCAGATGTGGTATCTATCTTCACAGCATTGTGGTCTTTGGGAAGATAGTCTTGAGTACCAGAGAGTCCTGGAGAAGCCAGAGTGAAGTCCCTCAGAGCCCACCCTCAACTTCAGGACTCTGCAGCATCCTTGAAGCTAAGTGGGACCCCAGTCCAGCACTGTGAGGTGGGCTTCAGCCAAGGAGTTTGGTGGACCAGACAAGTAGGTCTAGGTTGGCTGCTAGTGGAGCAAGGGTGCCATGCTTATTAGAAAGAATCCAGAGTCAGTCAACTCAGCAGAAAAGCCAAGTGGCTGAAGGAAGTCCAGCTGAGGAGACACATTCATGGGGAGGTGCCAGGAGGCCCAGTATAAGTGGCATCTAAAGGATAGACCTACTGTCAACCTCTCAACTATTTGCAAACCCAGGCATTCACCTGCCATCATACACAAACACCTTCATGCACTACTGACACTAACAGCTTCAGCTTTGTAAACTTCTCACATTCCTGCACTTGCAAACACATACCCATTCCTCACACACAGCCTCTCAATCAAAAGAGTGGCTTTGGGGAGACCTCACAGCTGAAATACAGTGCTGGTTAATGCTACGGCTTTTATTATACCAACAGTCTTAACATTATTTGGAAGTGCACATAGAACTCAGCACACTGCTGTTACAGTACAGTACACACCTCTACAATTGGCTTCAGGGCTTGAAGTCACTGCAGCACATGGGTGAGACCTACTTTCTGGAGGAGAGCACTGGGGATGGCAAGTCCTGGCACTCTTGAATATCAGCAGATTCAAGTTGCTTCACCACGACAGCAGTCTAGGATTCTTGTGTGTTTTAACAGTTAAACAGGTGCGACAAGGGACCCAGGAGTGTGGAAGTTCCTAAAACTTAGTGCCAAGAGTACTTTTGGTTGGGTCTATACTCCCCAAACACGTAGCACTGACTAGGGCTGGGAAAGGGGCATGCTTAGCACTGCATCTGAACTGGATTAAGCTACCAGGAGTCCTCAATTATGGTGACCCTGGATTCACAAGGAAGAGTAAGACATGATGGTGCTGTCACAATAAGGCCACTAAACTCACAGCTAACGAGGACCTCAAAAGGAAGTTTTCGTAACTACGGGAAAGCGACTCTTCCTTCTCTGATGTCAGGTGCCTCTTGCCGGCCAGGCACCTGCCCTGAGACAGTCATGTGGTCCTTTCTGAGCTGCACGACATCACTGAGCACGACGGAGCAGAGGAAGGGGCCACACACATCACGGTCACGGACATCTACCAAGTGGCTGACTGCTGGCAAATGTCCCCGATGCCTTTCCATGTTGATTGGATGCCCCCATGTATCTGAGGGCTAATCTGAAAAGAGGCTGGCAAAGGACTTCCTCAAGCTCCGGATGGTCTCCGCTTTGGCTTCATCCTCATTGGTTGAAGACCGGAAGAAGGAGGACTCAGAGAAGCTGAAGGCATTTGTCAGGGACTGCGACTTGCTTGAAGATAAAAACCAGAGAGAACGTGAGAGGGTGGTGCTCCCAGTAAGGCAGGAAGGGATGGTGACAGGATACATGATCAGAGGCCCCACTCCCACCCCAGGAGGCCAGGGTGACAGGAGAGACCCACCACTGGACAGGGCAGTGCTCCTAGGACAAGGGAAGTCCCCTTGAGTGCTGCTGACACAGGAAGGGATGGGGGTGCATGGGAACCAGAGAGAAGGGGAAAGAGAAGAGGAAGAAGGGTGGACTTCCAGGCAGTATCTTATTTAATGCTAAGGGCCTGAGGGCTGAAGTTTAGAGACCCCCCAACTTGGAAAGTACTAATCATGCCCTTCCCTCTGATGAAATATAGCAACTAGGGGTCATGGACTCTTGAGTCTTTCCATCTACTATCAAGCGATGGCTCAAAGACCTGGTTCAAAGTCTTGGCTCTGCCAGTCACTTACTCTAGACCTTAGACATATGCTTCTTTGGGACTCAGTTTCCCATCTATGAAATGCAGATATTTGGTAACATAGTAGCTAGGCCCTTTCAGCACTACTCTGCTTTTCTGATTCCAAAAAACCTTTTGTCTTGGCTCAAACTCTAATTACCCAGCTTCGTTGTGTTTGAGATGGACATAATCACCCTTGTAGCCTTCCTTAGAAGAGCCCTAATACACAGTCTGTGAGGTTCAGGGAGTCCAGGGGCAAAAGAGATACAAAGAAGACCCATACAGGCCTATATAGACAGCTTTGTAAATTAAAAAAAGCCAAATCACAAACATTGTGGGGGCCTATTTCTCCCTTCAGAGTCTAGTGATGCAGCAAAAAAAAAAAAAAAAAAAAAGTTGAGAAGGCAAGAAGGTAGTGGGAGGCAGATTGGCTGCTCCAGTCACCCATCTTTTCTCTTCCTTGGCTCCCACTATGCCTCTTTGGTTGGTTTCTGGCTCCAGAACACTTCTCCTGGTCTCTTGGAACTCCCAGTCCTTCCCTAAATGCTGGGTGCAACCCAGGAAACTCCCTTCTCCATAACTGTGGGCAGTTTCTCTCCCACTGCGTGAGCTTGTGAACAGATGCCCTGTCTTTGGTGACGGCCCAGGATGAGCCTGTACACGCTGGCCTTGGGGTGGGGGCCTTGGCAAACACAGGCAGAGGGTATTGGGTACATGTCTGCAGCTTGTTGTCCCAATCTAGCTCTGCACACTTTTAGCGCAGAGGCAGTGACAAGCCAAAGACTTGCCCCCTGACTGGGGCAGGCCAGAGCCAGGGAGCAGGAGCGGGTTGTGGCCTTCCCAACATGTAGGACCAAAAACCCAGAGAAAGCAATCATCAGGAGCCCTGAGCCCCAACCCTGGATTTGCCACTAACTAGCAAGGTAGCTTTGAAAAAGACAATCTAATCCCTCTGAGCTATGTGCCCTCATCTCTGCCACAACTCGGTGATTGCTAAGTGGCTTGTTTGAGCTCCAAAATCCTATAGCTCCTTTCTCTCCCTCCCTTGAAGATGCATTTATTGCCCATGGCTTGACTGAGAGGTACTGAAGAGTCGCTCCACCCGAGGCTGTAGCTGCCTCTGATGACTGCCGACTGAGGTCTGCTTAGTATCTCTTCTGGTTTAGGGGGAAGAGCGTGGGACAGACCACTTGTCTGGATGCTGTGTCCTAGGGGGTGCTCAGTGTGCTTCTCGGAAGCAGGGCAGTGTAGTGGGGCTTTTAGAGCTACCGTTGGGATGAGGGAACCCAAGAGAACAGAGCTCCTCAAGGCTGATGTGGGCACTCCTCTGAGGTCCGCACCGGAAGCTGATGTCCTCTGGACAGAGTTGAAGGTAAAAAGCTGAAATGGATTAACTACTTCCCCCTTTTCCTTCTGGGCAGCCTTGATGATCGTACACCCTCAACTGTGAGTCAGAGGCAGGAAAGAGGGGGAGAGAGAGAGAAAGAGAGAGAAGGAATGGAAAAAAAGAGTGGGAGGGAGGGTAGAAACAGAAAGCCCTACGTTGCTTTTCTTAGGGAAGCTGGTACAAGAACCACTCTGCCTTAATGCCTCTCTCCGGGAAGAAAGGGGAGGGCTGAACTTCTAGCAAACCTTAGACTTTCACTTCCCTCCTTCCTACCCTCCCCAAACAGCCCCTACCATGCTCCCCTCCAAAAAAACCACAAAAATATCTGTAGGAGGAGGTGATTGAAGGTGCTCTGTAGCAGCTGAGCCCAGGCCTGTGCAGAGAGGCAGGAAGGGGGAGCTGCCGTGTTGTCTCTTACTTGAGCTGTGGGTGAGGCTGGGGCTTCTGTGGTGGAACGGCTGGGGGTGGCTGGGCCTCTGCCAGGGAGTTGCCGCTGGAGGGTGCATCTCCGTGGGTGGTGGGGCCGCCTGGCCGATGAGGAGCCGAGGAGGAGGAGGAAGAGGAAGATGAGGAGGAAGAGGAGGAAGGTGGCAGTGATGGTCCAGGGGGAAGCCGGCGTGGAGGCAGCGCCTTGCCTGGGGGTTGCATTCCTTGGGGTTGCCCAGGGCCCCCTAGGTTCAGTACAAGAAAAACTTCATAATTTAACCATTTCAAAGGGTTTCCTTATTAAAATCTATGTCTCAAAGGGTGTGGTTAGTTAATTACCAAAAAGGATAAGCTCTATTACAGGAAGCTACACAGAGCCCTGAAGGGCTCCAAAGGGAGTCCTTGTCACGCTCACATATCACCACTCCTCCTCACAGACACAGAGCACTTCCTTCTCAGCAGAAGTTGGAAGGACAGAGAGAAACCATGCAATGAATAGGCCTCAATCAAAAGTCCCCCAGACAGAGGGAATCCCTCTTCCCAAGAGGTTCCTCAGGTACAGATTACCCCGCTCCAGGGTCTACCAGGAAACCCCAGGTCCACACACCAGCTCTAGCGTGTTAGTTGCCGTGGAGTCAGCCCCGACTCATGGCGACCCCGTGCACAACGGGATTGGACTGTTGCCACAGGGTTTTCACTGGATGATTTTTCAAAAGTAGATCTCCAAGCCTTTCTTCCTAGTCTGTCTTAGTCCAGAAGCTTCATTGAAACCTGTTCAGCATTGGCATCACTGACAGATGGGTGGTGGCTGCACTTGAGGTACACTGGTGGGAATCAAACCCAGGTTTCCCACATGGGAAGTGAGAATTCTACCATTGAACCACCACTGTACCCCATAAATGCAGTATAAAAAATACATTGCTATGGAGTGGATTCCGACTCATAGCATCACTACAGGACAGAGTAGAACTGCCCTATAGGGTTCCCAAGGCTGTAAATCTTGACAGAAATAGACTGCCACATCTTTCTCTCATGGAGCCACTGGTGAGTTCAAATCACCGACCTTCGGTTAACAGCGAAGCACTTAACCACCGCGCAACCAAGGCTCCTTAAAAAACAAAAACAAAACAAAACAAAAACCAAACCCACTGCCATACAGTTGACTTATGTAGGACAGAGTAGAACTGCCCCACAGAGTTTTCAAGGCTATAAATCTTTTGGAAGCAGACTGTCCCATCTTTCTCCCATGGAGCCCCCTGGTGGGTTTGAACTGCTGACTAGGGTGATGGAAAAAGCTTTTGGATTGGGAATCAGAAAACTCAAGAGTCTCTCAGTGACTCATTGAGCAAGTCACCAAACACCTCTGGGCCTTGGTTTTCCCAACCATAAAACTCTTAAAAAGCAAGTCCTAGTCTTAGATATTTTTCAAGAGTTTCAAAGAGTCTTATGAAATGAGAAAGTTCTCCAAAAAGCATCCAGTGCTTTACCATCTTAAACTCTCACTGACTTAGCAGATTTTCACGAAATGGCTTTCATCCGGCTCCAAGTCTGCATGTGTTAGATCGCCACACACCACACCAAGATGACTCCTCTTTCCCAGGCATTCGTTTGCCTCTTGGTCCCGTATCTTCACGGGGTTCAGCATGTACACCTCTCAGGTGTGTGTGTGGTGATAATCTCCAGAAACCCCAGCCCCACTCGCCCCTGGGGATTTAGTGGGCACCTTCTGGCAAAGACGAGTCTAAGAAAGGACCAGCATGAGGCAGAACACCATCTGGGAACCTGGAGAGAAACGAGGCCACCCTCCCTCTGGGAGTTGGTAGCAGTAAGTGTGACACCAGATTGTTCAGATTTTGCTGTGGTGGGGTCTCAGAAGTCAAAGACATCCCCACCAGGAGACTCTGACTAGTGGAAATGGTGCACAATTGGCCTGGATGATCCCATTTCTCTGCCTCAGTTCCAGAGCCCACATCCAGAGGCCTATTGGAAGGAGTGGGCTTATAGAAACGCCACAGGAGCTAATGTTATATTTAACTTAGTTTTCTGGGAATACCAGGACTCGTGTACCGTCATGTGATCCAGATTCACACATCTATCCCACTGTGCACCCACAACTGTCAGCCCATTTCCCCACACACGGCATCAGCTCCCCTCTACCATAATAACCAAATAATATCGAGGTGGTTGTTGTTGTTGTTATGTGCCCTCGAGTCAGACCTGACTCACAGCAACCCCTCCTTGGGTTTCCGAGGCAGTATCACTATGGAAGTAGATTGCCCAACCTTCCTTCTGAGGAGCGGCTGGTGGGTTTGAACTGCCAGCCTTCTGGTTAGCAGTCAAGCACCTTAGGCACTATGCCACCAGAGCTCCCAATATCGAGGTTAGTGACACTTAAATAAGTAAGTAAATAAACAAATAAATGGAATTTTCGTGTTTAAGAAGTTCAAGTTCAAATCAAATCATCAGTGAAGGTGACTCTTGGTAGATTAGCAGATTATTTCATGTTAATCCCTTTGTGTTTTTCCCAAAGTTTGGCATCCTTGGTATTAGCATTTTCTTGTAAACTCACACAGGTTGACAGCTCAGCCTGTTGTACCAGAAAACCTGATTGCTCTCCCACTTGGACAGAGATACGTAAATAGCCAGAAACTTTACAACTTAACACTGAAGACAGATATAACTTTTTTTTTATTGCACATTAAGCTGTACAAGAGAGTCACAAAAGAGAGGTACTTCAATCACACTTCCAGCATTGGCTGAGGTTCTCCCAGCTGGATCGGTACAAAAAAAGGGGACAACATCGGAAAAGAAATGGGTACAAAACACCTGAACAGCAGTCCTATATTGTGCCATGGGTGTCCCCCAGGCCACAGAGTTGTCCCTTGGCATGCTGCCTGAGGGCACATGACAGGCAGGTCCTGCTGTCTGCTTGTGTTTGGCAGTGGGAGCCACAGCCAGTGTCTCCCCCACCTGAGAGGCCCTAGCTGACATCACTCTGCAGCCTGACTGAATTAAAATGACGACTTTGTATTTGTGGCTCACGAATGTCACATGAAAAGCACCTGAATGTTCACACTGATTACATGCAAAGAAGCAACACCACCATCAGCTCACCATTGCCACTCGGACAAAAATAAAGTAAAAAAAAAAAAAAGTATTCCTCCATTCTAGGAAATGTTGCTTTATTCCTGCCTATCATTGCATTGGGAGATATTTAAGAACCTGATTCTTTATGTAACCCATCTGGAAGTGTATATATGCATATATGTATGTATATATTTACAACAGGTCAACTACCATTGTCATCTAAGGGAGGATCACAGACGAGAACATTCATACTCAGTGCATTTCCCTGCCTCAGAATTTGCTAACAACCAAAGAGAAACCAGACGACATGCCCCTCAATGCATAAGTCATGTTACATACTGCCAACACTAATTACTCTTCAGACCTGGTAACCCAAAACAATGATGTGTCAATACAGGGGTGGGAGGAAATATCAAAGTAGAACCAGAAGCATTTCTTCTAAAAGGCAAACTGCTGGCATGAGCTCCTGTGGACAAGTATGCTCCAGGAGGGCACCTGGGTCCAGGAGATGGCAAGAGGAGGCCCTGAACAAACGGCTCCACCCCTGCCCAGATGTTGCTTGCTGGAGTGAAGAGGATAAACTGGGGAGGGCTCTTCAAGGGCCAGAGATGTGGAGCCTCTGCCCCAAACACATAATAAGCTAAGATCTGAGGTAATTCTTCCCAGGGAAGATCCAACTTACTCCTTTGGACTCCAAAAGGCTTTAGGAATGGCTGAAGCGAAAGCAGGAGCCCACCTCAGGGTTGTGTCAGCAGTGGACCCACCCAGATGAAATGGGACTTTTTGATTTGGTCTTGTGCCAGGATGCCTTGGAAGAGGCCAAGGGCAGAATGTTAGGTCCTTCCCAGACTTCCAGTAGCTCCCTGCATTCTATGCCCACATCACTAAGGAATCCCCTCTGTACACAGGAAAGCTTTGGGGAATACAAGCAGCCTCAGTTCCACAGAAGCGCACATATGGCCAATTCAGAAACAGCAACAAGGAAGAAACAACTTAGGGGGACTGAGATCAATACATAGAAAATACACATGTTCACTTTGATATTGCACATCAGCAGCCCCATTTTTAAAAATCTCATAGCTAATTAGTTAATAATTAAAAACAAAGGGGTATGCTGGGATGTAGAATACAGAACACATTCCTGGAAACGGTGTGTTCTTTATATTTCATGTCATCACTAAAAACACAGAGCTCTACAGGCACAGCCAGCCTATTCACATAAACTCAAACTGCACCACATTTTAGCAAATGGAAGAAAAGATGGATGGATGCCTTCAAATTGAATGGAAATTAGACCTCAAAATATCTCTTAAATGTCTACCTATTTACCTTAGTCATGCAGAAAGGACGCAAAAAGCACAGTTTGTTGAAGGTCCCAAGCATATTAGTGGAGGTATGCAGAGTGGAATGAGGGGCTGGGGAATGAGCCTGGGGAGAAGGGGAGGAGAGCTGGGTTTTGTTGCTGTGGTCTCATTTCTCCCCTGTTCAGCCCCCTACTCCTAGTTCACCCCACATTATGTAAGACTTCAAAATATACGATCAAACCACCCAGAAGAGAGTGTCACACTGGACTTGGGAGAGGCACAATTCTTTTGTACACTGTTGACAAACAGCCCTGGAATCACAAGTTATACAGAGAAACGTAAGTGAGCATTACAAGCACGAACAGGAACAGGTAAACAACCAGACAGAGCAGCTGACACCGCATAGGAAAAACACAGTCCAGTCAGCACTGTAAGAGCGCAGAAACGGCACCGGTGGGAGGGCCTGTTGCTTCCCTCCCCACTTGCCTTTCATTTTGTCTTTTCTTTCTTTTGTTTTTGGCTTAAAATTTCTGCTTTGAAAAATTAACTACCAATTATTTTAAGACGCTTGGACTTGTTTTGGCCCTACTGCAATGCCATTACAGTCGAGAATATACTGTAAACAACCTTGGGGGGGTGGCCGCTGAGGTGGGGTCTTGCCGGAGTCCGGATCCTTAAGCGTTCCGCTCTGGAAGACAAAAATGCACAACAGATAAAAAACCCAACTCTAAGTGACTTCCAAGAAGAAACTCTGGGTCTGTGGCATGACCCTAGTGGGACCCACCCAGATTGGGCCCTCATGTTTCCACCATTTCAGAAAGGCCTCAAAGGGATTTTCCAACACCCAACACTGAGGTGTGGCTGGATAGGTGACAGCAGTCTGGAGCTTAGGAGCACTCTAAACACAGGTCTGAGACCTCTGCGACCTTATTTAGACTTGTTCTTTCGAGGAGCAGCGGTCTTCTAACACCATCTGGTTTCTTCTCTGGTGCCTGCCTATTGTCTGCCTCCCACTCTAATTCATAGGACTAGCTTCCTGAAGGGAGGGTCAACACCAAGCTCCAGAGACTGGGCTGGGCTTTAGGTGGCTCCAAACAAACTCCCTGCCATCAAGTTGATTCTGACACATAGCGACCCCCTTTGGGTTTCTGAGGCAATAAATCCTTTATGGAAATAGATTGCCCAGGCTTCCTTCCACAGAGTGGCTGGTGGGTTTGAACTACCAACTTTCTGATTAGCAGTCAAATGCCTTATGGCTTCAGGGTCAGGAAAAGCAGTGAGGCTGGAAGAGGCGACTAGCCTAGACTTGGTTCACTACTTAACTAGAGTTAGCTCAAGGTGGGATCAGGCCTGGGGCCGACTCAGGGGTTGAGGGATCCACTCTTTGGGCTGGGCTGGAACTCCCATGGGGAGGGCTTTGAGGGAGAGCACATTAAAGTGTTTCCCAGAATCCTCCTTACCCAGAGGATAGGAGTCAGATGCCAATGTGTGCAGAAGTGCTCAAGGCCAGGCTGTTCTTCCCTCTCAAACAGCATAATTACATTTTACCCAACAAGGTGTCCCCACTCCCACATTTCCTCTCTTCTCTCCTCTCAGCTGTGATTTTGATTATGCCCTGACAAAATCAAAGACTCATGTGACTCCGGTGAGTATTAAAGGCAGTAAGCATTTGAGCTTGAATTTGGCACATGGGAAATGCTCTATAAAACCTAAGGGCAGCCAAGTGTGCCAATGGTGATGTCAAAGAAAGGGCTTCCGAGGCGGGGTGCAAAATGGGCTAAGCCTGTCTTCGGATCCTCCCACTTCCTCTTTGGTGCTCCTCACCCCTTGTGACATGCCCCCACCCATCCCCTGCTCCTACTGTTTCCATTTCCCCTGGGCCTCTGAATCTACCTATCAAGGTCTGTTTTCAGCACCACTCCAGGTACATGGGAGCTATGGTAGCATATTGCCTAAGACACTTGACTGCTAACTAGAAGGCTGGCAATTCAAACCCACCAGCCACTCCTTGGAAGAAAGGTTGGGCAATCTACTTCCGTAATGATACTGCCTCGGAAACCCAAGGAGGGGTCACTATGAGTCGGGTCTGACTCAACGGCACATAACAACAACAACAACAACAACAACCAGGTACATAGAAATGTTACCCCATCCAGTATCTTTCAATATAGTAATAGGACTGCCTCAAACTGTTCTACTAAGAGAATTTCAGACAGGGGCCCCTGAAATGTTTGGTGAGCCACCACGTTAGTGGTTGCTTTTTCTATCTATAACCCCAACCTCTCCCAATCACAGCAAGAACACCAGCACTTCCTCTCTCCTTCGTCTAAATACATTCCTGGGAGCCTGGCACAGAAACACTCAATTAGCCAGTGAGAGACCACACTGGTCAGTCAGCCTGGCCCCACAGGCCCTTCCTCCTGGGGTCTCAGATCCACCATCTTCTCTTGACCAGACCTAGAGATCTACATCATTACTTGCTTTCATTACTTGCTTAGACCACTATTATGGTCCTCAAATTCTTTAGTTTTTTCTCTCAATGATCAATCTTCTCCATGGCTATCTATTACCTCCTAAGCTCCTCTCCTGTCATTTTACTGCTCTCAATAATTTATAGCTCACGTTTACTGAGTGTTCACTATGTATAACGGGCACTTCTACACAGTATTGCTCTTAACCTCACAATAGCTCCATTATTATCAGCACCCCCAGTTTTTCAGTTAAGGATATTGAGGTCTAAGTAAGGTAATGAATTTCCAAGGTCCTAGAGTGGAGCTAATGCAGCTGAGATGTGAACCCAGGTCATCTGACATTGCTATTCTCCCCTCAACTACCTTCAGGGTGGCATCCACATTCCTCACACTGGCACTGGAAACTTCTTCAGCTTGGTCCTAATCTGCCTTTCCAGGCTTATCTAAACACACCTCCTTCCAGGCCTGAGTCCTCATTGTTTATTCTCTAGTCTAGGCTAGCATTGTTTAGACCAAGTACCCTCGGAATGCCTTTTCTCCTTTTCCGCCAATCCAACCCAACACATCCTGGAGGCTCAGTCAAGTTCCACCCTACCCAGGAAATCTTCCCTTTGACTGTACTCTCCTTCCTAAAATCTGATAAGAGCCACCTAATAAACCCATACTACCAAAGGGAGCACTTGCAGTGCTGTCTTGTCATCCTGTAGATTGGAATGATGCCAGATCCTCCAATCCTTCAGGGCAAGGATAGTGCCTTCATCGCCTCATGAATGCTCAACAAGCACCGTGCCTGTTTTTTCCCCCAAAGAAAAAAAAAATTGGGATACTCACCTGATACTGGAACTATTTATTTAAAAGGTAAAATTAATTAATAAGGCCATTAAATGCGAGATAGACTAGATGAACACTATGGTTTCTTCTAACCTGAACAACTCAGAGTCCAGGAAAAACTTTAAAAATCCCCTGATTAAGATATAATGGTGCAGCTCTGACACTGGGATGAGTTCACAGGGGTGCTTATAACACGAAGGCTGGTCCTGGCTCTCTTTAGCCCCACAAACACACAAGCAAGACCCCCAAGGATGTCCTGAGCCCAATGTTCCCCTCTAAACACTTCAAGAGAAGAGCTCCCAGGCACAGTCCTTCACTGGAGCCTGGGAATGTGCCTTGGCCACTCTTGTCTGGTGCCCAGGGAGCTTCTCCTGTCTCTGGCTCCACTGAGGTTGCAGACAGAAGACTTCCCAGAGACTATGGTAGGAGTGGAGCAGAGTCCCCGAGGACTTTCCCTTGCCAGGCTGAGACACTCTGGCTCTACCCACAAGCCTTCTGTCTGCTAACAACTGAGGACCTATTCCCTGTGGGGTTTGGCTACCATGGGATCTGTCTCCAGTCACCAAGAGCTGCCTGAGATGCCAAATTCCACAGAAGTCTGGCCACTCTGGCGTCACTGCCGAAGTCTGGCCTGTAGCCAGCCTGCAGTGGGGACTTGTGGCCAGACTGGGCTGCAGAGTTTCCCTCTGAACATTGGACTGACTCAAACAGGTGAGAATGTCAAGTCCAGTCCCTTGCCCAGCTGCACATAAAAAAAAAAAAAAAAAGAAGAGGAATGAATGGTATTATAGCAGTATAAAGGGGGAAAAAATCCTGGGCTTCTAGCTGCAGGTGTGTCAGGAGCAGTCTAGTGTTCCCACAAGGGAAGGCCATAGGTCTAGCACTCTTTTGACTGATCAAGCCCCATGAGAAAGCACTGTGACCAGTTCTGGGCACTTATTTTAAGAGGGACACTGACAGAAAAAACAAAACAAACAAACAAAAAAAAACAGGTACATGGAGCAGAGAGGATGCTAACAAGTCTGGAAATGAAATCTTTCCTCTGGAAATGAAATCTTTCCTCAAGTGACTGTGGGCGAGTTACTTGATCTCTGAGTCTCAGTTTCCCAAATACGGAGTTTGTAATGATTAAATATTGTGACTATGGAAGCCCCTAGTATTAAGTTGTTGTTATGTGCTGTCGAGTTGGACCTGACTCATAGTGACCCCTCCTTGGGTTTCTGAGGCAGTATCACTACAGAAGTAGATCAAAATTAGTCAAATGTAAATCTAAATAATATCAAGGGTTTGGCTGGCTAGTAATGAGCTCCCTGTCACTAGAGGTTTTTAACAACAGCCTGACACGCTCTGGTCAGAGATGCTGTAGAGGGGGCTCAAGTAGTTGTAGGCAGATGGCTTCTACATATTCTTTTGGCTCTGGGCTTCCACGAATTCTTTAATGCATTTTCAGCTCTTTAGGTGTCTAAGATCTAAGAGAACCAATTCTTACCCTCAGAGTCCTGAGTCCAGCAAGACCCAGGGCTGTGGAGTCTTTTGGGGGTAAGAGGCCATGGTCAGCCTGCCAGTGCAGAGTGTCTTGCAGGCAGAGACTTCTGAGAGACTTGGCAAAGACAGAGTGCTACTGCCCTCCCTTGAAATTAATTGAGCTTATTCTTTTGCTATGCTGAATCCACTGGGCTTTAGTGATGAGAGAAGCCAGAGAGCTGGGAGAGAGCTGGTTGTTATAGTGAAGCTCAGAGACTCCTCCCAGACTGGCAAGTCCAGCACTTTGTTGTCACAAGGAGAAAAGGGTTTACTTATCTAGAGTCACAATGCCCAGCTCTCTTCATTCTTACCTTCCCTGAGGTCTGGTAGAAGCACCAGAAGGGCACAGTGTATGGTGTTATGGAGCGGTCCCTGAACTAGGGACTGGAAGATCCAGCTTTCCTGCTTACCAGCTGTATGACCTTGGACAAGTCACTTGCCTTCTCTTTGTTGATATGTACAACAGATAGAAATACCAGGCCAAACCATCTCACATAATTGATATGAGGCTCAAAACTATGAGTGTATTTTATAAACTATAAAATGCCAGGCAGATGTAAGTGATTATCATTAGTATTTAATTAATAATAAATATCAATCCAAAGGAATGAAGCTGTAATGGTAAAATCTCATGCATCAGTGGAGAAGATATTTTGAGTGGTTTCCTGTCACCTGGAACACAGTAGTTCAGTGTGTGGGAGGTTTAAACTAAAATCAGGCTACTCAGATGTTTCAGGGCTGGGCTGTACCATGACCTCTAGATATCACAGACCTGGTCCCAGCAAGGCCCCTGCAGATGCAGAAAAGTCCATCAGAAACAGCAAATATTAGCTTTTGAGTTGATTAGAAAGGAAATCACTGGCTAGGGAGAGAAACCAAGCCCACGGGTGTGGGTTTGTGTTTGTCAAAGGCACCTTTAATTCTCATCCCGCCATTTTCAGCAGGTAAGCTAAGAGAGAACAGGGCCCGTCTGAGGTCCCAGCCTGTCTGAGGTTCCAGCAGGATGGGAAGCTGAGGAAGGAAAGACACTGAGTGACTCAGTTCTTGAGGGTTGTTGGCCTGAGCCCAGCTGCCCCCACACCCACTGAGGAGGAAGGGCCTGTGCTTGCTCAGCATTTCAGAGACAGGAAATTGGGAAAGGGTCCCAGGGTCTGGCCCCAGGAAAGAGGCCAGGCCAAGCTCCTTGCCGGACACGCCATGGAACTATTCTGATCAGCTCCCCCAGGCCCTGCTGCCCCGGTCTAGGACCCCAGGGGAATGAGGCAGTGGGAAGGAATTTGGTCTGGAGGCTGTAGGTTCAGTCAGTGCAAAGGGGATATCATGTTTTCCAGCACCTTGGGATCTTTTTGGGCTCACCTTC
Organism: Orycteropus afer afer; assembly: GCF_000298275.1. Taxonomy (NCBI): domain Eukaryota; kingdom Metazoa; phylum Chordata; class Mammalia; order Tubulidentata; family Orycteropodidae; genus Orycteropus; species Orycteropus afer. The sequence goes on from NW_006922019.1 coordinate 684,486, forward strand.
ACAGTCACCAGTGCCACTTTCCTTCCCTGGAGAGGTCGTAAAAGGTACCTACCCAAGGATGAGTGGTTCCTTCTTCCTCTGCTCTGAGGACAGAGCTCATCTCCTGGACTAGGGCCTTCCCATACCCTAATGACATAGGACATGTCCCATGGGGGCAGTCCATAGGTCCTATGGGGGCACTGAGGACCAGGCCACCCGAGGTCAGAATGTCAGCTTCAAGTGATTAAAGATGTCCTTTGAAAGCTAGGACAGCCCTAAAATAATCAGTTTCCCTTAATAGTCTGTTGAGGGATCTAGTCACCAGTGACTTTATCTGAACCTGCCTCACATCTCCTCACTTTCTCAGCTCATGCTCACTGGGGAACAAATTCCCTAATGTCAGCCCACTGTGGGAAGCAGAAAGGCCTTTCATTTGTTCTAAATTTACCTCTTTGACGTGCTAGTGAGGCCCTCTTCTTCTCATGTTTGGGATTAGAGGAACAGTTGTGCCCCCCTCTCTAAATGCATAGCTCTTCTTTAGGCTCCAATGAAACCCCTACTTAGCCTTGGTCCTTTTCACCAAGGAAATCTCATCTTTACGAGCCACTGTGGCCAGAAGGAGCTGGCTGGAAATCTTTTGAATATCTCCTTCGACCAAAGAGCCATTGAAAATGATTGGCCCACATCCCCTTAGGGTCAGAGGTATCAGCCTCAGTCCTTTAGCTCTGTTCTCGCATCACTGCCTTTCTTAGGTTCTGTGGTCACATCCTTGGTCACCACATCTCAGAGCTGGAAGGAGATTTTAAAATGTATCAGCTCCAATAGCTCCCACTTCCAAACAATCCTTCCCAATGTCTTGGAGGACTTTTTCCTCCACCCACCCAGCTTGAATATCAGCATTGCTGTAGAGAGGCACACTCTACTTGGCAGAGCAGCAATTTTCCCTCTCAGTGCGGGAGACTGTATTCCTTACACTGGATCCAAACTCCTTGTCTAGAAGGTTAGCCTTTCAGTACCAAGTCTATCCCATAGCAGCGATCAGAAAGCCAAAGACATGAAGTCAAGTGTTAATCAACTGCAGTCCCTTTAACTTTCACTCATAGAATAACCAAAACTAAAACTAAACTCACTGCCATTGAGTCGATTCTGACTCATAGCGACCCACTTTGGGTTTCCAAGGTGGTAAATCTTTATGGACGTAGATTGCCCAGTCTTCCTTCCACGGAGTGGCTGGTGGGTTTGAACCATCAACCTTCTGGTTAGTGTTCAAATGTGTTAGTCTCTATGCCACCAGATTTGTCAAATGTCTCAGTCTTCTGGTTTTGTTTTTTTGTTTTTTTTTCCCTTCTGAGTTACAGTATGTTCTTGTCACACTCTGACCTTCAGATTGGAAACAGCATTCCAGGTGTGCCCTGATCAGCTCAAGGTAGAGCAAGAGGCCTGTCTTCCCCCTGGACACCAAATGTGTATTAATGCTTCCAAAGGCTGAATCTTACAATCACTTCCCATGGGCCTGACCCACAAGCCAAATAGCAGGTCCACTTTGTGGACTGATCAGAGACTAGTCTCCCCCTCAGTCCATCCATGCCTGAGATTTCTGTATTAGCAATTCAGTTCCTTGGTTCGGGATGACTTTACAGGAAAATAAAAGGAGTAAGAGCATAAGGGGGAATGAACAAAGATTAGCCCCATGAAGGAGAGCATAACCTGGAAGCTTTGCCCACCTGTCTCCTTCCTGGTCCCTGGGAGTCTTAGCAGCAGCACACACCTCTCTAAAGCCCCAAGAGGAAAGGCCTAGCTCAGATCCCGTAAGACAGACCCCAAGTGTCAATGCATGTGATGGGGGATGGCAGAGCAGGGAGAACAGGGAAGAGGCCCTGTGGGCATTTAGCCTCCAGGCTTTGGCCACTACTGGCCACCAGGTGTCACTGCCACCTTGAAAACAGGCTCCCTACAGGCCTTTGGAGTCCTGGTATAGAGGGTCATTGCCTCAGCCAACTCTCAGGGCCCCTCAAAGCTGGCAGTCCAGCCAGGCTGAGGCTAAGTTATAATCAGCCAGATCAGGCTTTGCCACTTGCCTCTCTGCTTTCACAACAGTCAAGGACTCTTAACACCCCTAATTCTATCCTCTGAACTGCAGCAGGCAGCCTGGGCCCATTCTCCTGCCTTTGCTCTTTGTTTGCTATAGTTAATCCAACCAGTGAGGGGCTGGCTGATAACATGGTAAAGTGTGTCTTCTTCTCTGCTTCACTGCCCCCTCTCCTCCCCACTCTACTACTCCAAATAATAAAAGCTTTCATGGTGAAGTTGAAGGCAAAAATACGTGTTGAGAAAGGTAAACAACTGGCTAGTGATGTCTGCCCTGGTCTTGGCCCTGAAATCTAGACGAGAAGCAGGTCCTATGGCTTGACTCAGGCCTGAACCTTCACATGGGGTCGCTATGAGTCAGAACTGACTCAATGGCACCTAACAACAACAAAACAGAGAATATGTAATTCATCTCCATTTTATAGGGGAGGAAATAGAGGTCTAGAGACAGGAAGTAACTTGCCCCAGGTCACACAAACTTAAGAATGGGGACTAACACTTGAATGTCCTGACTCCTAGCATGGCATGCTTCCCATCTGAATGAGAAGCTGATCAAAGGACACTGGGGTTTCTGCAGGAACCACATCTTTAGGGAAGCTTTCACCCTGAGCTGCCAGAATTACCAAAGAAAGAGGCCACTAAGAAAGACCTGACTATGAGGAACAACACGTGCGTTAGTAACAGCACCTAACCTAGATTGCTGTGCAAAGAGCTGGTTGGGTCTGCAAAGTCCTGGCTGGGACCCAGGTAATGTCACTTGGTTATATATCACTTGCACATTCCCAAAATTGTTCACAGAATCCTGACATGAACTCCAATAGGCTTGTAGGGCTTTTAGTTAAAGATGCTTATTCCAACTGGGAACTCATTCAGCAAATACATATTGTAATGGAAGATCAAGGGGAGGGGTGGTGGCAGTAGTTCATCTGGGTAAGAGGAGTTACTTCATCACTGACATTTGAACAGAATTGTTAGCATTAGGTGATGATAAAAAGAAGACAGACTTTTGATTAGTTTTGTGATTGTTGTTAAAATTCTCTACAGATGATTGACTGAACCTGGGCAGACCATACACCTCTTGCTGCACCCATGATGTACTCAATGGCTACTAGGTGCTGAGTACCCTGCTGGGTCCTAGATATTGCAGTAAACAAGTCCCTACTCTCAAGGAGCTTATAGTCTAGTGAAGGAGACAATGAAACAAACAGATAAGAACCATCTCAATAAGTGCCATGCAGAAAATATAAGAAAGGAGAGGCGGTAGCCAGTGGTTAGGTGGCAACTTTGGACTGGATGGTTGAGGAAATACTAGCTATTCTATCGTGAAGGAGCCAGCCACACAAGGTAAGGGGGAAGACTATTTCAGAGAGAGCACACAGCTAATGCACAGGCTCTTACCAGTATGGCTAAGGCAGAGTAGGCAAGAGCTAGAGTGGCATGAGGAAAAAAGAGGCAAGTGGGGCCTACACAAATTTATTGGGGAAAGTTGGGGGGAAGGAAAGCTTTAAGGGAAATATAGCCAAAAGTACTGCTTTGTTTAAGATGCCTTTGAGACACTGAAGTAAAGATTCCCGCAAGAGTTTAAATCTTGAATCTGGTACTCAAAAAGGGATCAGTATAGGTGATCCTGAGTAGAGCAGGAAAACAATGTGGAACAAAACTCAAAATCATGGAAAGAAAAAAAAAAAAAAGACCAGGTTTGTTGGTGTGATAGAGCCTGGTGAGACTATGGCCCCTAGTTACCCTTTAGATCTGGAATTGAACTCATTACTGTGGCTTCCAGCCAAACAACAGACAAGCATATAGGGTGAACATTTACATCAGGCACATACACTCCTTAAAGTGATCAATCAATCAATTGTGGGAGAACAGAAGGACAGTGTTTGCATAAGGAGACAGCCTGGGGTAGGGGCAGGAATACACAGGAAGGAAGGACACAGGGAAGAGGTAACTACAGGGAGGAAGAGGGAAGAGAGCTGTCACACTGTGGGGAACTGCAGTCAGTGTCATGAAACAAAATGTGTATGAACTGCTGTATGGAAAATGAATTTGCTCTGTAAACTTCCACCCAAATCACAATATAAATTAAAATAAATAAATAAAATATGAATCTGGGGCTCAAAGGAGTGGTCAGGGCAGGAGATCACTGAGGACTTTCACAGACCTATTTCTGGGGCACTGACATTTAGTGGTTTACAGAAGTAGAAGACAAAGGAGGTGGAGAAGGAGAAGCCCATGAGGTAGAATGAAAATCTAGGTAGCGGTCTAGAAAGGGAAATGTTTCAAGGAGGGCATGGTCAGCTGTGTCAAGTCCTACCAAAAATCATTCAGGATAAGAATGAAAGTCACCACTGGACTGGTTGACAAGGTGGTGACTTGGACAAGAGCAATTTCATTGGAATGATGGAAGTGGAATGCTGACTAGAGTGCACTGAGGACAGAATACAAAGTGATGAGGGGGAGATGGTGACCAAGATACTTCAAGAAGATTTACTGTGAAGGGGAGCAAAGAGAAGGGGCAGTGGCTGGAAGAGAATATGGGGTTGAGAGAGGTCTCTGTTTTTATTTTCTCTTTTTAAATGACAGCTTTTTTATTTTTTATTTTTTTTATTGTGATTTGGATGAAGATTTACAGAGCAAATTCACTTTCCATACAGCAGTTCATATATACTTTGTAAATGAGAGCTGTTTTTGTGCTGGTGTGATAACCTGCTGGAAAAGGAGAAAGTGATGACAGAGAGAAAGAGAGGATACCTGAAAGCAAAAAGGAGGTAGGATCCAGATCACAAGAGGAGGGGGGGCCTTGGAAGCAGCTTCATGTGGGTAAAGATGCAGGTAAGCAGGTAAATGTGATAGTGTGACTGACTATGAGGGCAACCCTGGTGGAAAAGCTCCACAGGCCTGAAGCCATAATGATGTCAATGTCTCCTCAACCATAACCAGTGAAACATGTTATCATCTGGGAGAAATGGAAGGTAGAAATATGACCAGTACAGTCATGGCTTCAAGCCCAGTTGTAGTGTTTTGCCAAGGGTGAAAGACTATCATGTGTCTTCTGTCTTCTGGGTAGCCTAGGGTCAAGGCACAAGACTCAAAAGGAGCTAATGGAGGATACAAAAAGACATCATCCCAAGAATGGGGACTGCCTTTGTCAACCCAGTCATGATTTCACTTAAGAATATAAGCAACTTTGGGACAGGCCCTATAAGCTCATTCATTACCACAGACCTAGAGCCTAGCATCCATTTTTAAAATAATGTTAAGGACACATGTTAAAATAACTTTAAGGTCTGTGCTACTCAGTGGGAACACAGAGATGAACACACAGCCCCCTGCCTACAAGGCACTTGAGAAACATTTGCTAAATTACTTTAATCATATGATCCTCATATTGAAGGACTCTAGAGATCATCTTATGTACTCTGGGTATGCTATCAGGAGGGACCAGACCCTGGAGAAGGGTATCATGCTTGGAAAAGTATAAGGTCAGTAAAAAAGAGGAAGACCCTCAACAAGATGTATTGACACAATGACTGCAACAATGGGCTCAAACACAGCAATGATTGTGAGGATGGTACAAAACCAGGTAGCAATTCATTCTGTTGCACATGGGGTCGCTATGAGTCAGAACTGACTCAATGGCACCTAACAACAACAAAACAGAGAATAGGTAATTCAACTCCATTTTATAGGGGAGGAAATAGAGGTCTAGAGACAGGAAGTAACTTAAGGCAGAATGGGGACTAACACTTGAATGTCCTGACTCCTAGCATGGCATGCTTCCCATCTGAATGAGAGGCTGATCAAAGGACCCTGGGGTTTCTGCAGGAACCACATCTTTAGGGAAGCTCATCCCTAGTTATGTATCCTGCTTTCACCCCAACACATTATAGATTTCTCTTTAAAATGTTTAAATTACAATATTTAATGTTTATAAAAATAAGAGACTTGCTCCAAAAAGAAGCTAACACATTCTGTGGGATGGAAAACTTTTGCATGACATCTCTCTGTTAACGAACTTTTATGTGTCAGAAATGACTTTTTATAATCTAACTTTTATTGCTAGATGGGATCTTGGTGATTTTTTGTTGCTGTTGTTAACGCCCCTCATTTTACACATGAAGATGTTGAGGCACAGAAATGGGAAGAAATTGCTTCAGGGCACCTGATGAGCCAGTGGCAAGGCCAGAGCTAAGCCTTCATTCCAGTGAAGAGTGACTTCCCTTGCTGAGAAGAGTGTTGTACACATTCAGAGAAGTACTTCAGGGCCCTTCATGGAATCCTGGAGCAGCCCATTTCTGTGTATCTTGTCTGGGCAGAGTCGAGCTCTTTCACCCAGGCATAAATTCTTGTAAGAGTTTACTGGATGTTCTGTGTATTTCTCGGGGCCAAAGGGAAGAAGGGAATCACTTGTTAGTCTTTCTCTAGAGCAGGGACTAGAAAAAAATACACCAATCCCATCATCGAAAGAGACTGTGGATTAAAAGGCAGGACTAGGATGCAAGTATCTTAGCTCCATCAGATATACAAAATCATAAAATCTAACCACAGGCCTGATTATATATTTAACCATGAAAATCTTTTCATCACCTATAGTTAAGTACAATATGTAAATAATGGGCTTGTACATCTGACCTGCAATTAAGCATTGTTCTTCCACTTACCTGACTGTAATTCTCTAGTGACTAACACCCCTGAAGTTCAGGGAACAGATTCTCATACTTGGCTAGGGGTCAGACACAATGTGAGCCAGCTACAAACTATGTGAACCGCCCTGTGGTGCAGTGAATTACTTGGTATGGCTCTTCTAGCCATGGTCTTTGTGACTCCTACCAGCTAACTGGGTGGAACTATGCAAATATAATGAGCTTGTGGCCCACTAAGCAGATTGCACAGCTTGTTAGTAATGTAAATAAGGTACATGGCTCCCTTGTGAGTGTGGAACCATGGAAATAAAGCATATGGAACCCTAATGTGCAGACTAGTCAGTTTTGCCATCTTACTAGGCTTGACAGGAGCCCTCCCAGAGGCTGAAAGGGGGTTATCTCTATGTCATAAATATAGAAGAGCTGGAGGTGGAGTGGAGCGTGTCCTTGGACCTGGGGGATCCCTGCACTGGACCTCCTTGGCAAAGAGACCAACAGAGATAATCGGCAAAGAAGATGGTAGCAGCAGAACCAAGACTGGCATGAGAGCTGCAGGCTTGCTGGCCCATGGAGCTGGAAAGCTGAGTGCCTTTGGGTAGAGGCTTGCTGGTGGAGTGGGGTGCTTGTATAGGCAGAGATAAAAGAACTTTGTAACACTTGCCTGAACAGGACAGAGGCCAAACTAAGAGGCCATGGACCAGAGAGGTGTGCCAAAGGGCATGGGCAAAGGGAGATTGTCCTGATGGAAGAATTATATCCTGAGTGTTCCTTAACCTGAATTATAACCTATTACTTCCCTAAGAAACCCCACAATCATGAGTATTGTCTGTGAGTTCTGTGTAGCCATTACAATAAATCATTGAACTTAGCAGAGAAGTAGTGAGTGCTGTGGGAGGGACGGTTGGTGTCAGCACTGGTAGAAAGGCTGGAGGGTGGCGGCAAGTCTGCCCTCACAGGAATAAGCCTTGGGCTGCTGATGGTGATTCTCCCTCCCACTTGTGAAGTTAGAGGAAGCTGGACGATACCTGCTTCTTGTCCTTTTAGCACACCTAAGAGCTAATGTATAACACCCTGCCATATGGGGTTACTCCCAACTTGGATACCCAGACAGTCAGGGTCAATATCTGTTAGTCCATAAGTTCCCATTCACCCAGCATCAAAGAGGATGAAAGTGTTCTACTCAAAGATTATTTTTAGAGCTCAAAAGGTATTTAGATATCATTTCATATCAGAATTGAACAAACTGAGGTTCAGAGAGGGAATTCACTTGCCATTTGTCACATTGCTTTATTTGAGTCATTTTTGATGGAAATAATTCTCATATATTATGTCTCCAGCCTTTCTGAACAGAATAGGGAGTACTGACTACAGTGTAACCCTTTCTTGATGTTTCAGGTCTATTAGTAGAACATCACCTACACTTCTACATTATGATTCTGTAATACTCAAATGATGAGAGGAGAAATGTAAGCAATTTGCTATACTAAAGAATCTAGGCTGTCAGTCTTCTCTCTTTTCTTATTGAAGAATGTTAGAATCCGCTTGGGACCATAGTTGCAGGGGACATCAAGCTCAATTGGCATAACATACTATACAAAACATTGTTCCACCTACTACTTTGGCGAGTAGCGACTG
>NW_006922019.1:693364-758164 GCF_000298275.1 Orycteropus afer afer
ATTGTAAATTTTGGTCAATGACATGAGACAAAGTATATGTGAACCGCTGTATGAAAAGTGAATTTACTCTGTAAATCTTCACCCAAATCCTAATAAAAAAAAAAAATGTGAAGGAAAAAAAAAAGAATGTTAGAATCCAATTATCTATGCTTCTGACTGCAGTATCACTCTCAGGGTGGACTGATCTTTAGAAAAGAGAAAGATGATCTCAAAGCCTAAGACTCTAAGAAACCCAAGCCCAGAGGTTGTTTACTTACATGATACCAATCAAATACCAGTTGCCAAGGAGCTAATTCTAACTCATGGAGACCCCATGTGTGTCAGAGTAAAATGAGCTCCCTACGTGGTTCAATGGCTGATTTTTCAAAAGTAGACTGCTCACCCTTTCTTCCAAGGTGCCTCTGGATGGACTGGAATTTCCAACTTTTTGGTTAGCAGCCAAGCATGTTAACTGTTTGCATCAAGTAATGATAGCTAACTTGTACTGTGCGCTTAATATGTACCGTGTCATATTTTAGGTGCTTTATCTCATTTAATTTTGTCAACAACCCTGTAAGACGGGGATTGTTACTATCTCTCATGAGTCACAGAAAACAACCTTGTCCAAGGTCACAAAGCTAATAAATTGGAGGACCCAGGATTCAAACTCCGGAAGCTCCCACTTCAAAGCCCACACATCCTGAATCACTATTCTATTCTACCTCATTAACTATGTGAAAGAGGATTTTGAAGAAAAGATTTCTGAGAGAATTCTCATTTACAAATTGATAAAACTTAAGCCCAAAGAGAGGGTAGTAATTTTTCCCAAAAGTTACACATTTGTTTAGGGGCAGAACTAGACTAGGATTCAGGCCTTCCATTCATTGTCCCATGTTCTTACCACTTCATTATACCAAAGTCCAGTGGAGAGAAGAGTTGGGATATTTTTTAAAAGTAAGGTACCTTCTAGGTGGGACTAAAGCTCTACCCAGGTCACTGATTCTTTGGCCCATTCTAGACCCACAGGCTCTGATGTTCCACAAAAGCTTCAGCATGGGTTTCCCCCTTGACCTGCAGCTGGTACAATGTCGTGAATGGGATCAGCTGTGAGTCATGCACTATAGTCCACAGAAGAAGTCCACTGCCTCTCCCTCGGGAAGGAGAGAAGATTTCTAACATGAATTTTGCCTTGTCACTCTCTTCCAGAATGAGGGACCTGACTCCTTTCTGTCCAGACCAGCAGATTCCCCAGAAAGACTCTTCTTCCTCTGCAAATCTGGCAGACCCATCACAGCACAGACATGAACAGCTGGTGAGAGGTCCTACCCAGTCCTTCTCAGTGACATCTCAGTTTAAAAGTGGGGACATACTGATTCTCAGGAGAAACTGGCTCTGGTTTCCTGGACACTTCAAGTTTAGAGGGATCCAAGTCTCACTTCATTCCTGGACAGTCCTATGACTGGCATTGCAAGGTTCCTAATGAGAAGGTCTCTATAAGGGGTGGTGAAAGATAATCAGGCCTCTGAAGGGCAGGGAAAGAAAGGAAAGGGACAGGAAGAAAACCCCTTAGATCCCATCCAGGCCTGAGGATATCTGACCCCTCTCAAAAACTCTCACCAAACTCATTGCCTTCGAGTCGGTTCTGACTCATAGCAACCTCTCCTTGGCTTTCCAAGGTGGTATCTCTACGGAAGTAGATTGCCCGATCTTCCTTCTGAGGAGTGGCTGGTGGGTTTGAACTACCAGCCTTCTGGTTAGCAGTCAAATGCCTTAGGCACTATGCCACCAGAGCTCCGTACTCTATCCTAAACCCAATGCCTAGACTGGGGGCTTTGGAATGGTTCTTGGCTCTTCTGTGTCTCTTTCCAGCTTCTTACCTGTGGCTGCTGGGTGGTTAAGGGTCTCTGAGGAGACAGGGCAGGGGTCCTGGACAGCAGCTGGTTCATCTTGCTGACGACTAGTTCTGTGATGAGTTGTCTGTCCTCCACCTGGTGTTCTCCAATCAGCGGCATACTGCAGTCCATGACCTAGTGAAAGGTGTGGCCAGGTAAGGCAAGGGACTAGAAATATAAAAGGCCTGGTATAGTCTTTCAGAACAGGTAGGAGTTGAGCTGGCAGAGACAGGCTGGAGGTGAAGCTGGTGTTCTTGTCTTCAGCTTGATGCATGTTCCCATGCTGGAGTAGGATCTTTCTCCTTTCCTCCTGCAAACCTGTGCCTTAGGCCCTTCCCCAATACTTCAGCCATGCCAGGACACAGTGAGACTGAAAGACTGATGGCTGAATGTAATGGGGAGAGGTAACAGCAAGGAGAGAGTGCAGCCCCAGGACTAAGAGGTTTATAGGCAGGGGATCAGAAAGAGAGAAGGATCTGGCCAACACATTCCCTTATACCCCTGGGTCAGAGCAGGCAGTTTTCATCTCTTTGTGACTTTTCACCCATACAATCTCTGTCTCCAAACATGCTCTGCCCATTAAACTAGATTCTTGCCTTTGCTTCTGATCTGGCATGCTGCTTTTCCTCTTTCACCACCAATCCTGATTCTTCTACCCTTCAAAGCCCAGATCAAAGTTTTCTTCCTTGAGGAAGTTTTTGTCTTACTTGGATCATAGACTTCATAGCCCACCTATCTCATTTATGAATGAGAAAACTGAGCCCATCCAGAGAGGGGAGGTGACAACCCAGAAGGTTAGATCCCAAGCAAGCCATGGGGAGATTCTGAAGCTCACTTTGGACTCCGGACACCAGTACTGTGGGAGTACCACCAAGTCCTGAAAGGGAACCTTTCCTGCTTTCAGGAAGATTATGAGGAATGCATGTGAAAAATGCATGCTGCCATTGTTTTTCCCCATTAATACAGGAAAAGAGAGTCAGCAAAGTTGTGCTTGAGAACCAAGTTGAGTATTGTGTCTCCAATGCGCAGTAAGATGCTAAGAAGAATTTTCTGCATCCAGGAGACCGGATTGAGATTCACTGGCCTTGGGCACATGCTCATGGCCTTAAGCCTCAGTATTCTCACCTGAAAAATGAGCAGGTGGACCCCAACGATTCCTGAGACCAATTTTCTGAGAATGAGTATGGTAAAAACACTACAGCTTTCCCAAGAGTAGTGGCATTATGCTAATGCCCCAGAACCCAGATCAGACATCTCCTACAACACGGTGTCAGTCAGCCTAGCCAGTTGGCAGCAATGACACTCCATTGATCTCTGCACAGCCATGATCCCAAAAGCAGTCTGGGCAGCCTACATAGTTCTCAAGCCAAGAGCTTGGCCTCTACCCTCCAGGGATGTCTTTCACTAAGATGGTCTTTGGGCCAGGTGTTGTCTTTCACTGAGATGCAACTTGGGTAGACTTACCTCAAAAATGTAGTCTTTCCCATCTTTTCCATGTACAGCTTTGACAGCACAGATGTCCAGGCCACCAAACATCTCAGAACAGGTGTCCACCCATAGCTTGTACCTAGAGGGGACAGAAAGCTGTCCTGAGCCTGGGGCATGAGATCCCATCACATCTTCCTGCTGGTCAAGCTATTCTTGCTGCTTTCCACCTGTCCCATTCCCTCTCCATTTTCCATCCCTCCCTCCCTTCAGAAGCTCATTCCTTTAGCTACAGTGCCCTCTCCTCTACTCTCTAGAGCCTAGCCATCTTTCCAGGCCCAGAGCAGGTCTCATCTCTTCTAGGAGGCTTTCCTTAGCTACTCCAATCCACACTAACTACGTCTTCCTTGGAACTTGTATAGTCTTTATCTCTATAATTTAGCACATGACCCCAATTCTGTCTGATCTTGTTAATCAGTTGCTTGGGCCTGTCTGTTTTATCTGTCCTGTTAGATCAGAGGCTCCCTCTGGGCAGGCTTGCCTCTTAAATCTCTTCATCTGTGGAAGCCTCCCTCTCACTGGGCCAGGACTCCCTCTCACGTACCTGTCTGACATGGCAATCTGCTCCAGCATTGCAGAGCCCGTGTTTGTCTTCCAGTTCCCTGAGATGGAGGTCCTCCTGCAACAAGGTCCCACCAGGACAGGACAGGCAGTGAATTACACCAGTAAGATGAGGGCATAAACCTTCTAGTATTTTAGCTAATGGCTCCTTTCCCTACCCACTATTCCCACAAATAGCCCGGGAACCTATCTGCTCAGCCTAGAGCCCAACTACCTCTGTCAACCGCCTACCTGCAATGCTCTGCTCTTCTTTACGAGGGTCCAGCCTAGACCTCTCCAGCTCTATGGAGTCTTCCCTGGTGTTTTCAACCAGATGAACTTTTGCTCTCCTTATAACCCCATGCCTATAGCTCACTTACTTTTGCTTTTATTTGAGCTACTTCTTATGTCTACAGGTCTGTAAATCATTTGGGGGTATATGCTGTCTATTCCTAGAGCCTATCTGCTCAGTATCTGGACTGTCTGATCAGTATATACAAACTGAATTGAATTGAGCCTTAGGGAACTCCCTAAGAGTTCTTGTGAATATCTCCCAGGGCTTCCTTACTGGCTCACACATTCATTTGTTCAACAGTTAATTTCTGAGGGCCACAGTATTAGCAATGTGACTCTGGGCAAGTCAGTTAAGCTCGTTGGGCTTAAGTTGCCCCATTGGTCAAATGGAGCTGATGGCATCAAACAGCCAACCTTTACTCTGTTTTGCAACCTAACCCTCCATCCTTGGGCATGTGTTGGAGTCAGCTAGACTTGGACTAAATAGGAGGCAGACAACCTGGTTTCTGGTTCTGAATTAGTTGACTTAAATCCTAGTTGGCCTTGGGCAAAGCTTTTCACCCTTCTGAGGACCAACTGATACAGGTTCAAATAAACTCTAAAGCATCAAATACGTATCTTCTTAAGGATGGTCTTTCTTAAGGATGGTCTTCATCCAGACAGAGTCAAGAGGAAGAGGATGGCCTAGGGAGCAGAAAAGCCTTGCTCACATCTCTGACAGAGCTCTCAGGTACTGTCTCCATCACTCAGACTGGATGCACTAGTCTCCTCTCAGCAGTTCTCAGGAATACCCTCCCCAGAAATCTGACTCCAGACACTCAGAAACCTAGATATATAGCTAATTTTTCAGAGCCCTGAGTGGCCTGGTGAGCCAACTGAGGGGGTAATAACCACTCCTCACACCTGTACAGCACTGACACCTTTCTAAGGTTCCCTCTCACCCAACCGTCACTAAACCCCTCTGATGTGAGCAGGCTAGGATTCCTGTCCCCGCTTTATTGACAAGGAGATAAGACTCAGAAGAGTTGGAAGATTTGTTCCAGATTGTATGTATGTCTGTCTTATCAAAATAGCCATGGCATAAAAATTCAGGTCTCCTGACTTCTTCAGTGTGATGTTCTCCTGCCTACACCCCATTATCTAGCTCAGAAAAAACAAACACAATAGCTGAGTGGCTTGGAAAACCTGAATAGAAATACAAAGCCAGAATCATTATTTTAAAAAAGCACTGTAGTCATAACATGGGTGATTTACAAATGTACCCTGTGACCAGACTGAGCTCCTCAGGGAAGGAACAGGGATCATTCACTTCCATGTTGCCAGCACAGAGTCATGATACACAATAGGGTCTCAGAAATTTTGAGTGAATAAGAAATAATGTACCATACATTTGGATGACACTTTAAAGTTCACAAAGTCTCCTAAGAGTTTACTCTCCACCCTTCTCTAACCAAAGGAAGCATGGTACAGACCTGGACAAGGTGCCTGAGGCATGTGAGAGCAAAGGAAACCACTCAATGATAGCCCAACCAACTCCCTGGACCTGTAAGTCATCTGGCCTCCACTGAGAGTGAAGGCAGCAATGGCACCTTCTTTCCACCAAACAAGGGCTCTCCAGGGGGAGAGCTGGGGAAGAAAGGAAGAATCCCAAACTTTATCTTAGCTACCGCCCGTTTATTTCTTCTTCTGAGAATAAGGACATGGCCAAGTTTGGGGAAAAGGAGTGACAGAGAGAAGCTGAGAGGATCTAAGCAATCCCTCAAATAACTGAGCAAAAAACCAAACCAAATCCACTGCCACAGAGTTGATTCCAACTCATACTGACCCCCATTGGGTTTCTAAGGCAGTAAATCTTTATGGAAGCAGATTGCCTCATCTTCCTTCCGTAGAGTGGCTGGTGGGTTTGAACCACCAACCTTCTGGTTAGCTGTCAAATACCTTAGGCACAGTGCCACTAGAGCTCCTTCAAATAACTGACAGGTCCTTATAAATAAAAAGTTTTTTAAAGGTGTTCTGGTCGCCTCCCCTCATCAATGTTTGTGAATTCTCTCTTACTCCTATGCTTCATTCTAAATTCTAAATGCCTAAGGCCATTCTGCGCTTTCTGTGGAGAAGGAAGATGAGGCAATCTACTTCTGTAAAGATTTATTGCCTTGGAAATCCAAAGGGGCTTGCTATGAGTCAGAATTGAATCAATGGCAGTGAGTTTGGTATTTTTTCTAAATTACTTTCAGAAACTCTAACCTTTAAAAATTTAGTGTCTCTTTTTAATGATCAAGACACTCTTGATCCACTGTCATCATCAATAAACTTTTTTGGTTTTTTTAGGAGACTTCTACAAACATGGTTAAGATATATATGTAACAAGATATTTGCCACTTCAACAGTTTTCACACATACAATTCAGTGATATTGATTATGTTCATCATGCTGTGCTACCATCACCACCGTCCTTTTTGAAATCATTCTACTACCATTAGAAACTCCCCTAAGCAATGATTCCCACTTCCTCCTCTCCCCCATCCCTGGTAATCACAAACCTACTTTGGTCTCTATACATTTGTCTGTTTCATATGAATGGGATCATATAATATTTGTCCTTTTGTGAGTGATATATTTCACTCAGCATGTTTTCAAGGTGCATCCATGTGTGGCACACGTCAGAACTTCATTTTGCTTTATGGCTGAGTAACATTCCATTGTATGTTTATCCATTTATCTGTTGATGGACATTTAGGTAATTTCCACCTGTTGTGAACAGGCTGCAATAAACATTGGTGTGCAGATATCTCTTTTTTCTCCTGCTTTTGATTCTTTTGGGTATGTATCTAGAATTGGGAATGCTAGGTCATAAAGTAGTTCTCTGTTTCACTTTTGAGGAACTGTCAAACTGCTTTCCAAATGGCTATACTATTTGCATTCCCACTAGCAATAAATGAGGGTTCCAATTTCTCCACATTCTCACCAACACTTGCTATTTTCCATTTTTATCATAGTCATTCTAGTGGGGGTGAGGTGGCATCTCATAGTGTTTTAGACATGCACTTCCTTAATGACAAATGATGTTGAGTCTTTTGTTATGTGCTTGTTGGCCATTTGTATATCTTATTTGGTGAAATGTTTATTCAAGTCCTTAGCCTATTTTTTGATTGAGTTGTTTGTCTTTTTCTTGTTAAGTTTTAGGAGTTCTTTATAAATTCTGAATATTAAATGTTTATTAGATATATAATTCTATTTAAATGACTTTTAAAATTAAAAGATAATAAATTTGCTTTCCTAAGTTCCTTAAAACATCTATTTTTCTGCTCTTTTAGCTAGTTTTTATAAGTCTCTTAAATTATCCTGTTTTACATTGTGTTTAATTTTAAAGCAACCCTCACTTCCTTTCTAGAGCAGGAAGTCTATAAATACAAATTATAAACACTTCAAAATCAAGAAACTAGTCAGGTTAAAAAAATTCTATACCTCAGTTCTCTACAAGGGCTCCTCCCTGAATACTTATTAACAACAACACATTGCCGTTGAGTTGGATCCGACTCATAGCGACCCCTCTTTGGGTTTCTAAGGTGGTATCACTACAGAAGTAGATTGCCCAACCTTCCTTCTGAGGAGTGGTTGGTGGGTTTGAACTGCCAGCCTTCTGGTTAGCAGTCAAATGCCCTAGGCATTATGCCACCAAACCTCCTTATTAGGTGCCTACTATGTGCCTGTTCCTATACAAGGTGGTGGGTTGCAGGGATGACACCACTGGTCTTGTCCACAAGGAGCTCAGAGTCTGAGGAGGAGAGTGACACAAAACTACGAGTGAAAAGGGCTAAACTAGAAGTCATAAATGGTATTATTTGAGGAGCGCAGGGAAGGGGCTCCTAACTACTCCAAGGATGTCAGGGGTATATGTAGTTATTAAGGTTGTGTGTCAACTTGGCTGGGCCTGGTTGAGTGGCTGGGTAGCTGGTGGTAGTTATTCCCCATGATGAGACTGGCAATCAGCTCCATGGTGGGACCTATCACAAGAAGCTGAGTAGCTGCTTTAGGGATGTGGTCTACTTCCCATATATATGCAGGAATGGTCGCCACCTTATGGCACGCTTGAACCCTGCATGTAGCTGTGTTGTTCAGCAGCCTGCCATGGTCTGCAATATTGGGACTTTTAATGGACTTGAATTAATGGCCTGCCATGTAGTTTGGTAATATTGGGACTGTGTCTTGTTACTTGTTGACCTTGGGTTTGTCAGCCTCAGCAGCGAGCAGCTGAGTGAAGAAAAGCCTCCAGCTTCAGTGGGCAGGGAGGAGGAGGCAGAGCTGAAGCCCAAGGTTGACAGGCTTTCACCCAGCCCCTGGAGCCCAGCACTTTAAACTGGACTCAAAGCCTCCAAATTCCAAGAATAAACTCCTGTTTGTTAAAGCCATCCCATTTATGGTATATTCTCGTCAGAGCAGCACTAGGTAACCAAAACAGTATACATACTGAAAAGAGAAGTGAAGAGGAAAAAGAATAAAGAAAAATGGAAATGAATGGTCAAGGTTGTTCAACTTTGGAGTCCTGAGTGGCAAATTCATAGATTAACAGAATGTTCCTTCTTTGTAAAGAAAAGGCCAACCTTAATTCCAAAAAAGTGTGTGTGAGGGACAGGGAATGGAGGAAGGATGGGGTATGGGGGTATGACATTCCCAAAACTGGAATTATAAACTATTTGCATTCCTATGTAAATTATGGAAGGTCCAGTAGTCTTAAGATCTTTTCTTTTTGTAAATTCTAACAGGAGTTCTGGTGGCGTTTTGAGTGCTAACCAGAAGGCTAAATAGGTTCAAACCCACCAGCCACTCCTCAGAAGAAGACTGGGCAATCTACTTCCATAGAGATACCTCCTCAGAAACCCAAGGAGGGGTTGCTATGAGTTGGAACTGACTCGACTGGAGTGAGTTTATTTTCGTTTTTGTTAATGGAAGAAACCTTTGGCTCTCCATGCCGGTGAACAATCATGTGGACAAGCCCTCTATTTCATGACCACTAGACTTTTAATGACCAGGGTTATGTGAATTTCAGGGTTGTGTGAATTTCTTAACTTTTTCTGTGCTTTGACAGCCTGGTGAACTCTATGGATCCCTTCTCAGATGTATATGACATGCAAGATGTATAAATGTATAAAATAAAGTACATAGAACACAAAGGAATCCAATTATTTTAAATGATTTTCAAAGTAGTTATCAAGATATTAAACAAATTTGTGATTAGTAGTATATATGCTTCTTCATAAATAATCAGATGCAGTGGTAGGCCTAATAACTACAATGATTCTGAAGTAGTGATGAGAGTAAGTGGTAATTAAAATTATCTATAACATCTGTGATGTGATTCAAAATATCTGTGATCACTATTGGTGACAAAGTCCCATGTACTATTATTACTACTATAGTCGATTGTCTATGCTCATAATTGAGAAGGATGCTAAATTTCACTTAGAAGCTCGTGGAAATAAATATTAATTTCTTTTCTCATCTAAGTTCATGGACCTCTCCCCCAGTGAGAAGGAACCCAGTTTAGTAATCTTTGGCTTAAATGGCAGCCTCTCCCTGTTATCTGCTTCATGGGCCAGATGAGGCTAAATTGAGAGTTGGTTATTACCTGGGGGCTCAGCCTCTTCATTCTGGCTTAGGAGAAAAGGGAGAGTATCTGCGGGGATCACACCCTTCACTCACATGTAAGCCTTATAGTTGTTGCCTATCTTCTGAACCCGAATGTCATACTTGGCATCAATGAAAGGCTCTGCTGTGGCGTAGGTCTGGGTGAGAGCCACCACACTAGCAATGTCCTGGAAATCGTAGTGGTTTTCCACTTTGACCTAATGTTGGAGCAAGACATAGAGAAAGAGAGGGAGATAAACACACACTGAGAAGTTAAAAGCCCTGAGCCAAACCCATCAAGGTGCTTCTACACTAGATACAAATCAGCATGGCCCAACTCCCTACAAGGCACCTGCTCTCTATCTTCCCTTCCCAGGTCCCAGAGACCACACTGCTGCCAGGGACCAAGAAGACTAAGCCAGAAGCCTGCACTCTGCTTGTTGAAAGAGGCCTGGTCTGGCAGTCCTCATGCCTTCAGAAGATGCCAAAGCATCTTTTCCTTAGAAAGACTTCATCAGTAACAGAGGCAGAAGAGCAGCCCACAGCGAGTTCTCTGTGCAGTTGCCCTTTCAGCTCTCTCTCAGAACCTTCTTGATCTCAACAGGCCCCTCTGCCTTACCTTGCCCATGCCCGAGTGAGCATGGCCAATCTTCACCACCACAGGGAATGTAGGCAGTGTCAGCTGGAAGCAGAAGAGAAAGGAATGAATTGGTCAGAGTGTGCCTGTCTCTGGGGAATCCCACACATACTTTTACTGGGAATACCCTTAGGAGGAGCCTTTAAAAATTATTTCAACCCACTTGCTTTACAAGTTGAAACACTGAGACCCACAGAGTGCCAGTAACTTGCCTAAGGTCACAAAGCATATCAATGACAGAGCTACAAGAGCCCTGCTCTTCTTGTTGGTAATCAACTATATCTTTAAATTTTATCCCTTCCGTTCTCTCTGCATTAGACAAACCCTGGGCAGCACTGGCTCTCAGCCTTCATAACAACAGCAATAAATGCATCTTTGAAGGAATGAATTCTACCATATGTAAATTATACCTCAAAAAACCTCATTTAAAAAAAAAAATCTTTGGAATTTTAATGTCACTTCTAGCATGTCTCTCCTGGCTCTCAGTGACCTCCTCCCCTCTCCACATGTCCAGCTTTCTGTCCTGAGCCTGGCCCTACTCTATCTCTTCCACACTCTCTTTGCTGCTCACCAACTCCCCAAGCCCCTCATCAAACATGATGTAGTATGCTAAGGCATATTTCTGCTGAGCTTTGGGGTTGGAAAAGGACTGATGTAAGAATTCAATATGCTTATCATTTAAAAGAGATTACTAACAGACTACTATCTTAAAGTATCCATGTTTTAGCAGAGGAGCAATACAAACTGGAAAGGTCTTAACCCAGAAGAACCAACCTTCAAAGGCAGAATTTCTAGCTATTACAACATGATGATGGGAGAAGTAGCATGGTGGCGTGGAAGGGGCATGAGACTAGATGTCAGGAGATTAGTATTCTGGTTCTCTCTGCCACCAACTTTCTGCAAGTCACTTTGCCCCATTGAGCCTCCAACTTTACCTCCATCAAATGAAGAAACTGGGCTGGATGGAGCTTTTCAAGCTCTTCCAACAACATATGAGATGCTCTCTTGATCTGCATGAAGAAACAACCTGACTTCATCTTCCTTAGTCAGACTCCTCTCTTTTAATTTCCTTCTTTGCAAACACCGTGACATCATCAAAATGAAAAGATGCCCTTTGAAGGAAATAATGCTGACCCTGATGAAAAGCCAGAGTCCCACGGGGACCTAAGCGTGACCTAAAGATTTCAGCATCCCTGGCTGAGGCCAGTTGAAGCTGGAACCTTAGAAATAATTTAGTTCAACCCAATTTTATGGAGGAAATATGAAGCCCAGAGAGGTAAATACTGCAAACCTACCAAGTGCCAGTCAGAATCAGAACTCAGCCTCCTACCTTCCAGTCCAGCACTGTGTGGAGACATCCTATCTCATAGGCCCTTTTCTATCTATCAAAGTAGGCAAGGCTCCTGTCCTAGCAACCTGAGCACCTTTCTTCTGTTTTCTAAGCTGCCCCACCTTTCTAAACTGCACCACCAAGTACGCTGCCCCCAGCCATCTGCAGAGGCTGAGGCTCTGGGGATGAGAAAGGGTTTCTAAAGCACTGGCTGCTTTCTTTGACATCCCTCCCCACCCCCTAGCCAACAGAGCCAAGACACACACACACCCCAACTTTCTCTGTCCTATTCCATCACTGTTTGCTGTTGCTTTGGAGCCTCATAAATAGAGCATTGAAAACACTTCCTGCAGCTGAAAGAAGCCCTGAGTAGCTTGTCTCATTCCCAGTGTGCAGCTCAGCAAGGGGTCCATCCTTCTCAGTCACTGTCTCTTTTGCCTGTTGTAATTCTGTCTGCCTCTCTCTGACTCTGCCTGCCTCACTCTTTCTTTCTCTCTCTCCTCACTCATGTTCATTCTGCCTGAATCACAATCCTTTGGTCATTGTGCCCTCATGCATTTGCCTTTGTCATTCTTTCTTCATTTCTGCTCATGACACCATCCCCTCTACCAGTGCCTTAACAGCTCAGGCAGAGAAATAGAGGCCAGGAGCCTCTCTCCTGTCTTCTCTCTTCATCTTACTGAGCCTGCTGGTCAGGAGGGCCTCAGGTCCTGCAGCCTTGGTGGCTTAGAGCCAGGGGAGGGCGGAGCCCATCCGGGAGGGATTGGCCCCAGGGCTGCCCCATAAAGCCTGGGGCGAGGGGCTGGAAGAGTTCTGAAGGAACCCTGGAGCGTCTGTTTAGTCCTACAAACCCCACAGGTCTAGGCGCAGTCAGTGCTCTGCGGTGTCATGCCCCGAGGCCTCCGGGCCGCGCTGGGCTGGGCGCTGTTGCTGCGACTGCTTGCCCTGCTGCAGCTCCCGGCGCTGAGCGAGGCTTGCAGCTGCGCCCCCGCACACCCTCAGCAGCACATCTGCTACTCTGCACTTGGTGAGTTGGGGCCCTGTGAGCTCCACAGCAGGGAGTAGAGGGGCGGGATGGGACTGAGCAGTAGACCTAGAATAGGGATGGAAAGGGAGGAGCTCAAATACCTGCCTCCTGCTGGGCAAGGGCAGCCTTGCAAGTGCAGATCCTGGATGGCTAGTAAAGTATAAAGACTGTCAGGGGTCTCCATGGGGGGTAGGTGAAGGGGACGGGGAGGTTCTCCCTGCCCCTCCTCCACTTTTCCCAATATTGGACAACATGTCACCAGAGATACCCAATTATTCTGAACTTCTGGATGTGTGTTGGGGGCTGGGGGTGGGAGGGTGGCGGCTTGCATTATAAGCACCCTTTTTATACAGCTCAGCCTATCTCAGTGTCTAGGCCTGCAACTGTAGTGGCCACCATGTCCTCACTCCAAAGAACACTTCTGGTCTTTTTTTTTTCCCTCTGCCTGGAATGCTCTTTGCTCTGGCAAACTCCTATTCATCCTTCAAGGTTTAACTCAGATATCCCTTCCTCTCTGAGACTCCCTAATTCCAGCCCCTAGCCCCAGGCTTTATGGGGCAGCCCTAGGGCCAATCCCTTCCTTGGCTCTAAGCCACCAAGGCTGGAGGACCTGAGGCCCTTCTGACCAACAGGCTTAGTAAGATGAAGAGGGAAGTACTTCCTTGGTGCTCCCACAACACCTCTAACATCTTTATGCCCCTAGTATACTGTGCTGACATTCTATAGATGTGTGTTCTCCACTGAACTGAGAGTTCTGTGGGAGGGGGGCCCTGTCTTAGGTCTATGAGTCTAGTGCCTCGTGCACAGAGGAGGAATTTCATAAGCAGTTTTGACTAGTGCTGTAATGGCAAGAGATGGGATGCCTCAGTGCAGAACACATTTTTTTTTTTTTTAAAGCTCAATAAACATGAACTCTGGTAGCGTAGTGCCTAAGGCACTTGACTGCTAACCAGAAGGCTGGCGGTTCAAACCCTCCAGCCACTCCTGGGAAGGAAGATGGGGCAATCTACTTCTGTAGTGATACTGCCTTGGAAACCCAAGGAGGGGTTGCTATGAGTTGGGGCCGACTTGACGGCACATAACAACAACAACAATATAAACTCAAGAAGCCTGTCTGGTGGTACACTGGTTAAAGCATTCAGGTGCCAACCAAAAGATCTCTGGTTCAAACCTACCAGCTACTCCTAGGGAGAAAGATGTGGCAGTCTGCATGCATAAATATTTACAGTCTTGGAAACCATATGGGGCAATTCTACTCTGTCCTAAAGTTGTTGTTGTTGTTGTTATGTGCTGTTGAGTCGGACCCAACTCATAGCGACCCCTCCTTGGGTTTCCGAGGCAGTATCACTACGGAAGCAGATTGTCCCATCTTCCTTCCAAGGAGTGGCCAGTGGGTTTGAACAACCAGCCTTCTGGTTAGCAGTCAAGTGCCTTAGGCACTATGCTACCAGAGCTCCTATGTCCTAAAAGGTTGCTATGAATTGGAACAGATTTGAGGGCAGTGGATAATGTCAACTATGGTCTGGCACTGTTTGAGGACTGGGGCTACATCCTTTTGACCTATAGGGGGCTCCTCCTACCCCTCTACTGGACTCTCATCTCCACTCCACTGCAGCCCAGGGCTATGGAGAATTAGAGCTCTTAACTATGAACAGGATCAAATAGGTAGAAAGAGCTGAGAGACTCTAAGACCCCTGATACGCCAGAGATGTTTAGAACTTTGAGCAGCCATTGCTGCAGAGGAGTTTCTAGGTTCCCTCTCTCCCACACAGCCCACTTCCTCACAATCCAATAGCACTCAAACCAAGAACTCCCCAACAAAATTCTCCAGAACTGCAGTGGTTTATGTCATCCCAATCCCAGATGGATCGCTTCCACTGGTTGCTGAATTTTCCATCTTTTCCTATGCAGTGATCCGGGCCAAAGTCAACAGTGAGAAGGTAGTTCCTGCCAGTGCAGACCCTGCTGACACCCAAAAAATGATCCGGTATGAAATCAAACAGATAAAGGTACATGAGGACAGGACAGAGAAATTACCCACTTGGGCTGGTGGAGGGATTGAGGTCTGCGTTCTGGGAGGGGTGGGGCTAGTAGGTGTCAGGTGACCTGGCTCACTGGGTGGTACTTGGGAATTGATGCTGAAATGGAAGCAGATGAGATCTTGGGAGCAGGGCCCATGGAATCCAAGCAACAGTGTTAGATGGGGCCTCAGTAGCCATCTAGTCCCATAGCTGCCTGTGCATCGGGCCACTGAGGTACCTCCCCTCTCACTGGAATAACCCAAGGTTGAGGTTTTTAAGAGAAAAATGACCCATCTGGGTCATCTGTGTGCACCAAGTCCCAAATCAGCCTTTAGTTTAGTTTGTTAGACTGAGAAATGAGAACTTTTTGCCTGTAAAGATATAAAGTACAGTCACTGACCCGATACTTCTTTGCCTTTCAGATGTTTAAAGGGTTTGAGAAAGTCAAGGATGTCCAGTACATCTATACACCTTTGGATTCCTCCCTCTGTGGTGTGAAACTAGAAGCCAGCAACCAGAAACAGTATCTCTTGACTGGTAAGTTCAAGACCAGCCACTGGGCTTAATAGAGCCAGTAGTGAGGAGGGCAGTCAGGGAGGATCCAGGGGCCTCCGCTGGGGAGGAGGCTGAGCCATTGGCATTTGCTTAGGCATAGAAGGGAGGTTTGTTAGTGAGAGGCAGGTTTTTGGCTGCTAGGGCAGGCTTTGAGTTGAGAAGAGCCTTGGTAACCTCCCTTTCAATAGAAGAATCCTCATTACAATGACCTTGGCTACGGCTTCAACATTTCAAGGACATGTTGCTCTCTCAGCCTAGGGCAGTTGGTTCCACTTTTAAATACTTTTAATTCACATTGGTATCTGCAGCCAAGCTCTGCCCCTCTTATGTCACCCTTTGTGGGTTCAACTCTGCCCTCTTCCCCATGATGGCCCTTTGGAGACCTGAGAACAATAGCCATGCCCACCCCTGGTCCAGGTCTGCTTTGCCTTCTAGCTGAGCTCTTCTTTGGAAGCTATGGTTCTCAGACACCTTCCCATTCTGCCTGCCCCCACCAGCACAGACCTCAGAAATGGACACAACACTACAGGTGAGATCTGAGTTTCACCCCACATCAGGTACAGTAACTTATAATGGCATTAATTGTGTACAGCCACATCGTGTCACACTCTTATTTCATGGTGAGCCTGTGTAGCTGACTCACAGGCCAGGCCCTATACTGGGGGTACAGCAAAGCACACCCTAATGGGAATCTAGTTTAACTTGGTTATGTTGCCATGAACATGGACCCAGGTATGTCTCCCCCATACTGAATTTCTCGAGACAGAACAGTTAAAGAACACACAAGAATATGACTCTATAAATGAATGAATGCAGGAAGGAGGGAAAGCAGGGGCCAACAGTGCCAGGATGCAGGTAAGAGGAAGAAGACAGACAACCCCCACCCAAAGGCAAGAAGGAGGGAAGGCTGGGGCTGACAGTGGCAGCGTCCAGATAAGAGGAAGGAGACAGACACGCCTCATCCAAAGGCAGGAAGGAGGGAAAGCCAGGGCTGATGGCAGCAGGATCCAGGTAAGGAGAGGGCAGAGAGGTTTTGAACAGCTAAGGGAGATGAACTTGTCTGTCAGTGTGTCTTACTGTGGTGGCCTGCATGTTGCTGTGATGCTGGAGGCTGTGCCACAAGTGTTTCAAATGTCAGCAGGGTTGCACATGGTGCACAGGTCTTAACACAGCTTACAGACTGAGACAGACTTGGAAGAAGGAAGAGGCCATCCATTTCTCAAAGAATTGGCTGGGGGAAACCTTATGAATAGCAGAGAAACACTGTCTGATACATTACTGGACAACTTTATGAATAGCCTGGAAACACAGTCTGATATAGTGCCCGAAGACAAGTCACTTAGGTTGGAAGGTGCTCAAAATATGACTGGAAAAGAGATGCCTCATCAGAGCAGAACCAGCCTTAATGATATGGATAAAGTGAAGCTTTCAGGACCTCCATTTGCGGACATGACATGAATCAAATTGAGGAGAAACAATTGCAAATATCCATTAATAATCAAAACATGGAATGTACAAAGTATGAATCTAAGAAAATTGGAAGTTGTCAAAAATGAAATGGAACGCATAAAGATTGATATCCTAGGCATTAGTGAGCTGAAATGGGTCAGTTTTGGCCATTCTGAATCAGACAGCCATATGATCTACTATGCCAGGAATGACAATTTGAAGAGGAATGGCATGGCATCCATCATCACAAAGGATGTTTCAAGATCTGTCCTGAAGTACAATGCTGTCAGTGATAGGATAATATCCATACGCCTACAAGGAAGACCAGTTAATACTACTATTATTCAAATTTATGTACCAACCACCAAAGCCAAAGATAAGGAAATTGAAGATTTTTATCAACTTTTGCACTCTGAAATTGACCGAACATACAATCAAGATGTGTTAATTATCACTGGTGACTGGAATGCAAAAATTGGAAACAAAGAAGAATCACTGGTAGTTGGAAAATTTGGCCTTGGTGACAGAAATAATGCTGGAGATCACATGACAGAATTTGCAAGACCAGCGACTTATTCATTGCACATACCTTTTTTCAACAACACAAACAGTGGCTATCCACATGGACTTCACCAGATGCAGTACACAGGAATAAGACTGACTACATCTGTGGCAAGAGGTGATGGAAAAGCTCAATGTCTTCAGTCAAAACAAGGCTAGGAACTGATTGTGAAACAGACCATCAACAGCTTATATTCAAGTTCAACTTGAAGTTGAAGACAATTAAAACAAGTCCATGAGAGCCAAAATATGACCTTGGAGATATCCTTCCTGAATTTAGAGATCATCTAAAAATAGATTTGATGCATTGAACACCAATGACCAAAAACCAGAGGAATTGCGGGATGACATCAAGAACATCATCCATGAAGAAAACAAAAGGTCCTTAAAAAAGACAGGAACAGAGAAAAGACCAAAATGGATGACAGAAGAGACTCTGAAACTTGCCCTTGAACAGAGAGTAGCCAAAGCAAATGGAAGAAATGATGAGACAAAAGAGCTGAACATAGGATTTCAAAGAGCAGCTCAAAAAGACAAAGTCAATTACTGTAACAAAATGCAAAGACCTGGAGTTAGAAAACCAAAAGAGAAGAATATGCTCAGCATTTCTCAAGATGAAAGAACTGAAGAAAATATTCAAGCCTTGAGTTGCAATGTTGAAAGATTCTATGGGCAAAATATTGAAAGATGCAGGAAACAGCAAAAGAAGATGGAGGGAATGCAGAGTCACTGTACCAAAAATTGGTCGATGTTCTTCCATTTCAGGAGGTAGCATATGATCAAGAACCAGTGGTATTGAAGTTGAAGCTGCATTGAAGGAACTAGTGAAAAACAAGGCTCCAGGAATTGATGGAATACCCATTGAGATGTTTCAACAAATGGATGCCATACTGGAGGCATCAATTCCCTTGCTCGGTATGCCAAGAGATTTGGAAGACAGCTACCTGACCAACTGACTGGAAGAGACCCTTATTCCAAAGTAAGGTGATCCCACAGAATGTGGAAATTATTAAACAATATCATTAATATCACATGCAAGTAAAATCTTGCTGATGATAATTCAAAAACAGTTGCAGCAGTATATTGACAGAGAACTTCCAGAAATGCAAGCTGGATTCAGAAGACGATGTAGAATGAGGGATATCATTGATGATGTCAGATGGGTCTTGGCTCAAAGCAAAGAATACCAGAAAGATGTTTACTTGTGTTTCATTGATTATGCAAAAGCATTTGATTGTGTGGATCATAACAAATTATGGGTAATGTTGAGAAGAATGGGAATTCCAGAACACTCATGAGGAACCTGTACATAGACCAGGAGGCTATCATTTGAACAGAATGAGGGGACACTGCAAGGTTTAAAATCAAGAAAGGAGTGCGTCTGGGTTGTATCCTTTCACCATACTTATTCAATCTGTATAGCTAAGCAAATAATCTGAGAAGCTGGACTATATGAAGAAGAACATGGCATCAGGATTGGAGGAAGAATCATTAACAACCTATGATACGCTGATGATACAATTTTGCTTGCTGACAGTGAGGATGACTTGAAGCACTTACTGATGAAGATTGAAGACTACAGTCTGCAGTATGGATTACATCTCAATATAAAGAAAACAGAAGTACTCACTACTGGACCAATAAGCAGCATCAGATAAATGGAGAAACGATTGAAGTTGTCAGAGCCTTCACATTGCTTGGTTCTACAATTGACACCAATGGAAGAAGCAGTCAGGACATCAGACAACATATAGCACTGGGCAAATAAGCTGCAAAGGACCTCTTTCAAGATGTCTCCTTGAGGATTAAGGTGCCCCTGACCCAAGCCATGGTATTTTCTATTGCCTCATATGCATTTGAGACCTGGACAATGAATAAGGAAGACCAAAGAAGAGTTGATGTTTTTTGAGTTGTGGTGCTGGCAAAGAATGCTGAAAGTACCATGAATTGCTAAAAGATCTAACGAATCTATCCTGGAGGAAGTGCAGCTGGAATGCTCCTTGGAAGCAAAAATGGCCAGACTTCGTCTCACCTACTTTGGTCATGTTATCAGAAGGAACCATTCCCTGGAGAAGGATGTCATGCTTGCTAGGGTGGAGGGTCGATGAAAGAGGGGAAAGCCCTCAACAAGATGGCTTTACACAGTGGCTGCGGTGAAGGCAAGGATAGTGGAGCGGGCACAGGACTGGGCAGTTGTTCTGCTGTGTATAGGATTGCTATGAGTCGGAGACAACTTGATGGCAACTAACAACAATGCTAAATTATTTTGGAAATTAGGGAAAGGAGGTATTTGTGTGGTTATGAGTGACTAGGGAAGGCTCCATTGTGTAAGTGGCATATAAACTCACCCTAAAGGATGAAAAGATTTAGCAATAATGAGAGGAGAAAAAACAAAACAGGTGGTGGAATCCCATTATCCACCCACCCCTTCAGTAATAAATGAGCCAACCCGTGGGCAAGAGAGTAGGGATTCAGTAACAAGTCACAGTTCTCAAAGAGAACTCAAAGAGAACTCAAACAGAACTCAAACAGAACTCAAAGAGAACTCCAGACATGGCTTTTGGGAAGTGGTAGGCATTGGAGGCCACAATGGTAGGAGCGCCCCAACTCTAAGGATGTGAAATTAGGCTGGCCTGGGGAACCTCTGGATGGTAGAGATGGATGCAGGGATGCCATTGGGCCCCCAGTTCCTAAGACTAGCAGACTACACTTTCAAGCTCAATTATTCTACCTCTTTCCTAAGCACCTACCCGCTGGGTGTCTAGCCTTCTGCTAGGCACTGAGGTGCACCGGGAGCAGCAGGAGACAGGGTCTATGCTCTCAAGGAGATCAAGGTCTAACCAATGGTGGATATGGGAATAAATGATTAAGCACAAGTCTACAAAAAGTCATCAGTGACATCCATGCCCTTCAGAAGGTACAAGCTCCTTCACCTGATGCAGAAAGCCTTTTGTGACCTGAGCGCTGCTGACCTCTCCAACCCCTCACTAGAGCTGAACTAAACTTCTTGCAGTTGCAGAAAGTGTTCTGCTGGGCTGTGCTCCTCTGCCTTTGCCTAGAAGAGTGACCAGAAGTACTTCCTCCTACCTGTCTAGCAGGTGAACTCCCACTCATTCTTTCAAGGTCCAACTTAAGCATCATCTTCTCTTTGATAACTTCCTTGCCCTCTGCCCCTTCCATATACAGAGATAATGGTGATTTCCTTTGTTCATATATTAGAATCACACATTAGTGTAATTTTTCCCTACTTGTCTGTCTACCCCACTAGTTTTTAAGCTCCTTGACTGACTGCCATCGAGTCAGATCTGATTCATAGTGACCCCTCCTTGGCTTTCCGAGGTGGTATCACTACAGAAGTAGATTGCCCAACCTTCCCTCCAAGGAGTGGCTGGTGGGTTTGAACCACCAGTCTTCTGGTTAGCAGTCACATGCAGAGAGCCTGTCAGTCTTATTTCTGCATTCCTGGTATGAGTTGTGGTGCTGGCGAAGAACGCTGAAAGTACCATGAATGTGAGTTCAAAGAAAAGTGTTGGCTAGAGTGGTCATGGATGGCTTAGAGGATGAGGCAGTACTATAAAAGGTCCTTGAGAGATGGGCAGGAGTTTGATAAGTAAAGAAGGGGAGTATTCCTATGGGGAAGGGGAAAGACTTCCAAGGTAGGTATTCATGGGGTTAAGATTGGCCTGTGTAGATATTGAGAAGGGCTGGAAAGGGGAAGGGACTCATTATTTATTGAACATCTTCTGTGGGCCCAGAACTATGCTGGGAACTTTACAGACATTCTCTCATTGAATCTTCACAACAACCTTATTCTCACCTTCAACTGAGAGGTTTTGTGACATTCTGAAGATCACACAGTTAGTAGATGATAGAAAAGAAAGGACTCTCAACCAGAGTCTGACTTCGAAATCCATGCTTTTCTCATTGTACTGTGGTGCATACAAATATAACCTGTTAACCTCCTTGCTATAAAGATTATAGGGATTTGTCTAGTCCCTTCACTGAGCTCTATGTGCCTGTTGCCACCTAAATGCCAATGGAGAGGCTGCATTCTGGGCTTTTCAAGGTCCTGGGTCCCTGAAGCTCCAGGGGCCAACTGTGAGCCTGATGATAGGCTATCTTCTATCTCCCCTTGAAGGTCAGGTCCTTAATGATGGAAAAGTCTTCGTCCATCTGTGCAATTACATCGAACCCTGGGAGAACCTGTCCTTGTTGCAGAAGGAAAGTCTGAATCATCATTACCATCTAAACTGTGGCTGTCAAGTAAGGGATTGTCCATTTCCAAGGCCTTCTGGGAGGTGGGGAGAGGGTCTTGAAACTTGCACAGCACTCTTCATGCATTCCTTTATGCATGAATACATTCATTCAGTTGCTCTACATCTTCTTGAAATCTGCCATGGATCAGGAACTGTATTAAGTTGGGATGGGAAAGTAAGATGTCCATTGTCCATGACCTCAAAGTACTTACCACTTGGCTGTGAAGGAGTTCATCATATAAAACAGACTTAATATAGCTGTCATCTAGAGTATTATTTGCCTGCCCTATAATGATGTCTTTCTGAAAACTATTTAAGTTTACAAGTCTTTATAAGGACTTAAGAGTTCCATATTAAAGTGAAGGAATTAAAGCTCTAGGAAATGAAGTGACATACTCAATGTCAGTGGTAGAGTAAGGACTCTTAGGTCTGTCTGACTCCAGAGATGTCATTAGAGAGGCAGAATTACACGTTGAGAACACAAAGGAAAGAGGAATCAGGGGGAAGTCTGGAAACTAGGAAAGGCTTCATAAGGCAAGGGGCATTTGAGAGGGGCTGTAAGAATGTGTAGGAGTCTGAAAGGCAGTATTGGAAAAAGTAGTCCTTGCACATGGAGGGTACTCTTCTCACTTTGATGTTGTGTGGCCATGACTCTAGATCACCACCTGCTATACAGTGCCCTGCACCATTTCGGCCCCCAATGAGTGCCTCTGGACAGACTGGCTATTGCAGCAGAAGCTCTACGGGTACCAGGCCCAGCACTATGTCTGCGTGAAACATGTTGATGGCACCTGCAGCTGGTACCGGGGCCACCTGCCCCTCAGGAAGGAGTTTATGGACATCATCCAGCCCTAGGGACCAGTGGCTACCACATCCCCTGAGAGTTCTGAAGACCACTGAGCCAGTTCTTCCCTGCAGACCTCTGACCATCATTACTTGCCTCATCACTGTCAGACAGTGGGAAGTATCAAGTGGATGGTTTGCCAGGGTTAAGGTAGGGATGGGAACACGTTACAGCTTTTATCCAAGACCCCGACTTAGAACTTGTCAAGGGCTAGGGAAGGTCACATGACTTTTCTGCCCTGTCCTCAGCCCTTCTCCCTTGCCTTCTTATCCCCATTAGTCTAGCTTGTACTGTTTACTGACAGTTTCTTCTTGATTCTAGTTCATTGGCCAAAGCCAGGACTACTCCCTTTTCTCCCCAAGAAAACGTATTTTCTTTTGTCTGAACTGATTTGATAGGAGAGAAATGATGAATATTGTACATATGAGATGGTGCAGTTTTATGGTGTACAACATCAAAAGGTGGTTAACAGTATCATAAACAGGGTGATTTGAGGGAACAAAAAGAACTTACTAGGATTGTGGGATTATGTATCCTCTACCTCTCCTGCCTCAACTCATCTTGGTCCTCTTAGACACTTTCATCTGTTTGAGGAAATAATTTGGGGGGCACAGAGCCAATCAATATGAGAGCTAGAAGGGCCTAACCACCTTTGCCATGCTGCAATCCCCTCTATACCATACCTGTCAGAGGGTCCAACCCAGTTATCTTACCTCTTTAGCAGGAACAGAATTAGATATTGACTCTTTCGGTTAGTGATCTCCAATGCCCTCAACTGATGTCTACAACATTTTCTCCTGTCTCTTTTAGAGTGTCCTTCTCTACTAAATCATTAATGTCTTTGTTCCTACTTCAGACCTCTCTTTAATACCAAAAAGCCTCTGTCTTGTAGGTTAAATCCTCCTTCATCAACTTTTAACACCCCAGAGAGATCTTATGAGGCCATCTTTTGAGGGCAAATTTCAGATGGGGGACAGGAGAGAAATAACATAGGGGCCTTTAGGGAAAAAGAATGCTAAGAGCAGACTATTATATAATTTTTTTTCCAAGTGGCCAGTCTTGTGGATGTATCATATCAGGAAAAAGCCAGCTTTGATCCCAGAGAGCACCCCCCTGCCTTTAGCTCAGTCCTCTCATCACTGTGTCCTAGACACCCTGAGATCTCTGGGCAGAGGCCTCTTAGAACTCCTTAGCCTCTGCAGGGCTTTCAGGCTTGGTTGAAATTAAAAGCCTTGATGTTGGCCTCAGGGATTTATTAAGGACAGTGGCTTAAAATTTCAGACTTTCTCCTTGAGGAAGATGTGACAAAGATGAAGGAGACAGATCTTTTAAAGGCCCAGGTTGTTACTATTCTTCTCTGTGTGGCTTGCTGATTAGCAGAGCCATGGGCAATATGGCAAAGGAAGGCTATGGATTCACAGGATTGGTACAAGTGGAGATCTCTTTTGGAGAATGGAGTTGCAGGGGAAAAAAACATGATCTCTGTCCCAGAGTACAACACTTAGAACACCTGGCAGAAAATCTCCACTTGGGTTAAGCAAGATCACAACCTGACCACAAGCCTGGAGCAGAGGATGTGAAGACAGGGGAGAAGGAGGGAGTCTGAGTTCCAGGTTGCCATGGAGGATAAACATTAGCAATAGCCTCCTTACCAACCAACCCTTGTACCTTTCTGCTCTCCCTGGCATCCTAGGATGGCCTCAGAGAAGGCACAGTGTTAACCTGAGGAGC
The DNA here is from genome assembly GCF_000298275.1 of Orycteropus afer afer. NCBI lineage: Eukaryota > Metazoa > Chordata > Mammalia > Tubulidentata > Orycteropodidae > Orycteropus > Orycteropus afer. The sequence continues at coordinate 717,591 of NW_006922019.1, forward strand.
CCTATCACAATCTTGAGGAAGCGAAAGAATGGAGGGGTCTGAGGAGCAATAGCAGGAACAATACCTTACATGTGAGGAGTCCATCACACTTTCCCAGAAGATTATTACTTAAAGCAACTCATTTAATTTTTTAAGTACCATATTAGATCTTCCAGTCAGGAATAATTATGACTCTCCTCTTGGGCAGCTGACACACAGTGAGTGAGTGTAACCGGTCCACACAGCAGACCTAGGGTTAGAACCCAGAGTAGTGGGAACTTCTGGTTGTTGGTCTATAGGTTTGTTACTCTCTCTGTTTGATAAACTTCTCTGTTCTGTCTCCAGATTTTGAAGATAAGCTAAAATCCAGCCACTCTAGCCCCACAAAGCAGCTCCATAGTCCAGCCCCAATGAAGTGTTTGGAGTTGAAATGTTTAGGCTCTCACCAAAGCCTCATTGTTACTGTGTGGCTAAGCCTAAAATGGAAATAGCAGAGAGATCAAAGTCCCCGTTCAGTCACCTACCATCTCTTTGTGGTTAGGGTAGTATGTCTGCTCAATGAGTGGGAACTTTTCTCCTCCCAGTGTCTTATAGATGGCCACCATCTGGGCAAACTGCAAAAGAGAAGCAATGTTTAAGCTTATCTAAGGTAACTTCAGAAACAGACAGACAACATATCAATCCACAAAACAAATATTTATTGGGCATTTGCTCTGTTGAAGGCTTTGGGCTAAGTACCTTGAGAACATAAAAGGTGTATAACCCCTATCTTCAAAGAGTATATGGTTTTGCTGGGGAAGGGAAAAAGAGTGAACTAATATACGTTGAGTATTTACTCATTTTTAATGGTATTTAATTCAATCCTCATATCAAATTGATGAACTAAGTACTTTATCATCTTCATTTTACATGAGGCTCAGAGTGGGTAAGTAACCTGACTACAGTCACAGACCAGCAAAGAGCTGAAGCTGGAATTGAAACTTGGGTCTCTTGACCTGAGAGATGATGTCAAGAGATGACCTGGATAGTTAACATGGGGCCAAGTCATGGTAGTTCAAATGCCAGGTAAAGGAACTGAAGCTTTTCCCTACACACAGTATGGCATCATCAGTGTTTCAGCAGTCATGAGTAGAACTGTTTGTTCTTCAGAAAGAATTAGATGGTTATGGTTATGCTGGATGGACAGACACAGTGTTTCTGAGATTTACTATTTATACAAAGACTGAACTCACTGGGCCTTCTATGAGAAACTAGAATTATAGTTCATTGGTGAACTTGGTGAAGTCTCATACTTAGAATGTTAGGGTTAAAAGGCCTCTGGCAAAATCCAGTGCCCCCATCCCCACTGCCATAGACTCTATAAGTGAAGAAACTGAGCACAGAGGTCAACTGCTCAAGGTCACACAATAGTTGAGCCAGATTTCCCACATGAATCCCCACACTGTAACAGCTTTCTTCTCACTTCCTCCCTGTGCCCACCCCTTCCCCTCATCTTTCCTTCCTATCCCCTCCTGTCTTCCTAGCTGTATCCTTAATTGTCCCTACTCCTTCAAGTAGCTATTTTTCAGGCTGTGCAGACACCATGCTTTTCCCACAGGACTCTTGCATATCCATTCACACACCACCCACATAGCCATCTCCAGTGCCCTGGCAGCTGCAGGGATCCAGTGTCTTCTCTGTAGTGCTACTGGGTAAGTTCACAGTCAAAGTCACTGAAATCTGGAACTGCTAAGAGGAAATGTTGCCAAATCAAATCTGCCTCAAGTTTTGAACATTTACCTGAGGGAGATACACTCCTTGGAGAGAATAATCATGGGAGAAAGAAGGGCTGTTTATGAAAAGCCCTGAGTTTTGTTCCATATTTTTCCCTACTCTATCTGCTCAGGGGGCAGGAGAGCATGAAGGGATGGACACAGGGAAGAGGTAACTATTGGAAGGAAGTGGGAGGGGAACTGTTGCATTGGGGTAAATTATAGTCAATGTCATGAGACAAAGTGTATGTGAACCACTGTATGCAAAGTCAATTTGCTCTGTAAACTTTCACCCACATCACAATTTAAAATGTATATATATATATATATATATATATATATATATATATATCTGCCTCAATTTACTAGACAAAGGAAAGCTAGAACATTTTTCAAAAGCTCATATCATATTCCTTCTTTTTTTTTTTAAGTTGTGATTTGTTTGAAAGTTTACAGAGCAAATTGGTTTTCCATTCAACAACCCATACATATTCTGTTTTGTGACATTTACTGCAATCCCCACGCTGTAACAGCTTTTTTCTCACTTCCTCCCTGTGCCCACCCCTTTCCCTCATCTTTCCTTCCTATTCCCTCCTGCCTTCCTAGTTGTATCCCTGGGCAAATGCTGTCCTCTTGATCTCATATGCCTGATTGTTCTAATGACTGCATACCCTCGCGACACTTCTGTTACCCTTATGGTCTATCATTTGGCTGACAGTTGAGTCATGGGGGTTAAGTTCAATTCCTAGTTTGAAGGGTGTCTAAGGGCCATAGGCTGAGGGGTGCCACCAGTCTTCATCAGATCAGTAAGCTTGGTAGTTTTTGTAATTTTGAGTTTTGTTCCATGTTTTTCCCTACTCTATCTGGGACCTCTTATTGTGATTCCTTTCGGAGTGGTCAGCAGTGGTAACCAGGCACCATCTAGTTCTTCTGGTCTCAGGGTCATGAAGGCTGGGATTCACATGGCCCATTAGTCCTTTGGACTAATTGTTTCCTTATGTCTTTGATTTTTTTCACTCTTCTTTGCTCCAGACAGGAAGAGACCAAGAGTTGCACCTTGGATGCCTGCTCACAAGCTTTTAAGATCCCAGTCACTACTCACCAAAGTAGGATGCAGAACATTGTCTTTGTGGGCTATGTTATGCCAATTGACCTTTGTGTTCCCTGAGAATACGTATGGTCCTGAGCCTCCATGCCCAGTGACTCATTCCCTCAAGGTGTTTGATTATGACTAAGAAGTTTTCATAACTTTGTCTCCTTTATACTCGACTACATTCATGGAGCTCTGGTAGCATAGTGCCTAACTCATTTGACTGCTAACCAGAAGGCTGGCGGTTCAAACCCACCAGCCACTCCTCAGAAGGAAGGTTGGGCAGTCTACTTCCGTAGTGATACTGCCTCGGAAACCCAAGGAGGGGTCACTATGAGTTGGGTCCGACTTGATGGCACGTAACAACAACAACAACAGCAACAACATTCATGGATATATTTGCAGCACATATAAATGAATGTAGTCCCATTCACCTTCCCACTTAGTCTGAATGGGTGGGAAGGTGAATGGGACTATGTTCATGTCTTATTCTTTATAAAGGATGTTGGCAGATGAGCCAGTGAAAGTGGGGTGGGGTGGAACAGTAAAAGTTCAGAACTAGGTTGTCAGAAAACTGTAGTCCTCTGGTTCTTGTTCTTTCTCTAACTTGCAAGGTGTCTTTCGGCAAATTCCCCTCTCTGGGTTTCATTTTCTTCATATATAAAATGAGAAAGTTGAATTGGATTGGGTCCTCAGTGTTTTTCTTACTACAAAAAAATATCCTTTTATTATATTTCCTCTCAAACTCCATTATCACACAGAATTTTAAGTGATGACTTGCTGTAGTCCTTTTGTTAGTAAATATATAATTTTGCTATTATTCCTGAAATGCTAGAAAACACTGGAATTCCTGGGTCATTCTCTTGAGTGACACACAGTTGGTCATTCTAGATCAATAAGGCCTCCTCCAGGACTGAGAGTATGATTCATGGGCTCTCAAGCCTGAAAGATTTTATTGTTGAAAAAGACTTTAGAGATTCTCTAGAATAACTCTCTTATTTTACAAATGAGGTGTCCGAGGCCAGAGAAGCAGGGAAAGGACAAGCTCTGGGACAGCACATTGGTCTCTTTTCTCCTCGCCCAGTGCATTCTCCATTGTACCCTGCTGTTTCACCATTCTCTGGTTCTTTAGCTTGTTTTGACAGGTCAAGATGAATCCCCCTTCTCAAATTGTCTCTACCACTTAATCTGACATTTTTAAGTGTTTCCTGCCCACCTAAGCCTGCCTGGACTCCTGCTCTGCCTCTGGATACCTATCTGAACTCTCAGGCTTTACAGCATCCCCAGAGTCCTGGTGCCAGTTCTGTCTAATGACCTTTGTCCTGCTGCAGCCCACATGCTGGCATGCCACCAAGTCACATGGAGCCCTATCTTCCCAGCATGTGGGAGAGTTACACAGAAGCCTCATGGATGCCCAGAGGGCCCACGGCTGACTCCCAGAGCCCTGGGGCAGCCAAGACCAAAATGGCAGCCAGTTCCCAGACACCAGTTGAGTTCCCGGGGGCTCACCCCACCCCTTATACCAAAACTCCAGTAGTCTCTGTCTGCTCAAGGTATTGGGCTTGGCATCGAATCTGCCTCCCTCGAAACTTAAAATCTAAGTCACAGGCACTGATTAAATATATAAAATATCTGATAAGGGCTATTTCCTCTATGCATAGACAAAAGAATGAATTTGGGAAGTGGGGGGGGGGTTGGTATTGACAATGAAGGGGAAGATAGGTTCATTATAACCATATTTCCAATGAATCAGGAAAGACTTTTCTTGAAAGATATTGGATTTCAAAATCAATTTGAATAATATATTGTCCTTATCCCTCCTAGAAATAAAATGTTTAATTCAACCCTGTACATTTATCTCCAAAAGACCCATGAAAAGTGACAGGAACTTCAGAAACATTTGTAGCAACTCTGGCCAATCTCAAAGATCTCAGAGACCGTGATGTAAGGCAGAGCCTTCTCCAATTTCTAATACAACTGAGGCCTCTCCTCACACCATAAGCAGCCACAGTAAAGACATTAAGAAACCATGAGCCCAGGTCATGGTCATGGGGACATCAAGCTCAAGTGGTGTAACATGGTATATAAAAATATTGTTCTACTTACTGCTAAGGTCTTAAAAGCTTGCAAGCAGCCATCTAAGATGAAACTATTGGTCTCTCCTTGTCTGGAGCAAAGACTGAAGAAATCAAAGGTTCATGAAAACAGTCTAAAGGACTAGTGGACTATGACAACCTCAGCCTCTAGAACCCTGAAAGCATAAGAACTAGATGGTGCCTGGCTACCAATGCCAACCACCCAGAAAAGGATCAAAATTGGAGATCCTGGATAGAATTAGAGAAAAATGTGAAACAATACTCAAAATCATTAAAAGAAAAAAAAAAAGTCCAGGCTTCCTGTTCTGATAGAGATTGGTGAAATCCCCGAGAGTACGGCCCTGAGTCACCCTTTGGGCCTGGAATTGAATTCACTTCTGTGGCTTAACTGTCACCCAAATGATAGACAGGTGTATAGAGTGAACATCTATACCATGGAGATGTACTCCTTAGAACAACCAACCATGGGGGATCAGAAGGGCAGCATTTTCACAGAGAGAAAGGTAGGGAGGCAGGAAAGCATAGACAAGAACGACACTGGGAAAGGGTAACCATAGGGAGGAAATGGGAAGAGAGCTGTTACACTGCAGGGAATATAACCAGTGTCACAAAACAAAACTTGTATGAACTGTTGAATGTAAAATGAATGTTTTGTAAAATTCTACCCAAATCACAATAAAAAGTTTAAAGAAAAGACAACATGAGCCCAAGTCATCATCTCAGAGGGACCCTCCCTTCAGTCACCATAGGTGTCCACTCTCATTAGTGGGCAGAGAATATGTATATAAAATGTTATTTGTGTGTCAGCTGCTTAGTGAAGCTAAAGGGAGAACTTGGTGTATGGCCAGAGAGTCCTGCTGTTCCCATGCAATGCTGAAGGCAGTGTGCTGGGATTGTGAATGAGTGAGAATGTGAACCCTCACCAGATCCCAGATCCCAGGAGGGGCACAGCCCTAGGCATAGGTCTCCCCATCTTCCCGTCTGGCCTCTAGCACAGTTTAGGAATAGAACAGAGAACTCATTTCTTTAAAATCCCACATACTAGGAGACTGTAACATCCAGGCTGGTGTTATAGTCCCCTAAAAGTAAAAGCAGGTTCTGAAGATCTGAGAGAGTGGCAGGTATCACTATTCTTCCCAGTCTACAAAGAAATCAAGGCACTGAGAGATTTAGTCACAGGGCTGGTAAGTAGTGAAATCACCTGGAGAAAGCCAACAGCAGAATAGTCCTGTGTGGCTATGAAGGTGCCAAATTCTAATAGGTACTAGGGAGGGAGAGCAATATAAGCTTGTGACTAAGAAGAAAGGGGATGTCCTTGGAAAAGGAACTTGGTGAAGACCTCATATGTGCTCTATGATTAGAAACACACTCAAATCACATCACTCCTTTAGCCTCATTCCTACAGAACTCATAAGATTTTAGATGCCTTGGGCCACAGAGGGAAAGGCTGAACAAGTGGAGCTCTGGAACCCAACCATTTCCCCTTAACCACAGCAGCTTCCAGATCTTCTGATTCATTAGTCACCGGTCTTTCTCTCACATTGTAAGGTCTCCCTGGCTTCCAAGGGAAGAGAAGGCTGTTCAGACATGGAAGAAAAAGATATCAAGAATAGAATTGATGGACCCATTTGTTTTAAAAGCACCCCCTCCAGCCCCTGAGGGCTAGAGTGGCTTGGGGTCCAGGAGCTTCACAGAACCTTCACAAGCGTATGAGTGTGATAGCTGAAATGTGACTTTTGCAAAAGAAGATGATGAGGATGTGATTAGGGGCAGGTGTGTCCTTCAGAAAAGGCCAGCCTGGAGCAGCAGATTTAGGGGAGCTGGTTCCCCTCAGTTGTCAGAGGGGAGGCCAGAGTGTCCAGTGGCCATCACAGATCACTGCCCCACTACCCCCACTCTTTATCTCTCCGTCAAAGTCTCCACTATTCTTCCAGATTTCCAGACTGGCCAAGGAAGTGAAAACCAGACCAGCTTCTTCCTTACACAGTAACCTATTCCAGATGAGAGGCAGTGTGATCTAGAGAAATCCTGGCTCTGTAACTTTGGCCAGTTACTTAATCCTTTCTGGGTCTCATGTTTCTGCAAAAAGTGATAATAATGAAAATAATAATATCATCCTCATAAAGTTATTGTAGGATGAGAAGAAATTAATGCAGGAAAATCTCAGAAGTTGCCACCACATAGTAAGTGGTTTTATACTCATTACTTTCCTCCTTCAATTTTCACTTTTCTACCAAAAGGGAGTGAGATTTGATGATCTCTCAGGGGATTTCCAGCTTATTAAGTGTCTGATTCATATGTATATGGATAAATCTCATTTTAAGGTTGTTGAAACAGAAGGTAGGACACTGTCACAAACACTGCTCTAAGCTGGACCATTCCCACAGTCCGAAATGGCCTCAGGATTTTCCAATATTTAGACCATTTTAAGAGACAAGAAACAGACAGATGAGACCTCCAGTAAGATGGAGGAATAGGCAGACAACTACACAGACCCTCTTCCACAAAGAAAAGAGAAACCAATTAACAGAGATAAAGAAGATAATCCTGGAGCCCTGAGCTTTGAAAGAAACTATACAGAAGTGGATTAGGCACCGCAGTGCCTAAGGCATTTGACTGGTAACCAGAAGGCTGGTGGTTCAAACCCACCAGCCACTCCTTGGAAGGAAGATTGGGCAATCTACTTCTGTAGTGACACTGCCTCAGAAACCCAAGAGGGGTTGCTATGAGTTGGATCTGACTCCACGGCAGAGTTTGGTTTTGGTAATGGAAAAACCTGAAAGAAAACAGTGAGTACAGAGACGGTTGGAGCAGTGGACTATCAGCTACTCTGATGGGACCAACAGCCTGAATGTTTCCAAGTGGTCTTGGGACCTGAGAATTGACCTAAAGATTGGCCCTGGTCGCCAGGGCTGCAGGGACAACTGTGCTAGTGGCCTATGACTAGGAAGGGAAACAGCAAGGAGGGACACAACCTGAGCTGTGGACTTTCCACTGTCCAGAGGATTCAGCCATTTTGATTGTTTATAAGCGGTGGCCATTTTGGATATTTAAAGTGACTGAGGGTGCAGCCATTTTGAATGTTTACAAGAAATGGACAGGCATTTTTATGTTGTATCCCATAGCCAAGGGCAAAACTCACAGACCTGTACGAGCTTCTTCACAGAATCTTTGTTGAACTTTGTTGGAAGGAAAAAGGTCCACTCTGCAGCAAAGGTCACCCAGCCCATGATATGTGATAATGTACTACTGTGATATCATGCTTTACCCCATATCCCAGCTAAAGCTCCTCTCAGATCCTCAGCTGATGCCTACTGCATCTTGAGTCCTTCTGGGAGTGGTCTCACCTGGGGAGTAAGGAGACACAGGGCCTGGATCCCACCGTTTTACCTGGGGGAGGGAGAGCACTCACCACCCATGGCTTGTCACAGAAGTTGTAAATGGATTCCAGCGAGTTGATGCTGGGGAGGCCTGCATACTGCATGCCAATGATCAGGTGGCGAAAGTCTTCATTCTCTGCCATGCCAAATGCATGCTGCCTGATGAGCACGAAGTCTGGCCGGAAGGACCTGGTAAGAATGCAGAGGCAGGCTTGTCATTAACCAAGACTTCAGGCCAACCACCATCTTGTCTCTCATTTCCAAAGTCCACGGCAGAGAAAGGATCTTAGAGACCACCTAATTCACTGCTCTGATTTTTTTTGTTACTATTCCTTTATGGACTGGCACATGAGGTTTTATGGATGGATGGCACTTTCCCAGGGAGACTTGAGGAACAGATTCTGAAATTCCCTCATTCCTCTTGGTTCAACAGTGCCTTTTTCTCAGGTACAAATGTCCTCAAGAGGAGAGAAACATTTTCAGATCCTCAGATCTTAAGTGAAAAAGAATATTGCCTGTCTTCATGGGGCAGTGTGAGAATTTGAAGTTCCTTGTGGCTCCAGAGTTGGTACTAAAACTAGGTTCCAGCAGACTTTGAAGTCAATGTGCTTGGCTCACGTCACCACACTGCCACAAGGAAATCTCTGATCTCAGTGTCCCATTCTGAGTCCTTAACATTTCTCCTTAAATATGGGGAATGCCCTCATCAGGCCACCAGGGCAGCAAGGACCAGGCTGGCTGAGGACAGATGCAGACTTCCCAATGTTAATCTTCCAAAGCGGACAATGCTTAGGGAGGAGTACAAATATTTTTTTGCAGAACTGAGGTTCAGCAATGGCTACAGGAAGCGCTGATAGTACAGAATGTTCCCATGCATGGGAAAATTCCCTGCATTTCAACTCTAGCCGGCAAAGCTCCCTACAGCTGCTCCACAGGACCAGAGCTCCTGTCTTTGTGTTCTGATGTCAGTGGAACCCCATCTTCCCACAGAGACAGTTCTGTGGCACCATCTGCCCCTAAAGTGCTAGTGCTTGGTGGTTTCACATCATGTACCCAGGCACACATCCAACCACACCTACAGGCCCAGCCCCATGCCAGGGTAATAGGTCGGCCTTCAGAGTGGAGGTGCAGGAGCCCTTCTCCATCACTCAGGTGACTTAGCATCAAGTCAGCATGGCATTTGCTGCAAGTACTCTGACCTCCTTGTGCCTCAGTTTTAGGAAGTTGGAAGCAGCTGCATTCCTGAGAGCAAACTCCAACCTTATATCCCAGTTATAGGATTTGAGGTATAGATTGTGGCCACTCCTAAGCACCTACACTGATACTTGGAAGGGCCTGCCTTATTCATGCCAGATCCCTCCAGGAGCCCTGCTACTGGATACTTCTGTCCCCACCTGCTTGTGGGCCTGTAGCCCCATGACTCTCTACCTGAAGTTGGAGGAGCTGGTCCATTTTCTTTTGTAATACTTCCCTGTGCTCACTCCTCACCTGGAGGGATATCTCTTTTTCTGTCCTCTGCCAGAGGATAGATGAGTTCAGAGTTTTTGTTGCTAGGTCACAAACATCCCCAATCTTGCCTTTCCTGCCACTGACCCAGTTCCTGTTAGACTCTGGAGGACTCAGAGAACTGGAAATTGAGATGGGGACAACGATGAGGTGGAGAAGACTTCCTGGAACAAGACTCTGATGTCCGAACACCTGAAGCCATGATGAGGTCGTGGGAAGAATTATACTGGGAAAAGCACTTTCCCTCATCTGGAATTTTCATTACCTCTCTTGCAAAATTTTGAGTAGTAAATATGATCACATTTGTAAGCACCCAGCACAACACCTGATATGCAAATGCCCAATGATTGCTAATTCGTTTCCATCCACAATGTCCCTTCTAGCCATAGGCTTTCAGACGTATGAGTTCCCAGGAATGAGGGATATAGAAAGAACACAGGGCTGGGAGTCAGGAGAGCGCAGACAGAACACAGGGCTCTGCTGAAAACTCACTGGTTGGATATGACCAAATCAGCTGTAAAGGGAGGCTAAACGAGGTCAGAGGTTTTCAAACTTCTTTTTTTTCTTCAAAGCAATGGAACTCTGTTTTCCAGGAGAAATAAATGCAGAGTTAAAAGCAAAGAACTGCACTGACTGAATGGGGGCAGGGGTCCCAGTACCTCTCTGGCAGGAATTCATTTACTTCTAATGGAGCTCTGAGTCTGGGGAGCTTAAGGTCTGCTCTCTCTGCCTTTGGACTAAGAGCTCCCTGAAGGCACGAGCTGGTTTTCTCTGCCTTCCTCTAACTGTTCCATTCAGCACAACTCATGGAGTCCTCTAACCTCTCCATAGTGATCTCCTACTCAAATACCTGACTGTGAAACTACCTCCTCAAGCCAGAGATGGTAACTCTGGAGACACTAACAATGATCTTGAGGACAGAAAGGACCTTACCGGACCACCTTTGTGCCATTCCGGAGCACCTGCATATCCACAGCATAGGTCCCATCTGCATGGGCCACCAGGTTGAGCTCTGAAAATTCTGCCTGGAAAAGAACAGTAAGTACTAAGTCCACAGTCCTGACTTTGCCAAGTCCTCCATAAAACAATGGCATTCCCACCACCAAACATTTCGTTTTCAAAGCATTTTCTCATCTGCATACTTATCTAATTCTCATAACAACTTTATGAGGCAGGTGGGACAGCAATAATTATCCCAGAGGAAAAAAAAAAAAACCTCAGGGAAATCAGGTGGCTTTTCTGGACAAGCAACACATCATTGGCAGAGATAGGAGCAAGACTCAGGTTTCCTGACTTGCAGCCTAGCGTGCTTTGTGGTGCCTCTCTACCCAGCCAGATGCTCACTGAGCAAATGCCTGTTTGTCAGTTTCAACATTTAGTGCATTAGGTTTTCATTTAGGGAACTGAGTATTAGTTCAGTCTTCAACTAGCTGCATAAGACATTAGGTATTCTTGCCCTCTCTGGATTTCAGCTTTCCCTACCTAGAAAATGGGAATAATTCTCAATCCTGTCTATCTGACAAGTTCTTTTAAGAACTTGAATGTATTGTGGACAGGAAAGTTCTTGGCAAATCATAACATACTGTGTAAGGAAAATACATGCATTGTTTAAACTGAACAGCCCCTCCTGTGCCCCCTTCAAATGGGATAGAGGAAGATTAAAAATGGGCCACTTCAGCTTTTCAGGACTTGGTTGCACTATAACAAGGAAGTGTTCTTTTCTAAGCTCCCCTGAATCAGCCTCAGGGCCCAGGTTAGGCATCACTGGAGGCAACATTCTTGAGTGGCAGACCTGGGCCTACCCAGTGTTGCCACACCAACAATCTAGAGGAATGACCATGTCCTAGGAAGACATCCTCTGAGATTTTCCTCTGCCTGGGAGCCCAGCACTACAAGAGGGCCCCAGGAGCCACACTGCTGGCCTCTCTACCAGGACAAGGAACTAGTAGAATTAACAGATGCAGAGTTCAAGCCCATACCACACAGTTGGAGAGAAAAGCCCTGGGGAAAGGGTGGGGGAGATGAGATGGAAGGCCCAGAACCCAGGGATGGACACTGTGCACCACTCAGCAGAATAAGCTATTCACTCTGGGATGCCCAGAGGGGACAGTGATGACACAGATGCAGCTCTGGACGTGGCTGATTACCTGTTCCACTTTGATATCATAATCTCCAAGGATTTTTTTGCCCCGAAAGCACTTGGCCCTGGAGGAAGGAAAAAACCCACATGAATAAGTTGTGTCCAGGTGTTTGGGGTCATAAACTTACTATCTCAAAGAACAGGCCTACAGCAGACAGAACCCCAGGATGAGATTCAAGAGACTTAGGTTCTGACTCTAACTCTGGTTCCCGTACCATGAGACCTCATGTAAGACTTATCTTCTCTTTTAGCCTCAATTTACCCAGCTGTAAAATAATCGAGAAGGAATTCTAGTGGCACAGTGGATAAGCACTCGGCTGCTAACTGAAAGGACAGCTCTTTGAACCTACCAGTGGTTCCACAGAAGTAAAGATCTGGCAGTCTTACTCCTGCAAAGAATATTGTTGTTGTTATTGTTATGTGCCATCGAGGCAGCCCCGACTCATAGTGACCCCTCCTTGGGTTTCCAAGGCAGTATCCCTATGGAAGTAGATTGCCCCATCTTCCTTCCGAGGAGTGGCTGGTGGGTTTGAACCGCCAGCGTTCTGGTTAGCAGTCAAGTGCCTTAGGCACTACGCTACCAGAGCTCCTTAACCCTATGGGGCAGTTCTACTGTGTCATATAGGTTGCTAGGAGTTGGAATCGGGTCAGTGGCACCAGGTTTGGTTTGCTTGGTTTTAAAGAAATCCAAAGGGCCCTTTCACACTCAGGCTTTGTGATTTTATGTTAACTTCCCTAGTCTGTGGCTATAAAAATAATCTAGAAATAAATTATTGCTTATGATAATCTTGGTAAGGACTAGGTCAATCCTACAAATCTCTATGGTTTCCTTATTTCCCTGACCTATGTTGTACTCTGATTTTCTAGTCAGTTTCCACCTTTGTAATCTTAGCTTTTAAAAGAAACTCTTCCTACCAATTCTTCCAAAAAGGATTTGACGCAATTTGTTATTTAAAAGGCAAATAGAACCATCAAAATAAGGATTAAAGGAGAAACTATGAACAGCAGGGCGATAATTATAACCCACTGCCATTGAGTTGATAACAACCCACAGCAACCCCATTGGGTTTCCAAGGCTGTAAATCTTTAGGGAAGTAGATTGCCTCATCTTCGTCCTGCGGAGCAGCTGGTAGGTTTGAACCAAGAACTTTGGGGTTAGCAGCCAAACACCTTACCTACTACACCACCAGAGCTCCTTGGAGATAATTATGCCACAGGGGGAAAAAAAAAAGAGAGAGATGAGTGTGCTGCATAAAGCTACTACAAATGCATGCGAGACTTATCCTGTATTTCCAGACATTCAAGAAAATAAGTTGAGCTGAGTTATAAGTACATCATATCTTCCTAGTTTGTCATGGATCCACAGGAACCTCCTATTTATGGTTTTACAGTTCCTTTTAAGAGACCATGTTGATGCTTATATCTGCTCCTACTTTGCCCCTAACCCACCCCACCATAAGACACTCTTATCTGCTAATTTAGGCTGGCTCCTCATTTCTATCAAGGACCTTTCTACACAGTACCTGTTAGCTAGGTTGAGCTTGTTTTTCCCCATTCTTGAAATTTCAAATTGGTACTTTTCACTAGAGGTTTTCTGGCAGTCTCTCTCCAAAATAATAACAATAAATACAATAGTTCAGTGAGAATAAACCTGTATTTTTTTTGGATATCATCTTCTATGGATCATGTGCTAGTTGCTTTCAAGAGCATCTCACTTAGTCCTCTTAATAACATAAAATGTAGGGAGAACGGTCTTTATTTTAGAGATGAGGAAACGAAATTTCAGGAGTGAAAGGGCATATTCAAGTCTAGTTACTGACAGAGTCAGTTTTTACGCCCAAGTCTGGTTCCTTTCCCCCCCCCCCCCATTTTCCCTCTTCAATCCAAAAGGGACTTGATGATATTGTGAGTACCTAGTCCCACTACAAATACTTCCTACCCTAATTCCTGTCAACTACCCAGGATGAGGCCAGGCTATCTCCCTTCCTCTCTGGGCTCTGGAACATCCCGTTCCAGGAAGTTGCCATTTGTCCTACCCAAGTCCCTAGCCACCCTCAAATTGCTCCTCAGAGGCACTCAGCCCTCCTGGAGCTGGATCTCTAAAGTCCACCCCCACCTCTGCCCCAATTCCTTACTAAGTTTCCTCAGATGGCTTCCAGGACCCTGATCACCATTCACAGCACCAGCAAGCCCCTTGGGCAGGGGGCCTGTAGCATTTCCCATCCCTCTGGCTATTACTATCTAATTTACAGCTTGAATAATGGAGTTTACACTTGGCATTATCACTGCTCTGCAGAGCTTGACTCTATAGGTCGTTGTCCAGAATTACAAAAAGGAGGAGCTGGAGTAAAGGACCCATGAGATCTCTTTCAGCCATGAATCTTTGCCTACAGATTCCAAGTGCTTTCTTGCTTTGGTAAGGCATGTCTTCTCACAGCAGTGCTTTTCCAATTCTTCCTCCTCCTATCTTCCTGTCTTCAAATAACTCTCCTTCTGTAAGATAAGTTTTGGAGATACTAACAATAACCTCTCATTCTGTGGGATGCTCTGCATTTTCAAAACACATTGCTTGCCTTGCTTCTCACCACTCTGTGAAGTAGCCAGGAGAGACAGAGCTATCTGTTTGACCAATGGAGGAAACTGAGACCCAGATCAGATAAATGGTATGCGCAGACCACAAAAAAAAAAAAAAAAAAAAAAAAAAAAACCACATAGGCCTTAAGCCTAGAACTCAGAGCTTGTACCTAGGTGCTAACTTGCTGCCAAGTTGTCTAATTCACCCATTTTATTTTGTGGGCTTTGAACACTGGTATTCAAGGATATTTATAGATCCTGGCTGAGTTTATCTGCCACTTCCTGCACCTGCCCGTTGACCAAGTTGGCTAATGAAACTGTTTTCATGCTTTTTCCCCACCCCCACCACTCCAATTATCCTAATGCCTTTTCCGTAAGGTAATTTGAACTGTTGGAAATCTTAGTCTGTATTTCCTGCCCCAGGTCACTGACCTCTCTTGGCTGAGCCACAATCTTACAGAGAAGGAGCCAAGATGGCAGGCAGATGGGGCACAAAGCCTTCTTCTGGAGAATGAACACATTCTTACAGTTCTTGGCTCTTAGACATTTTGGTTCCAGGTATTTCCATGAAAAATTCTGTAACTTACAAGTAAGTGGCAAAAATACTTGCCAATAATAAGAGTATCGATGAGAGGCAGTGTGTTAGAACCTAGCATAATGGGCTGTGGAATCTTGGTCATATATCGAAACCAATCTACCTATCTTCAAAAGCATTTAAAGGAATAAAATTGAAAATGAAACTTCCTCCCCATTCTTTTTCTCATTAAACATACTTGCCATTATCCGTTTCAGCCATATCCTTGCATGGGGGGGTGGGTGGGAATATAAGGCAACATGCTAGATAAACTTCTTTTCTGAGTGTATGTATTTATATACATACTTAAAAATACACCTTAGTGATGTTTGCAGCATATATTGCTACGACTACTTTCTTTTTAATAGTTGCACAAAGTTCCATTTCAACAGTATTCAATAGTATAACCAATATTTTATTAGTGAATATCTAGACTTCAGTGTTTTCTGTGCTATTACAAACAGCACTACAATGGCTTACATTTAAGAATCTAGCAAAAGATAAATAAATACCTCATTGCAGAATTGTTGGTACAAGGTATAGATAGAGTAGCAGAATGACAGTTTTTACTGACACTGCCAAACCGCCTCCACCGAAGAAAATGATGGCACTCCTCTCACTGGTGTCTTGAGTCTCCCCACAGCTGCTTGTATAAGCTGGTCCTTTTCAGTAAGGACTTTCTGATCAGAAGTCTTGTCAAATCAATCCAATCTGTCCCCTTTTGCTTTATACTAAACAGGACCCAAGATGTACATCCTTGAAACACTAACTAAAAATATCTATGATGCCTGTGTTATCAATTTCCCCCTATTGTAACATTTTCTTAATAAACCTACCAGCTGAGGATCTATGTGAGTTTAATGGCTTGCAGCTTCCTTGATGGACCAGGTAATGAACCGTCTCCCCTTTATTGCTAAAATGACTAGAAACTTCTAGATTTAACTCTTCCTAGTCAAGGTAGAAGGAGCTCTGTTGGCATAGTGCCCAAGGCATTTGACTGCTAACCAGAAGATTGGTGGTTCAAACTCACCAGACAGTCCATAGAAGGAAGACTGGGCAATCTACTTCCATAAAGATTCACTGCCTCAGAAACCCAATGGGGGTCGCTATGCGTTGGAATCAACTCGATGGCAGTGAGTTTGGTTTCTTTTTTTTGAGGGGGAGGGAGTCAAGGCAGTGAATGCTTTCATTAATTCCCATCCACCTACCTATTGGGCTTGTGAGGCTGAGGAGCAGGATTTAAGAGACCTCTTCTAATGACATTTCAAAACCTGGCTTAACCCAGGCAAGCCCACCTTAAATCCCCTCCTTTTACGCATGAGATTATGAAGAAAGAACTCTAGAATAGGATCCAGGAAGCTGTGTTCAGCCCTAGTCCTGCCACTTGTCAATGGACCAATTCTGGGCAAGTAAAGGAGCTCGGATGGTGCAGTGATTAGGCATCGGCTGCTAATCAAAAAGTCAGCAATTCGAAACCACCAGCCACTCCTCAAGAGGAAGATGCTTCCATAAAGATTTACAGCCTTGGAAACCCTACAGGGCGGTCCTACTCTGTCCTACACGGTCACTATGAGTTGAATTTGATCTCTGGCAGCAGGGGCTGAGCAAGTAACATCTTTCTGCACCTCAGTTTCCTCATGTATAAAATAGGGATGATAATAATTTTAATAACAGTAACAGCAACCACTAATTATGTCCCAAACATCTAACTGTTTTACCTATTTAATACCAGGGTCACAGATTGTTGGGAAGATATAATTAAATCATATGAGAGTAATTGACACAAAAATGTTCTGAAAACTCTGAAATACTATGTTAATCTGAATATTGTTAGCAAAATATAACAAATACTTATGTACTAGGTATTATGCTTTTTACTGTTGCCACAACCAATTCCTCTTTTGACCTTCTATCACATTTATTGTCTTTGCATGTTTTTTGGCTCAGCACCATCCTCTGATAGAACCTTTCAAAGTCAATTGTTTAATAATCTCCAGCACCCTCCTACCCAGCCTGGGACCACCAGATAATATAATAATGTTTAAGAGCAAGGGCCAGGCCATATGTGAGCACTGGATTTTGCAGAATATTTTGGATTTAAAATATTGATGATGTCCCACTATTAGATTATACTCTCTGAGCTAAGGCTTATAAAAATACAGTCAGTGTATTACAAATTCCCAAATCCCTCACAAAGTAGGGTCCAGACTAGGCTCACCATCTTGGCTTGCTTATTAACTGGAGATGTTAGGAGTGCTGGTTTAGGCCAGACAAATATAGGAAACCAGAAGAAGCTACCCTCAGGCTTAATGGATGAAGTCTGTCCTGCAGGCCCAGCCATTTTCTCTCTTCTTCTATGTGCAAAAGCCAGGGTGGTCATGTTTTTATCCTACATGAAAACCTCTTATCAATTTCCTTCATCTTCACTGGAGCTAAACGAACTAACAAATTCACTGCCATTGAGTCGATTCTGAATCATAGTGACTCCCACTGGGTTTCTTAGGTGGTAAACCTTTACGGAAGTAGATTGCCTCATCTTCCTTCAACAGCGTGGCTGGTGGGTTTGAACCACCAACCTTCTGGTTAGTAGTCAGATGCCTTAGGCACCACTGGAGCTAAAGGACCCTAAAACAGCTCAGAATGTGAATCCTCCCTAGTTGACTGAGATTTGCACAAGGATCAAAATCTCAGCGTAGGTGATGGAAACACTAATGGTGTATTTACAGGCTCGGAGGCACTTAGAGAGCAGAAGACCTCTTACCAAAACCAAAAGCCAAAATCAGTGGCATCAAGTTGATGGAGAGGCCATGTGTATAAGAGTAGAACTACGTTCCAGTGTTTTCAGTGGCTGATTCTTTGGAAGTAGACCATTTGGCCTTTCTTCCAAGATGCCTCTGGGTGGACAGAACCTCTAACCTTTGGTTTAGCAACTGAGCTTGTTAACTGTACTGTGTGCCTTTTTCAGGAGCTCTGGTAGCATAGTGCCTAAGGCATTTGACTGCTAACCAGAAGGGTGGTGGTTCAAACCCACCAGCTACTCCCCAGAAGGCAGGTTAGGCAATCTACTTCCGTAGAGATACTGCCTCAGAAACCTAAGGAGGGGTCGCTGTGAGTCAGGTTGGAGCTCTGGAAATCAGTTCAGCACTTAGTAAATGCCTAGCAATGGCCTAGACACTTATTTCTGGGAAGATGCCTAATTTTTGGCTCTCAGTATCTCGAACTCAGGCCTTGTTCTTTCAGCTAAGAATTTCAAGCCTTGAAGATGTTAGAAAACAAAGCAGAATTAGGAAGAGATTCCCATTTCCTACATCTTACGCTCCAAGTGTAAAATCAGGCCTGGCAGTCTTGAAGAGAGTTTGTGAGTGCCTACTGCCACCCACTGGTAGGCTGAGTATGGCAGATTCATTGCGTTCAGCTCCCCAGCCAGGGTCAGCAGAATAGCCACCTACTCCACTGGCCAAAAAAGACTTCACCGGGTGCTTATCTGCTGCTCTGACAAACCATGAGGGGAGATTAAGGGTCTCTTCTAAAAGTGAGCATCCACACACATCCCAAGCTGGAAATATGGCTTGTTGCAGCCTGCAGAAAGAAAGGCCATGCTTTGTCAGTAAATTCAGCAAAAATTTACTGAGTACACAATGTTATATGCTGGGGATTTAAAAATGCATTAATAGTTGCCAAGTATAGAAAGAAGAGGCTAGAAAAATAGACTGATAACTATATGGACAATTGCTAGGGTCCTTTCAACTCTAAGGTTTTTTACTAGGATTCACATTCTCACCTTTCAATCTTTTCCTTAAAAAATAACATATTTAAAGATATATACACAAAGTATTAACAAATGTTTCATTTAGCACAGAAATACATACAGTAAAAATAAATCTCCTCTAATTTCAAGGAGCTCCGGGGTTAGTAAAGAGACAGAAACATAAAAATAGATTGTAATACAGGGTATAAGCTGTAGCAGATATAATGAACAAGGCACTGTGGGAATCTGAAGCAACCAGCAATTCTCTGCCCGTACAGATGGAGGAAGGCTCCTTGGGGACAGAGCTGAGTCTTAAGGAATGAGTAGGAACTTACCACTTAAGAAGGAGGAAGCTGAATTGAAAGGTGAGTACAAAGTCTGAGGCTTAAGTGAACATCCAGAACTCTGGGACTCAACTGTGGGCCTCCAAAAGACTTTTTTTTTTTTTTTTTTAATCTTTTCTTATGGAAAATTTTATCCGCAATAATTAGCAACATTTTGCCAGTCTTAGTACATTGATTATCTTCCCTGTTTTTGTTACTGAGGATATTGGAGTATTTTAAAGCAAAAATCAAACATCATGTTATTTCTCCTGTAAATATTTAAGTGTTATCTCCAACTGGTAATGACTTTTACAATATAAGCACCATGCCATTATCTCACCTAGCAAAATTAGCAATAATTTTTATTAACATCTTTACTGAGTCTATATTCAGATTTTCCCAACTGTCTCTAAAAGTGCTCTGAAATATTTTAAGCAGACAAGTGACACAGTCAGATTAACTAGGATCTGGGAGACCACTTTGTCTGTAATGTGGAAGAGACTGGTGGGAGCAAACCAGGCCTCCAGGAAGTCATTTGGGAAGCTGGTACAGTAACTAGACTTCAGTATTTGTTATTTTAATGGCACTTGGCAAAGCAGTAGTATTGCATAGCACTGGCTGGGCAACTCAGTCGTCATTTATTGATTAGGTCTGGGAATGTCAAAGCTAGCTGGGAAGTGACAGAGATGATAAAAAACAGGATTTAATGAGGTGACAGAGAGTGGGATAGGCCTCCCACTATCGATATTCTAGAACAGAGACATAATAAATAAGAGCAAAAATAGGCAGGGACTTGCATCGGTGAAAAGGTTCTCAGACCAAACGTGGCCTTGTTATCTAATTCAAGAGCCATAAAGTTTTCATTCAGGACATGGAGAAATTTTTGTCATAGACAACTGTTTAGATAAGAAACAGAGAGTAGGAAGAAATAAACACTTTCCCAGATCAAAGCAAAATTCTGTGGCTGGCCCTTGATATTATTAATCCAGTGATTAAGTTGTTAAATCAAACGCTCTGCAGCTGCAGCACTTCCCTGACGCAGAGCAAGCAGCATGGTGTCTCAGCTAACATTCATATAAATGATCTGGAGGAGACAGTACAGGGAAATTGCCAAGTCTGCAGATGGCATTCAGCTCTTCCAGGGATTAAAATGCCAAGTTGATTAGGGATAACTGAAAGAAGATGTGGATGTGGGCAGAAAAGTGGCAGATGAGTTTTAATGTGAGGAAGTGTAAGAAAACATATTCAGGGGAAATAATCTTATCAGAGGATTGGGAACTGGCACACTCAATTGGAATCCAGTGAAGAAACCTGAAATGACAGATAACTGTTCCCTTAAGACATTAGTCCTGTAAAATGTCACAGACAAAAAAGAAAGAAAGAAGGGTGAAAAAATTGGTGATCATCAGAAAGTGTATTGGAAATCAAATGTGAAGGATTTTTCTCTCTCTCGTCTCATGTGGTACAAGCCATAGTACTTTTTTGAATTTGTGAATACAAGATATTAGGCCCATTCATCTAAATTCAAATGCCATGATGAAAGTAGAAATGGGTCAGAGAAAAACAAAGAACAAAATGAGAAGTTAAAATAACGAGTCTTCTTAAGTCTGTGAAAGTACAGATCCAAAGGGGACACAGTGTGGGAAGGGGAAGGGGAAGAGAACACTGAGCAACTAGATACAGGGGCCTCAGACAACTCAAATTACTATCACAGTGTATCATCCTTTATGGGAACATTATCTCAATGTTATTAATTTTACAGGAAAATTGGGCCCAGACAGATTAAGTGACTTGCTTAAAGTTAACAGAGCTGATAAAATTAAATTCCAGCTCTTTTGATGAGTAGGTTTTGAGATTGTACACTTCTTTAGATGGGAACTGTACTCTACTCATCTTTGTATTCCCTAGGTCTTCACTTCTGTTTGGCAGATAGTAGATGCTCAGGAAAATTTAAAAAGTTATTGAGTTGAATACAGCTACACATAGGGAAGACCCTTAACAAGATGGATTGATACAGTGGCTGCAATGATGGGCTCAGATTTAGCAAGGATTGTGAGGATAACACAAGACCAGGCAATGTTTTGTTCTGTTGTACATAGGGTCGCTATGAGTCGGAGGTGACTCGATGGCACCTAACAATAACACATATGGAGGTTAATATCAGAAGGACAACCACGCTCACTCTGATAGGGTCCTGGACTTGAGGAACTCTTGAGGATACCCAGTTAGTCCTTGTCCAATAGCTTATGAAATTCCCTTAAGTGATCTGCAGGATGGCATCAACAGCCTTAGGCAGCAGATGAGACCCCTGAAGAAAAGCAGCAATCCCAAGGCTCTGAAAATAACTAATTTCTAAGTAAACACCCCAGCTGTGACTTCAGCTGGGAACAGTGAATCAGTTTTACTGGCAAATTTTCTGAAGATCGTTATTTTAGGGAATAATTAAATGACGCAGTATCACAAGATAACAACATTATCAAATACAGAAGGAAAAAAAAATAATCCTGTAACTCAGGAGAGCACATGATGGAAAGATTACAGGCATTTGTCTGTAATTATAGTGGAGCTGCAGAACAGAATGCCTTAGAGTCAGGGGACAGATTCTTTTTCCATGACCAGCTTATAAAATTAAATCAAGCTGATTTGAGATTGAAGCAAAGTGGGTCAGTTATAAAGTTTGCTTTGGAAGAACAGCAGACAAATATAATTTTCAAAAGACATGGATTTGTTTTATGCCAGATAAATAGGGTTCCTAGCATTGACAAACCTCCAAGTTTAACTCCAGCATATGGAGACAAATTACACCCACAGTCACCACTGCTGTCAAAGCTGCACACTTCCATCCTTTCGTAACAGTCTGCATATGAGGAAACATCCTCATGATCTGGCCCCACGAGTCTCTTTCAAACTTCTCTCCCACTATTTCCCCCCATGCAGGCCTGCTGCACAGTCTTTATGTGAATGAGAAAAAGGCTGCCTTTGCTCTGGATGGGCATATCCTTGCAGCTGGGCACTTGACTGTGCAGAACGCAGGGTTGGATTTCAGCACATACCGCCCCCCACACTTGTCTCCTTAGTCAGATGCCTGCTTGCAATGAACAACCTACAAAAACATATTACAGAAGCTCTATCCCACTCCATCCACCATTCAGACAGTTTCCCAACCACCTCGTGTAAACCTGTTGTCCGTGTGCTTTTGTCCACTTAGAAATTACTCCCTCCCCATTCTTCAAGGTCCAAAACAAGTTCTCTCTTATGACATCTTCCCTGTCTGCCCCACATACATTGTTTTCTCTTTCCTCTGAAAGCTTAGTCTGAAACGTGTTCACTTGTCACTTTAAATAAACACAGCCTAGTACCCTCAGCTAATTTTTCATGGATGCATCTCTTCCCTACTATATCAGAAGTTTGTTGAGAGTGTGCAGTGTGTCTTACACTTCCTTCCTGGTCCCCAATCACTCACCCTCACCCTCACAACAGCCATATACAAATCATACTCTTAATAAAGACCTGGTAGAGGACACCCACCTGACTGGAACTTTTGCGAATGGGGAACCTCAATATATGAAACTGTTATCACATAAGAATACATAATACTGTATGTTCAGCAAATGCTGATAACAAATAACCATTTACATCTTTCAGCTGGATATATCCTCCCTAGCTCAAAAGGAGCTCTGGTGGTGTAGTGCCTAAAGCATTTGACTGCTACCAGAAGGTTGGTGGTTCAAACCCACCAGCCACTCCATGGAAGGAAGACTGGGCAATCTGATTCTGTAAAGATTTACTGCCTTGGAAACCCAAAGGGGGTTGCTATAAGTTGGAATTGACTCGATGGCAGTGAGTTTGGTGTGGAGTTTTTTGAGCTCAAAAGGAAGACAGACTTTCTCCATCAGTTTAAACAGAAATAAGCAATGCAGGCCAGTTCAGAAACATTGCATTTTAAACAACTGCTGAGTAGCATAGAGAAGCTCTGGTAGCATAGGGCCTAATGAGCTTGACTGCTAACCAGAAGGCTGGCAGGTCAAACCCACCAGCCACTCCTCAGAAGGAAGGTTGGACAATCTACTTCTGTAGTGATACCACCTCGGAAACCCAAGGAGGGGTCGCTATGAGTAGCGTCCGACTCAAGGGCACATAACAACAACAACAACAAGTAGCATAGTGGAAAGAGTATCAGTTCTAGGTTCACCTGGGTTTAAATCTCAGGTCTTCTACTTACTAGCTGAACTTGGGTTCTTTCACACCTTTCTGCATCTTCCTATGTTGTTGTTGTTGTTGTTATGTGCTGTCGAGTTGGACCTGACTCATATGGACACCTCCTTGGGTTTCTGAGGCTGTATCACTATAGAAGTAGATTGCCCTACCTTCCTTCCGAGGAGTGGCTGGTGAGTTTGAACTGCCAGCCTTCTGGTTAGCAGTCAAGTGCCTTACGCACTATGCTATCAGAGCTCCTGTATCTTCATATAGAATACCTATTTCTAAAGTTTGTTAGGATTAAATGACTCTGACTTCAATGTATTCCTCAAACATGCCACTTTTCTGTGCCTTTCTGGCTTTTGGGCTCACTGCCTGATACATCTTTCCCCTAGGTCTCTGCATGTCCTGCTTCTTCTCAACAGTCTCAGCTCAAACTTTCCTCCATCTATAGTGGTTTCCGCTGACTGGAGGTAAAGGAGTCCTCTCACTTCCCAGCCATTCTCTGTATATTATCTTCATAGACATTATTCTATTTTGACGTTTCCTTGACTCTTTGTTTTTGTTTACTATCTATCTCCCCAACCAAACTGTAAGCTCCATGAGAACAGGAACCTGGTGGTGGTTGCCATGAACCTTTTATACCCAGCTCAGTTAAAATGCCTACCACTTGTCAGGTGCTTAGTAACATTTGCTGAATGAATAAATGGGGTCAGTATCTAGCAGGGCACTTAGCCACACATTAGCTCATTTTCTGCCTCTTTTTTATGTAAAAATCCTGAATTAAACAATGTCCTTTGTGGGTCTTTTAGAGGGCATTTCAACAAAATGGATTCATTACTAGAATGCTGATCAGGTAAAGACTGGGATATGGTCATTTACTCCAGTGTGTGATAAGACCATCATCCATCTGAATGTACATTGAATTTTGGCTTCAACAATCATTAAAATGTTTATGCATTTTATTGAAATGTGCCATATTTACCATCACCATATTATGAAAAACTAACAACAATATAATATTCCCTTAAGCCTTCTGGAAGTAATATTTTGCTTAGGGCCATTTTATTTATTTTACTTATGAGGAAACTGAGGCTCAGAGAGGGGGAAATAATTGATTAATACAAGATCAACCACTTAGTTTGAGGCAAAGCACATTCCTTTTCCATACTACCATGCCACCTCCTTAGAGTAAGAAAGGAAACACTGTCAAAAATCAAAGAACATTCATTTCAACCACAAACCCTTTGCCATCAATTCGATTCTGACTCACAGCAACTGAACAGGACAGAGTAGAATTGCCCCATAGGGTTTACAGGGCTCTAAATCTTTACAGCCACTACTTGTCTGTCAGTTTATCATACTGTGGTGGCTTGCATGTTGCTGTGAGGCTAGTGGCTATGCCACTGATATTTTGAATACCAGCAGGATCACCTATGGTGAACAGGTATCAGTGGAGCTTCTAGAATAAGACAGACTTGAAAAAAAGGAAGAGGCCATCCACTTCTGAAAAAACTGGCCAGTGAAAACCTTATGAATAGCAATGAAACATTGTCTAATATATTCCTGGAAAACTTTATGAATAGCCCTGAAACACTGTCTGATATAGTTCTAAAAGATGAACCCCTCAGGTTGGAAGCACTCAGAATATGACTGGGGAAGAACTGCCTTCTCAAAGTGGAGTTGACTTTAATGACGTGGATGGAGTAAAACTTTTGGGACCTTCATTTGCTGATGGGGTGCCACTCAAAATGGGAAGCAGCAGTTGCAAACATCTATTAATAATCAACATAGTGCCTAAGGCATTTGACTGCTAACCGGAAGGCTGGCGGTTCAAGCCCACCAGACACTCCTTGGAAGGAAGGTTGGACAATCTACTTCCGTAGTGATGTGGGATGCACAAAATATGAATCTAGGAAAATTATAAGTTGTCAAAATGAAATGGAACACATAAAGACTGATATTCTAGGCATTAGTGAGCTGAAATGGACTAGTATCAGCCATTTTTAATCAGACAGTCTACTCATCTATACCAGTCTACTATACTGGGAATGACAAATTGAAGAGGAATGGTATCACATTCATCGTCACAAAGGATGTTTCAAGATCTATTCTGAAGTACAATGCTGTCAGTGATAGGATAATAACCATATGCCTACAAAGAAGACAAGTTAACACTATTATTATTCAAATTTACACAACAACCACTAAAGCCAAGGATGAAGAAACTGAAGATTTTTACCAACTTCTGCAGTCTGAAATTGACCAAATTTACAATCAAAATGTATTGATTATTATTACTGGTGATTGGAATGTGAAAGTTGGAAACAAAGAAGAATCATCAGTAGTTAGAAAATATGGCTTGGTGATAGAAATAATGCTGGAGATCACATGATAGAATCTTGCAAGACCAACAACTTATTCATTACAAATACTTTTTTTCAATAACATAAATGGTGGCTATATGTGGACCTTGCCAGATGGAATACACAGGAATCAGATTGACTACATTTGTGGCAAGAGGTGATGGAGAAGCTCAATATTTTCAGTCAAAACAAGGCCAGGATTTGACTGAGGAACAGACCATCAATTGCTCAGATGCAGGTTCAAGTTGAAGATGAAGAAAATTAAAACAAGTCCACAAGAGCCAAAATATGACCTTGATTATATCTCATCTGAATTTAGAGACCATCAGAAGAAAAGATCTGACTCACTGAACACCAATGACTGAAGATCAGATGAATTGTGGGATGACATCAAGAGCATCATACATGAAGAAAGCAAAAGGTCATTAAAAAGACAGGAAAGATAGAAAAGACCAAAATGGATGTCAGAAGAGACTCTGAAACTTGCTCTTGAATGGTGAGTAAAGTGAATGGAAGAAATGATGAGATAAAAGAGCAGAATAGAAGATTTCAAAGGTCGGTTTGAGAAGGCAAAGAAAAGTATTATAATGAAATGTACAAAGACCTGGAGTTAGAGAACCAAAAGGGAAGAACATGTTTGGCATTTCTCAAGCTGAAAGAAATGAATAAAAAATTCAACCTTCCAGTTGCAATATTGAAGGATTCTATGGGCAAAATAGTGAAAGATGCAGGGAGCATCAAAAGAAGATGAGAAGAATACAAAGAGTCACTGTACCAAAAAGAATTGGTCGATGTTCAACTATTTCAGGAGGCAGCATGTGAGCAAGAACCAATGTTACTGAAGGAATAAGTCCAAGCTGCACTGAAGGACTTGGCAAAAAAACAAGGCTCTAGGAATTGACAGAATATCCTTTGAGATGTTTCAACAACCGGATGCAGCACTGGAGGTGCTTACTTATTTATGCCAAGAAATTTATGCAAGCAAAATTTTGCTGAAGATAATTCAAAAGCAATTGCAGCAGTATATTGACAAAGAACTTCCAGAAATTCAAGCTGGATTAAAAGAGGACATAGAATGAGAGACATCACTGCTGTCAGATGGATCTTGGCTGAGAGCAAGGAATATCAGAAATATGTTTACCTGTGTTTTATCGACTATGCAAAAGCATTCTGACTGTGTGGATCATAACAAATCATGGATAACATTGCAAAGAATGGGAATTTCAGAACACTTAATTGTGGTCGTGAGGAACCTGTACATAGAGCTAGAGGCTGTTGTTTGAACAGAACAAGGGAGTTTAAAATCAGGAAGGATGTGCCTCAGGGTTGTATCCTTTCACCATACTTATTCAATCTGTATGCTGAACAAATAATCTAAGAAGCTGGACTATATGAAGAAGAATATGGCATTAGGATTGGAGGAAGACTCATTAACAACCTGCGATATGCAGATGACACAACCTTGCTTGTTGAAAGTGAAGATGACTTGAAGCACTTACTGATAAAGATCAAAGACTTCAGTCTTCAGTATGGATTACACCTCAATATAAAGAAGACAAAAATCATCACAACTGGACCAATAAGCAACATTACAATAAGTGGAGAAAAGATTGAAGTTGTCAGAGATTTCATTTTACTTGGATCCACAATCAACACCCAGAGAAACAGCAGTCAGGAAATCAGAAGTATTACACTGGGCAAATCTACCACAAAAGACCTCTTGAAAGTGTTAAGAAGCAACAACGTCACTTTGAACACTTAGATGCACTTAACCAAAGCAATGGTATTTCAATTAGCTTATGTGAAAGCTAGACAATGAATAAAGAAGACCACAGGAGAGTTGATAACCTTTGAATTGTGGTGTTGGTCAAGAATATTAAAAATACCATGAACTGCCAGAAGAACAAATACATCTGTCCTGGAAGAAGTACAGCTGGAATGCTCCTTGGAAGTGAGAATGGCCAGACTTCGTCTCACGTATTTGGTCATATTATCAGAAGGGAACATTCCCTGGAGAAAGCTATCATGCTTGGTAAAGTAGAGGGTCATTGAAAAAAAGGGAAGACCCTCAACAAAACTGGCACAGTGGCTGCAACGATGGGCTCAAGTATAGCAAGGATTGTGAGGATGGCACACAACCAGGCAGTGTTTTGTTCTGTTGTACACAGGGTTGCTATGAGTCAGAGCTGACTCGACAGCACGTAACAGCAACAACAAATCTTTACAGAAGGAGATTGCCTCACCTTTCTTCTGCTGAGTGGTTGGTGGGTTTGAGCCACTAACCTTCTGGTTAGCAGGTAAATACCTTAACCACTACACCACCAGAGCTCCTTTGGTATTCAACAGAGATTTCTAAATGGATAGGACGGGATGTGGACTGAGGTTCTGATCTCCATTCAGTGTGCTTGTAAGATAAGGAATGTGAATGGCAAAACACTGAAGTGTGTTGCTGAGACTCTAATTCATGGCAACCCCAAGTGTGCAGAGTAGAACTGCTCCATAGGGTTTTTAAGGATGTGAGTTTTCAGAAGCAGATCACCAGGCCTCTCTTCCGAGCTGCCTCTGGGTAGGTTCAAACCAACAACCTTTCAGCTAGTACTTGACCACGTACCACTTGTGCAAAAAAGTTCTATTTATTATTTTTATCACTTTACTGATGCATTGATTCTGTATCACCAAAACAGGGCAAATTGCTGGAAGTAAATAAGAAATGAGCTCTATCTACAATATGTTCTCATTAGCAAACTGCCATAGCTGATATTATCTGCCTCCTCACTACCATGGCTCGGCAGAAACATCTTTGTACCTCAAGGCAACAACACTGTATTTCCAAATCCAAACCCAGGTGGCACATTCCATTCTATAGTTTTCCCACTGGCACCAATTCAGGGGTAGCTATTACCATAATAGGCACTATTAACTGAATTTTGGCAGGCAGGCAAGAAAACTGTCACTGTCCAAGAAGACATATACTAGAGGCTCCCTGATGCACTTGAGTTTAACAACATGGAATCACTACTCAAACCCTGAATGGAGACATGGGCCTTCGATAATGTTCTTTCAATTTTATAGATGAAGACTCTGAGGCTTAAAGAGGAAAAGTAGCCCAAGGCTGGCCATATGATGGGAACCTATGGGTTCCCTGACCTCTCAACTCAATGCTCTGTTTCTCACACCAGATTTAGTCTGGAATGGATCTGGATAGAGGGAGCCCTGTTAGTGCAATGGTCCAGCGCTTGGCTGCTAACTGAAAGGTCAGTGGTTTGAACCCACCAGTTGTTCCACATTAGAAAGAGGTGGCAATTTGCATTCATAAAGATTACAGCCTTGGAAACCCTACAGGGCAGTCCTCCTCTGTCCTATAGGGTCACCATGAGTAGGATTTGACTCGATGGCAACAGGATCTGGATAGGGCTCATACCTTAATATAGAAGTGCAAAGATATATGGTACTGTTCAGCCTCTTATCTCCTCAGTGAATTTGTCCACTCTTTGATCCACTGAAATGCTCCTCACGCTCAACAAGCCTTAAAGAGTAATTTTAAAAACCACCCCAAACAGATTAGCCTGAAAACTCAGCTAATTTTATTCTTAGTGTTTGGGCATATTCCTTTGAAAAAGCATCTATTATTAATTCAATACTGCTATACTGAAATATATTCTATAAACCTCTAAATTATTATAATTCTCATTAATTTACTCAATGAACAGAGAGACTTATTAGATAAGCTGCCTACTATTCGTCTAGCACTATGCAAGGCATGGGTGAGGGCAGAGGAAGGGTCTAAAACAAGTTGGACCCCGCTATCATACAAAAAAATACAAATGCATTAGTACTAACAGAAGTAGAGTTGGCTATTTACCCCAGAGCCCAAGCAACAGAACTATAAGAGCAATTAATATTTGTTAAGTACTTAGTAAGCACCAGTCACTGTGCTGTGTGCTTTATACACTTTATTCAACTAATCCTCACACCAATCATATAAAGTAGGTAGCATTTTTCTCCCAATTTTACAGATAACTAAAGCACAGAGAGATTAAGTAACTTGCTAGATCATACAACTAGTAGGTAGTGATTCTGAATTCAAAATGAGTCCAGAGCAGCTTGAATTCATCACTTTGCATTACTTCTGAAATATGGAATTATTCAGGAATATTTTAAAGAGCATTCATAAAAACCTCACAGCTTACTAATAATGCTTACTAATAATTTTCTAAAATATTATTCATGCTTCTCTATTTTTTGACTCTATGTTGCTCTTGTTGTTTGCCATCAAGTCAGACCCAACTCATAGCGACCCCTCCTTGGGTTTCTGAGGCAGTATTACTACGGAAGTAGTTTGACTCTATAGATTAAATAAATTTTTTGTAACAAAAACATGAGCTGAATGTAATTAATGTTACTGAATTGTACATTGAAATGGAAAATGTTTTGTTATATATATATATATATATATATATATATATATATATATGTGTGTGTATACACACACACACACACACACATATATATATATATACACACACACATACCAGAGGGTTGGCAGATCAAACTCACCAGCTGCTTCTCTGGTGGACGATGAGGCAATCTACTTCTGTGAAGATTTACAGCTTTGGAAACCCAACGGGGGTCACCATGAGTCAGAATAGACTGCATGGCAATGGGTTATTTTAGTATACACATACACACATACATAAGCGTACTACAATTTTTTTTTAAAAAAAGCTACAAAAGAATTTGTCACATTAAAAACAAAAATGAATCCACTTGAACATAATACTTAAAAATGGTTGCTTCCAAGGAAGTATGATTTTTGCATTAAAAATAGTTTTTAAAATGGGTACTTATGCAAAATAGTAAAGATAACTAACACACTTAAGTATAATTTGGTACATTTCTACTAATAATCAACCATTATAAATGTTAATCCTCTTTTTTTTTTTTTTCCATAGTGGCTTTCAAGAGAAAATTCTTTAAAATCTTTTCTTCATTAGGTTTCTAAAAAACTCTTCAACACTTGCAATCAAAGCTTTCACAGTTTCTTTTTAGTTAAGAGCTGTACACTTTTTAAAGTCCTTTATTGATTTTTTTTTATCACTCCTTACATCTTTTAGAATTTATTGTGCACTTTTAGAGTTAGGACTCCAAAACTTCAAAAATATCATTAATCTAGAACAGATTAAGTTTCCATACATTCTACATGATTTTCTATCTGTATATAGTACAGAAAAAGAAGTGATAAATTCTGGTTGGGATGAACCAGGAAAACGTCTCAAAAAAGGTAGTCATTTGGTTCATTTTGTAGCTTAGGAATTCATTTAGATTACAGTTTCTTCATTTGTAAATGAGGTGTTTACATAATTTCTAAAGGCCTTTTCAGGCTCTGACTGTATGAGTTAAACAGCAGGACTTAACTATGAGATATGGGAAGAGCATTTTAAGTGGAGAAGTGATTTAAACCAAAATATTATTGCAGCATGAAAGTGCATTTGCAAAGCCCTGCTAAGTAGTGGTGCAGTTATGGTATAATATTGGATATGCATGTGGCAGAGAGGGCTTGACAGGGAAGTGTGGATAAGGGTGAAAGGAAAAATGAAGACAGACAGTTAAAGTTCCTTGCTCCTACATTTGCCAAGGACCAGAAGAGGGGCCTCGGAAGATGAAAGGCTGCAAAGACAATGCTTTAGAATTCTGGGGATGACAAAACAGAGATCTTGACAGAACTCTCTAGGCCGGTGCCTGCTACTTGAATGCTATTTATTTCCTGGTTCCAGATTCTGTACTTTGGGGATTTTCCTAAGATAAAACTGAAATTGTGGGGCCAAACTTGCTTCCTGCTTTATGTCAGCAATTTCAGTGTGTGGCTATGTTCACCTGAGTGGCTTAGACTCAACAGAGTCTGGCTATATCATTGATGTGTATGACGCCTAAACTAGGAAACTTAAAACTAGATTATCACATCCGATCTCACACCCCAATGCAAAATGCTACTCTATAATATTGATTACAAAGGGTCATCAGAGAAATTACTGTCTCGGTTTTTTTTTTGTGTGTGTTTTTCTCCATTTTCAGATAGCTGATTTTTAAACTGGGCTAAAATTTGCCATCTTGTGGTTTCCTGTTTGGTCTACCTCTGCCAACATAAAACCTTTCTTGTATATGTCAATCTTGTGAGGGGCTTTACTTCTTCAGGCTACACTGGCCCCATTATTCTCTTGAACATTTCTCACATGACATAGTTTTATGTTCTTAGAGTGTGACGCTTAGAATTTAGTGAAAGTCTCTGCAAGCTTGAGTAAAGAAGCAAATTTTAAAAGCTGGACAAATCTTGAGATTTTATTCAATATAAGTTTTCTCTTTGCAAACTACCATTAAGGGAAAGCATGATCTTGGAGAAATGCAGGTCTGTTTATTTCTTTAAAGTAATGAATTCTAATCAGAGCCTGTGGTATCTGTTCAAATTCCTGCCACTATTTTATATTATGTCCTACTGAAGGAAAAGTAAAAACTAGTTAGAATCCTCAAGCAGCTATAACATACTTCTCCAAACTTAAATTTATTATTTGTCTAAACAAAGAAATGTTTCAAGCATAAAGAAATATTTAAAGAATGATATAATAAACACCTGTTTATCCATTACCTATGTCAAATCTTAATATTTTTCTATATCTACTTCAAAATTTTTTAAAGAAATACAATATTAATATATACTGTTGAAGTTGTTTGCACATTCCTCCTCAATCCTATTCTCCTACCACCCTTCTCCAGAGATAATTATTCTAAATTAATGTTTATTACTTCTATATCCATCACTCATCTGTCAACCTGTCATACTGTGGTGGCTTGCATGATGCTATAATGCTAAAAACTGTGTCATTAGTGTTTCAAATGCCAGCAGGGTCACACATGGTGGACAGGTTTCAGCGAAGCTTCCAGAATAAGACAGATGAGGAAGAAAGGCCTGGCAATCTACTTCTGAAAATTAGCCAGTGCAAACCCTAGGGACCACAACAGACAAAGTCACTTGCTTTGCATATGTTATCAGGAGGGATCAATTGTTAGAGAAGGGCATCATGTTTGGTGAAATAGAGAACCAACAAGAGTGTGGGAGATGGATTGTCATAATAGCTGAAAAGATGACTCAGACATGTTGGCAATTGCGAGAATGATGCAGGATCAGGTAATGTTTTGTCTGCTGTATGAACAGAACAGTTGGAGTTGACTCCATGACAACTAACAACATTTCCATATACCTATTGATATAGTTTTACTATATATATATGCATTCATAAAGTATATATAGATTGTTTTTCTTGTTTTAGGGGTTTATATAAGTAGTATTCTGTATCTATCTATCTACAACTTCCCTTTTTCATTCAATGTTGTTTTTGACACATATTCACCATTACACATAAATCTTTGGCTCCTTTGTTTTTATTGTTTGAATATACCATAACATATTTATTTATTCTTCCAATATGGTCAGTTAGTTTATTCCTGAATGTTTGTTATTACAGATAAAGTTGAGTTGATCTTTCATGTACTGGGGTCCTTGGAAAAGTCTTTTCCCTTTAAATTGTCTGTAAATCACACATTCTGTTTCTATTATTTTTGTTGTTGCCCTTTTTTTAAAAAATCTTATTTTAAACATGTCTACTTTACTTACCAAATATAAATTTACAATACAAAGACTTTAGTATGCTTTAAAACTTATCACTTCCCCCTCTTTTCTCTCCTCCAATATTATATACTATTGCACAACATTTTAATTTCCCCTTCTTTTTATATTTCCAGAATTAATCATCATTTTTGTTGTTATACAGTTAGGTATTTTTTTCTTTTTGTCTTTCTTTCAGATTTACCCACATTTACCAATTTTACTGCTCACTATTGTTTTTTGTTTATGTCACAATTTCCTTTTGGATTCAATTTCCTGCTTCCTAAAGAGCATCCATCTTTAGTAGTCCTTTCAGAAACGACCTCTGAGAAGTAAACTTAAGGACTCTACCTGCCTAAAATGATCTCTGTTTTACTCTTATTCTCAGAAATTCAGAAATTCTAGATTAACAGGTTTTTCCTTTTTACTTTCAGACTTTGAGGAAATCATTGCATTGTTTATTTTGCCACTGAGAAGTCTATTGTCAGTCTAATTGTGATTCCTTGTAGGATATCTATCTTGGTATACAGTTAACATCTACTTTTTGTCTTTGATGTTCTGTAGTTTCACTCTAATGTGTCTAGATCTGGCTTTGTTTAAGTTTATTCTCTTCTAACTCAATATTTTTTCTAATAATATGTTCTTCATCAAATTTTCAACATTATCTCTGAATACTGCCTCTTCTCCATTCTCTCCTTCTAGAACTATAATTGAACATAGAGTCAATTCACATTATTTGCAATAGTTATGCTCTATAAAGTCACTGGGAACACTGAATTGGCAAATACTGAACCACTGTTCCTTGGGTAAATACAGGGTTAGGTGCCTGTGAGCCTCTGGCCACAATATTTTTAACAATCAATACATAACCATGTTTTACGTGGGTTTCTGTTTAAAAACACCTTATTTAATATATATTGCTGATTCATTAACACTGAACTCACGGCCAACAGCACTATAATTCACGCCTGAATAAAGCTTATCTAGCACACATATTTTCTCCATAAGGTACACACATAACAGTCTTCTTGTACTTAGGAACACTATACACCACTGCAACACTATGCTTTGGAGCCATTTTAAATAGTGAAATCATCAACCAAAAAATGCAAAATTAAAAAAAAAAAAAGCAGCACTAAATAGATCTGAAAAGTATATGTATTTAAACCATGAAAACTAAAACTACAAGGCAGCACACCATTTTGTTCTACCTCAGCTGGGAATCTGGGCATCTGGAAGCTCATTTTTCCATTGCTCTGTCCATGTCTGTGAATGACCACAAAAGTGCTGTTAAGTATTGACTTTGGGGTTAGAAATAAATTTGAGCAAGTAGGTAAATTCAAAAATACAGAATCAATGAATAATGATGATAATAACAAAGAAGTTATTGGATCTTCTCATTCTATCCTCCATATCTGCTTTCATATTTTTCTGTTCTTTATTTCCTTGAGAGGCATCATGGATTATTTCAGCTTTATCATCCAGTTCATTAACTTTTTCTTCAGCAGTGTCTGAATAAAAGCTATTATGCTTAATAATTTAATTTAATTTCAACGACTATATTTTCTATTTATCGTATCCTTCTTATTTTTTTCATAGTATTTTATTCTTTTGTCGTGTTTTTAATTCTGTCTTGTATTTAATCATTTTAAGCATACTAACTTTATAGTCACTATTAAATTTTTTATCATCTGAAGAAGGTTTGTGTCTGCTGGGCTCTCAAGGGTATATAACTGGCTGGGCATAATTTTTATGTTAATTAATCAACTTGCCACAACCTCAGACAACACAAGTGATATAAATCCAAACTTTAAAACCGAAGTGAAGAGAAATCTATAGTAATAAATTCTCATAAGGAGGTTTTTTCCCTACCCAGAGAATGGACTGAGACAGACAACTTTCTTGTATCTATGTATTAACAAGAAACATTTTTTATATTCATTTTATTTAGTGTCCCAGCCTCTCCTGCAGATCTCAGCTTAACTCTTGTCTTGTGAATACTCAAGTCTTGTCTGTGTACATTAAAATTTAAGCGCCAAAGTGGCCAAGACAGATATCCCAACAGGGCTGATAAAATATAATCTTATAGCTTTACCACCTCATTCTATCTTAATTTTCAGCCTCTGGATGTTCCCTTACCTTCTAGCAAGTTCAATTATGTATTTCTTAAAATACTATTATTTTTATTCATAGTTGTTAGGAATTCAGTGGTGGAGGATTTTCAGGTTATTGAGTTCCAATTATTGCTGGGAACAGAAGTATGATTGTTCTTTATTAGCACCCAAAGTACCTAGCACACATAAGAAGCTCAAAAGTATATTTCAATTTAATTCAGCAAATATTTCTTGGTAACTTACTATGGACAAGGCCTATCAGGGACAAAAAGATTAAGTAAGATGCAATCTCTTTCCCTGCTTTCACAGAGCTTGCGGTCTAGTGGTAGACAAATCACTGCAAATAATCTACAATGTAACTCAAACCATTCTAATAATACAAAAAGATACTTATTAATTTATTTCACAAACATTTATTAAGCAACTACCAAAATGAGATGCTGTTGGATACTAGAAGTAGAAAGTTAAGATACAGATATTTCTCTCTAGGAACACTGTGTAGTGTGAGAGTCAGATACAAACAGATAAAATATGTAAGTACAAAGACAGAGAAAGGCACATCCTAATAGGAGGAATCTAACCCAGTTTGGAGGGTCAGGGAAGATATCCTGGAGGAAGAGATGCCTGAGTCCATCTTAAATGTTAAATAGTTGTTATCCAGGTAAAAATGAAGTAAAACATTGGTGCAGGGGATTCTGGACAAGTGGGCAACAGAAGCCAAGGCACAGAATGAGAAACAACATGGTATGCTGCTGTGCATAAAACATGAAGAAGGGAATGATGGGAAGTGAAGCTAAAAAGTCATGACATTTCAACAGAGAGAGATTTCATAAGGCTGGAAACAAGAAATGCTTTTGAAGCAGGTGATATTTAAGCTGGATCTGGAAACATGAGTAGGATTTTAATAGGTGAAGATCAAAAGGAAGGGGAGAAAATCACACAAGCAAGGTCTAAGAAAAGGAAAACACAGTGTGCCCAGCGCCCTATGCATGAAAGGATATATGAAGGGGACACTGGGAAATAATACAGAAGTAGGTTATGCCAGACCACAGAAAGCTTTGAATGATTGATGACTCCCAGAGTAGAGGCTGCAATGTATTCCCTCAGGTAGTGGCTAGAGGCCTGTGAAAAACAGAAGCTAATGAGGAAACTGCAGTGATAAACACCTACCACCTCCAAGGCTTGGAAGGCCCTGAAAGACACACCTGGCCATGGCATTTGACTGCTTCTGACAGAGAGAGTGAGACTGGCCAAGGGACAGGAAACATCTGTGCCACCATGGCCTGCCTGAATCCGCTCTCCCCCTATCCTTCTTGGCATCATAAAAACCGGGAACAGAACAAAGGCTAAGGCAAGCCCCAGCCTGGGTCCCAGAGAAAAACAGTAACAATAGGAAGCCAACCTGATTTACTAGTGGGGAAGAAGAGGTGGACCCTGTCCATTCTCCTCAAGAGGAGTAATATAAAAGATTCATTGTTATTGTTTTCTCCCCTTTGGGGAATGAGTCTTTAAACAGTAAACTGTGGTTGAAAGAGCACTGGCCTGGAAAAGAAACATGGGTTCCGGTCCAGGTCCTGTCATTAGCTTGCTGTGTGTATCTGGCAAGTTGCTTCACCTCTTGAGGTCTCTGTTCATCATTTTTACTGTGAGGGAATTGAACTCAACTAGTCATTCTTAAAAGGAGCTCTGGTGTGTAGTGGTTAGGGCATTTGACTGCTAACCAAAAGGTCTGTGGTTTGAACTCACTGGTTGCTCCATGGAAGAACAATGGGGCAATCTGCTTCTATAAAGATTTACAGCCTTAGATGAAGCATAACCCAAAATGCACAAACAGCAGAAGATGAACTAGATGATTGGCACCTTCTAAAAATTAAATTTTTATGTGCTTCAAAAGACTTCTCCAAAAGAGCAAAAAAGAGAACCTACAGATTGGGAGAAAATATTCAGCAATGATGTATCTGACAAGGGACTTATCTCTAAAATTTATAGAAAAGTCCAACACCTCAACAACAAAAAGACAAACAATCCAACTAAAATATGGGCAGAAGACGTCAATAGACACTTCATCAAAGAAGATATTCAGGTGGCCAAAAAACACAATGAAGAAAAGTTCACAGTCATTAGCCATTAGAGATGCACATTGAAAAAACAATGAGATACCGTTTTACCCCAGCCAAGTTCAACAGACAGAAAAGAACAAATGCTGGCGAGGATGTGGAGAGATTGAGACTCTCATACACTGCTGGTGGGACTATAAAATGACACAACTATTGTGGAAATCAGTATGGTGATTCCTTAAAAAGTTGGAATTAGAAATATCGTTTGATTCAGCAATCTCTTTTCTAGCAATCTCATTTCTAGCAATCTCATATCCTAAAGAAATGAGAGCCAGGACAAGGAAAGATATATGCACACCCATGTTCTTCACAGCACTATTCACAATAGTAAAGAGATGGAAACAACCTAAGTGTCCATCAGCAGAAGAATGGATAACCAAACTATGGTACATACACACAGTGGAATACTATGCAATGCTAAAGAATAGTGTAGAATCTGTGAATCACTGCATAACGTGGATGAACTTGGAGGACATTATGCTGAGTAAAATAAGGCAATCACAGAAGGTCAAATACTACATTAGTCCACTATTACAAAAAGTCAAGGAAAGGTTTACATATGGAAGGAAACTTTCTTTGTTGGTTACCAGGGATGGGAGGGGAGGGGAGGCAACACTGCTAGATAGGTAGAGACAAGTTTTGATTTGGGTGATGGGAAAGGCAATGTACCAAAAGTGAGTGATAAACACGATGGCATTAAGGAAGAGGAAGACATGGTATATGGGAGGTACAGACAACAAAGATGAACCTTTTGCATGTACAGTACTGCATTGTCAATGATGACAAACATTGATCTATGGGTGGACAGACTGAATGATCAGGTATGTCTAGGCAGGGGGTAGTGTGCCCATGACCATGTATAGGGTTAGCAGATGGTATTTCTATATGTGTATTTGTATGCACTGTAAGAATGTACAATAGAGCTGACAAGGGACAAAGTTGTAGTGGCTTATTGGTCACAGCCAGCTGAGGGAGCAAGTAGGTGGACCTGTGGGCTCAGGATCATGGTTGCAGGGGACATCAAGCTCAATTGGCATAACATACTACCAAGAGAAAAGGAACCTGGAGAAACATCAGGAATCAAAAAGTAGGCAGTTAAGGAGCCAGGCCTCAAACAAGACCCCAAAGGCTTTCCTAACACAGGTAAAACCAGACAACCTGAAAGGTGATAGAAGAAATGGCTTCTGGTAAGAACTGAGGAATACATGTAAAGCTCTAGCTACATGTTGTTGTTGTTGTTTGCCGTCGAGTTGGCCCTGACTCATAGCAACCCCTCCTTGGGTTTCCGAGGCAGTATCACTACGGAAGTAGGATTGCCCAACCTTCCTTCCGAGTAGCTACATGTTACCCTGTAAATAATTGAAATCACAAATAACAAGTTTACCTGCATGTGCCACAGCATAGTACCAAAAAACCCACTGCTGTTGAGTCAATTCTGACTTATAAGGTACCCTATAGGACAGAATAAAATTGCCTCAAAGAGTTTCCCAGGTTGTAAATCTTTATAGAAGCAGACTGCCACATCTTTCTCCACAGAACATCTGTTGTTGTTATGTGCCGTTGAGTCGGACCCAACTCATAGCGACCCCTCCTTGGGTTTCTGAGGCAGTATCACTATGGAAGTAGATTGCCCAACCTTCCTTCCGAGGA
This sequence comes from Orycteropus afer afer, assembly GCF_000298275.1. Lineage (NCBI taxonomy): Eukaryota > Metazoa > Chordata > Mammalia > Tubulidentata > Orycteropodidae > Orycteropus > Orycteropus afer. The sequence goes on from NW_006922019.1 coordinate 756,853, forward strand.
GTGGCTGGTGGGTTTGAACCGCCAGCCTTCTGATTAGCAGTCAAGTGCCTTAGGTACTATGCTACCAGAGCTCCACTGCCCTGTTGGTTAGCAGCTGAGATCTTAACCACTGTGCTACTAGAGCTCTTTCCACAGCATAGTAAGGAAGCAAAACTATTGTTAAGAGAGAAATATTACTGATGAGGGGTACAGTGTAGTGAATTACTTGGTATGGCTCTTCTAGCCATGGTCTTTGTGACTCCCACCAGATGACTGGATGGAACTATGCAAATGTGAGGTGCTTGTGGCCCACCAAAGGGACTGGATTGCTTGCCAATGATGCAAATTATTGGGACTGTGCAAACAAGGTGTATGGAACCCTAACGTGGGGACTGGTCAGTTTTGCCATACCTCTAGACTTAAAATGAGCCATCCTAGAGGTAGAAAGGGGGCATCTCACTCCCATCAGGAGAGAAGATATGGGGTGTGGAGCATGTCCTTAGACCCAAGATCCCTGTGCTGACCACCTTAATCTAGAAAACAAACAGAGAAGGAGAGTTGTAATATTTTGCTGAGACAGCAGAGAGAAGGCAGAGAGAGATGGAGGCAATAGAGGCAGCAGAACCAAGAGATCAGCATGAGACAGAGCAGCAGGCTTGCCTACCCACAGAACGAGAAAGCAAGCTGGGTGCCTTAGGGCAGGAAGTTTGCTGGCAGAGTGAGGCGCAACTATCAGCAGAGCTAAAAGAGCTTTGTAACACTTGCCCAAGCAGGGCAGTGGCCAGGCCAAGAGGCCGAGGGTCAAAGAAAAGCATGCCTACGGGCATGGCTGAAGGATGGCTGCCCTAATAAAAAAATTGTACCATGAGAGTTCCTGAGCCTGACCTGTAACCTGTTGCTTCCCCAATAAACCTCTATAATCTGAATATTGTCTGAGTTCTGTGTGGCCATTGCAATGAATTATCGAACCAAGCAGAGAAGTGGTGAGTGCCATGGGAGGGACAGCTGGTGTCCAAACTGGTAAAAGATTTGAGGGTGGTGCCTTGTCTGACTTCAGCCTCAGAGGAATAAGCCTTGGGATGTTGATGTTGTTCTGGATCCTCCTTCTCCCTGTAAGGTTAGAGAAGGTCCTACACCCATTCTGCAGGGGGAAAGAAGTGCTGGTTGAGAAAGCCAGGAAAACTCATTCATTTTTTTCTTCAATGATTAAACATCGAGTTCCAGCAAGATGGCAGACTAGGCAGTAGGATTGCACAGACCCTCTTCAACAAAGAAAAGGGAAACCAATTAACACAGACACAGAAGATAATCTTGGACCCCTGAGCCTTGAAGG